>NW_027397067.1:62817401-63280584 GCF_003265705.2 Callorhinus ursinus | reverse complement strand
CTGGAGTGGTGGGGGGTGGGAGGGATGGGGTGGCTGGGTGATAGACATTGGGGAGGGTATGTGCTATGGTGAGCGCTGTGAATTGTGCAAGACTGTTGAATCACAGATCTGTACCTCTGAAACAAATAATGCAATATATGTTAAGAAAAAAAAAGAAGAAGAAGATAGCAGAAGGGGAAGAACGAAGGGGGGTAAATTGGAGGGGGAGACGAACCATAGAGATGATGGACTCTGAAAAACAAACTGAGGGTTCTAGAGGGGAAGGGGGTGGGGGGATGGGTTAGCCTGGTGATGGGTATTAAAGAGGGCACGTTCTGCGTGGAGCACTGGGTGTTATACACAAACAATGAATCATGGAACACTACATCACAAACTAATGATGTAATGTGTGGTGATTAACATAACATTAAAAATTTTTAAGAAAAAAGAGACACAAAAAAAATAAAAAAAGAAGAAGATAGTAGGAAGGAAAAAATGAAGGTGGGGGGAGTTGGAGGGGGAGACAAACCATGAGAGACTATGGAGTCTGAGAAACAAACTGAGGGTTCTAGAGGGGAGGAGGGTAGGGGGATGGGTTAGCCTGGTGATGGGTATTAAAGAGGGCATGTATTGAATGGAGCACTGGGTGTTATATGCAAACAATGAATCATGGAACACTACATCAAAAACTAATGATGTAATGTATGGTGATTAACATAAGAAAATTAAAAAATTAAAAACAAACAAACAAACAAACAAAAAACAGGCATTTGCCCCCTTCCAGCCCAAATCGACCAAAGGTCTGCTTCAGATCCAGGCTCACCCTTAGTCCACTTTGCTCAGTTTGAGGGGGAGGGGTCAGTCAAGGGGGACTTGATGTACTTCAAGGAAGGGGAGATACGGGATCCACTGAACTTAGATTTCCAAAGTTAGGACGAAAATTTGCCTTCCAGGGGGTTCCCTCTGGAGATGGGGATGAGGATAGTTGGAGGATTTGTGGCCTGCCCTGGAGGTTCGTATCTCTTTCCCCACATGCTGCTCTTGATTGCACTGGGACCACTTCCAAGATCTACGTGTGCTAAGGACAGACAGCACACTCTTGCCCTGGTGGTTTCCCAAGGTTATAAGAAGTGTTCGGGCACTGAAGAGAAGCAGCGTACGCACATTATAACCACAAGATTCCTTGGACTTCCTTTACTACTGAAGGAATCTGTCATCTGGGAGCCTTGCACCACAGGGGATATGCAAATTATCACTCCTACCTGCCCCCCTTACAAAATTGGCTTACACCGTGGATACAGAAATTTCCTTAGAATTCCATGGAATTGCAAATTGGGGCTTCCAGAAGCAGGAGACACACACTCTCAACACATGTTTTAACTCCCACGGGAGCTCACGGCTAAAAGAAAAGAGCCTCCAGAAGGTCAGATTTCCTCTCTGACCCCAAATTCTTTCCTCCACAGAAACCTTTTACCCAATTAGCTGTTTGCCCTTAGAATGCTTTTTAGTGTTAGGCACTTGACACCCAGAAATTATGTTTTTTTTCTGGATTATGCTAAAAAGCAAAATGAATATACTAAAAAATTTAAAAGATTACTAAACAAGATGCAGTACACATTAAGGTTATTTGTCAGGTAAATAATTACATTATAACTTTGTTTCCACAAATGCAGTGCATTTTTCCTATATTATTTCACTCATAAGGGGTGACCTATAGTGTGTTGGTGATATTATCTAACTTTTAAGAGCGAACCAAAGTCTCATTCTTTTTCTTCTACCGCCAAGGTGGTGCTAAGAACAAAATGGTGTGTGTGTGTGTGTGTGTGTGTGTGTGTGTGTGTGTGTACTTTGCAGAGATAGCCCAGGTTACCAGGTAGTTGGTAGTATTTTGGTGGGAAAAGTAAAAGGGTTATAAATAGGTCTAAGATGGAGCATGCTCTTTTTGAGTGTGTTATCTGCACTAAGTAACCTTAGACATTCTTTGTCACGGCCAATGGGAGCTGAGTACCCCCAGGGGAGGAAACTATGCCTCTGGTTTCTGCTCTAGAAACTCTTCCTTATTTTACCAGTCCCTGGGGCTACATTTGGGACCAAGCAATCTGTGGGGCAAGGACGGGGCTGCCAATCAGCCTCCTCAGGACCAACTCAGTTTAGGAGCTTGTGCTGAAGGATCTAGGGAGGTTCCATGCTGACTTGGCTAAAGATTGGGAGTAAACCCCACCCCACTCCCACCTCCCACGGTCTAGTAATAAACAGTAGGCGTGGCCTGTGTGTTATATTCTGGATCATAACATCTTTAGGAGCCTTGCACACCAGTCCCAGAGAACTGTATGGATTTGAAGATTGCGGTTCTGTCCAATATCTCCATTCCTAGGGAAACACCTAATCCTTGGCAGAGTTGGTAACAGACTTTGCCAAGATTAGCCAGGTGGAGAAACTGAGGACCAGAAAAGTAAAATAATTACAACACATTAGAAGGGCACCATGACATAATGGAAAGACCAAGTGTTCTGGAATCAGACAGACCTGGGCTAGTTTGGCTTTTGGCTCTGTCATTTACTTGCACAACCAGAGGCTATGACTCAAACTCTGTCAGTCTCAACTATAAAATAGAGCTAATATCCAGGTTATAGGGCCGTGACAAAGATTAGAGAGAGGATACATATTGAGCAACTGTCACTGTACTCAGCATGACACCCCCCCAAAAAATGGGTTCCTTCTTCCTGTTATCCCTAAAGAACATACCAGACATTACATTTTATTAAGTGGTCTACCCTCTTAGGCCAGCTCCCACACCTGTGCATGTTTACTCGAATGCTAACCCACTGGATTCTGAGACTGGACTAAACACCTTTGCTAAGTATTCAGGCAAGAAAGTGATTAATTTATAGGTTAACCCTGGAAAATGGACTTCCATTCTGGGCATTCAAAAATGATCCAGGAAAGTGTCCCAGATGGCCTCAGTCAGTTTGGTCATATTGCTTCCGTCTTTCATAAAGTACCGGAACTGAGTCATGTTGTGTACAAAACCAGAGTTTGCTAGAATGAGGTATTTGTTTTTTGTTTTTTAAGTCTGGAGAGAAAAGACCAAAGATGGGACTCAACTGATGAATCATTGAACACTACATCTGAAACTAACGATGTACTATATGTTGGCTAATTGAATTTAAATAAAAAAACAAACCAAATAAAACACGGGATTCCTATTTTAAATACTTCATCTGTCTTGGGTCCCTACCCCAAGGAACCAGAGGGAACAAAGAGATAGGTTTTGCTTACAGAGACAATGGTAGAAGCACCCTCACTCTAGATGTATATAATACAATTCCACATACAGAGCAAGAACTGGGTACAATTCCTTGAGGTGATCCTCTTCATCCTCTCCCCTTCTCTACTGGATGGATCTCATATTCAGTGTCCCCAACTCTTCCTCATACTTGTAGTGAGGATATTTTGTGGGCCTGATATTAGGAACAACTTGAATATAATAAATAAGAGGTGGAGCTCTGTGTTGTCAACTTGGCCAAGCCAGAACTACATTTCCCAGATTCCCTTTCCAGTATACTTCCAGGTTTAAATGGCCACAAGGAGAAATTTGCATAATATCTGGGAAGCAGAAGTAAGGCAGCGAACATCGCTCATGGCTGCCATGGTTAAATACAGCTAGAGGCTGACGCAGAGGTGCTGTGGAGGAGTTCTAGCCTGTCCGTTCTGTGCTGCTCCACATCCAGGTCTTCTCCCTGACTGATAGCCCTCTGACCAATTGTGGTGTCAAGACTCCCACCTGCTAATGAGGTCATCACCTTCCAGAGATTTCTTCACCAGCTTCCCTTATAGTCCCATTCCAGAACCTTCAGAAATGAAACTTCAGTTACCCAACGAGAAATAGAGGTTTGGGAACCATAAACAACTGAGGTGCTAAGGAAATACATATGGAAAACGTATTTTTTTTCCCAGCTATTTCTCTGTATATATTCTGTCTCTACAAGATCAGAAGCTCCTGACAAGAATGACTTCAGACTCTGCACAGAGTGTGAGACACCTAAGTTGTGTTCCACACATAGGCCTGTAGCCCAGGATTCCAGTGTACACAGACATGGGGACCCTTGGTTCTCTGCCCACTCTGACCCAGCTAAGGTAGGAGACAGTCATGCCACCGCTGGGCCTACAAAGATATGGTGTGTGCTTGGTCCTGATTACTCTGGCTCTGTGAAGTGGAATTTGACCTCATCAACCCCAGCTGTGGGTACGTGCAGGTGACTACCCTGCCTGGAACACAGTTCAGTTAGGGTACACCATGGTCCCACTGTGGTAACACAGCTGGTCACACGTAGCCATGACAAAGGCAGTTTTTTTCCTTTGAGGTGCTGAGGGGCTCTGGGGGCCCTCCTTCTGCAGATCTCTGGCTTTCCCCAGCCCAGCAAGAGAGCCCCATTTAACACCTTGCTTCATGAACTTTTCATCAGTTAGCACAAACTTCGGCCAAATCTGGGTGGCTATTCAGGTCTAGGTATGAAGAGAAGGGGGGAAAAGGTAAACATTTTCTCCTCAGCAGACGAACATCCAACCTTTAAAACTAAACCCAAAGTATATTTGAATTAAAAAGCAATTGACCTCTGCTTTAAACTTTCCTTGGGATGGTATGCAGCCTATTTTCCTTTTCTTCTAAAAAGCCTCTGCTGCTCAAAAAGAACAAGACACAGTGCAATTTTCCCAGGGTACAAGCTGTTAACTGGCATCCTCATCATCAAATGGGGCTGAAACCCCAGCCTGAAATTCCATCCCAAGGTATCGGACATGCAAGAGGAGCTGTGTTTTTACGCCGGCGGTTGGGGGAAGCTGGGTTTCTTGACCTACACACGGCCCCACTGTCATAATTCACAGCAGCCAAGAAGTCAGCATGAGGAATAACTGCTCGCTAACAGTGTTATTGAGGTTTACGGGCCGCTTCTTGGCTTGTTTTGCTTTGGGCAAATTCTGATATCAAGTTGAGCTAATGCATTTCCAAATGTGCTTGTCACTGATACACTGCAAGGCAATACCTCAAAGACCCCAAGTACACCCTCCAAATGCCTTCGCAGGGCATTTCAAAACAGACTATGGAACACGGTCTTACCTTTGAATTTCAGGCATGAAAATTAGGGCAGCCCCTTATCCAGCCACATGATGAGATTATGCAGCATTATATCCATCTTTTGTGAAGTCTGGATGATAGTTCTCCTTTTTGGCTGCTACACATTTAAGTCATTTCCAAAAAGCGCCCATATCTGGGCCTCCCCCAGGACCAACTGTGTCCATATCTTTTGATATGTTTGAGGAGTTTCCCAGGTGATTCTGATGTACAGTGAGACTGGAGAAACACTGATCTGGGCAATAATTCAAGATCTTTGTGCTCTTGCTTACGCTTGTTCTAAACAAGAAGATTATATGCAAGCCCAGTTCCCCAAAGTGGAATTCATGGCACACAAAGAGCTGCAGTTCACTTCTCACTTGGCCCTAAACAACTTGCTTGGGTCTTGATTTTCTTACATGTAAAATGGAGTTTATAATACGTACTCACTTCTATTTCAGGGAGTTGTGAGAATACAATGAGAAATGTGAGTCTCCAACACATGTGTTACAAAAGCAAGGCACTGTTATTATAATAATAATTATTAAAAATAGTTGGCCATAATATAAACTCAAACAGCCCGAATCATATTAGTTACTAAAATGACCACGATGGTGGGGTGGGGTGCAGGAGGGATGGGAATAGTCTAAATTGGGTGTTCATGGGCCAAGCATTGAAGTTGATCCATCACACACATTTATCAGCACGATCAGATACTAGTTCTGGTTTTCCCACTTAACCCTGCGTGAGTCACTTCACTTAGGTGGGCCTTATTTTCTTTACCCATAATATGGGAAGGTTAAACTGGGAGATTCTTATCCTAGGGTCCATGAATAAGTTTTAGACAATCCGTGAACAACACTAGACTGTGTGCAAATCTTTCTCTCTCTCTCTCTCTGTCTTTGTCTCTTTCTCTCTCTCATCTTTTCTTTTTTTTCTGGGAAGAGGGTCCATAGCTGTCACTGAACTCTCAAAGAGGCATATGACCCCAAGATAATGTTAAGAATCAGCAGAATCTTTCTAGCTTTAATTTTCTGATTATTGATAGAGAAAATAATACTATTGCTGTTGGAAATTCAACAGACATTTATACAGTGTTGAATTTCAAACACATTTCATCTATAAAGATACTCAATGAAAATCCTGGATAAGAGACAAGAATAAAAGGTGAATCAACAAGCATTAATCACATAATCACAATGGCTTTCGTCCCCTCCCAGAAGTCAAACTAGTTTGAAGATTACATCAAGTCACAAAAGACCCGTTAAGACCTACACTGGCCTAGAGAGGTCCTGGGGACAGAGCATCGTCGGGTCTCTGCCCAGCCCACAGGTTCTGCAGATCCTGCCCTCTGGTTCCACAGTGGGACTGGTGGAAGGAATATGGATTTGCATAGGGGCTGGAGGACAGATGGGGCAGAAAATAAAGTCTTAGGGCAGAGAGAGACGACACTAAAATATGGGACTCAGCCAGAACAAGCACTTAAACCAGGGTCAGACAAAACACAGAAGAAGGAAAAACCAGATATGAAAGCCCTGAGTGGAACAAGGTGTCTAATGATGTTCGGTACAGACTTGCTTAAGGCTCTCTACAATCACATCATCCGGATCCATACTTGCTATCATGAGACACCAGGGTGCATGCTTCTGGGCTTCCTACCAACAGAACATATTCATTCAGAAGCCCAGTTCAAATGCTGGGTATCATACCAACATCTTAAAGATCAACAGATTTGGGCTGCTCAAATCCTTGGGATACAGAAAGTTGAGAAAGAAGGCTGTTATTTTTCTAGTTCCCAAAACTCAGCCCTTTCACTTTTAAACATTTTAGTGATTTGGATTTCTTACTTGGCAAGAATGCCATCTATCAGTATCATGGTACTGGAGGACGAAGCTCTAGAGTAAGAACCACTGCCAAGGGGCCCCAAAATATTATGCTTCTGTCCCAGCATCATCTAAACCCCTGTGTTATTAAGGGTATTTCTGGCTTCAATCTTCTCTTGATATAACCAGTTTCACACATAAATAATAATGATTCCAAAGCATATGATCTAGATCCAGGCATATCGGAATTCACATGTAAGTCTTATCCTTAGGCAAAATTCTTAAACCCCCCAAACCTCATTTTTTTTCCAGCTATAAAAAGGGAGACAATACTCTGTCCCAAGACAGAGGTGATTATAAATGAAAGAACAGAGATAATGCACCTAGCACGGTGCCTAACATGCCTCACAAATACTGCTTTAATTTATCTTAGGGCTGTTTTCACTTGTTCTCCATGAAATCTATTGAAAGGGTGGGACGTGTGCCCCCAAATGGAAAGTCTATCTTCGTATGCAAATATGTTCAGTGCTGTCTGCCTCTTAAATAATGTATTGTCTAGACATCACCTGACATGCTCAAATTCTTCTAAAAAATAAAAATTAGTATCAACTTTGTGCCAGGCAAGATGCTAGAGATTTTCAGATGAATTATCTTGTTGCGGCTAGTCTGTAGTACATATTATACTTGTCCTTCTGCCTAAAAATATAATGATGGGGCTTTGGGAATCAACTTCCAAGGATTTATTTAATATCTCAGAAATAGTAAGACTTGAATAAATGGAATCCAATTGACTGAGATTTCTAAAAAAAAATTCTGAGCACCTGTTAAGGGCCACGTGGTGTGGCAAGTACTAGAATGAAATCCCACTGGCTACCTGCCATTTTAACAAGCCTTTTTATTTTAGTAAAGCAGAGACAGTGTCTAGATCAGAGTTTCCACCCTCCCCGGCCACAGAAATTAATTTGTTGACTTAACAAACATTTATTGGGAATGTAGTAGAAAAAGAATTAGATGCTATCCCTGCATTCACAGAGCATGTATCCTAGAGGAGGGTTAGAAGACAAATACATATCTGTGAAGAAAATAAGTAGGGAGGGAGGCAAGAGAAAAATGAGGAGCTCAGGCAGATACTGCAGGCTTCACTCACCCTACTTCAGCCCAACCTCTCTTTCTCTTGCCCTATAAAAGTTGGAGAATGAAATATTCAAATCCTCAGCACCCCCAGAAATGACCATGCAACACAATTCCGGTCAATGAGATGTGGGTGTGAAAATGCTATGAAGACTTTCCATCCTCATTAAAGAGGAAGAGACATGTGAGGTGAGGTGTAAAAGATAAGGAGGGATCCCGTGACAAGCCATGAGAAGAGAATTCTAGGAGGAAGGAACGGCAAGTGCAAAAGGCCCATGAAGAGAAAGCAATCACTGTTCTGAGGAACTAAAAGGTGATGATGGGGGGGAGTAAGGAGGAGAGTGGTCAGGAGGTAAGAGTTGAAAGACAGGTGGGGGTCAGATCGTGTGGGACTGCGTAGGCCACTTTTAGATTTCATGTTAAAAGCAACGTGGACACAACGAAGGATCTCAAGTGAGAGAGTGGCAGAACCAGATTTCCTTTGGTGGCTAAATGGGGAACAGATGATAAAGCTGCAAGGTCACATGTAAGACCAATTAGGGCCACAGTAGTCCTGGTGAGAGATGACAGGCATTTGGAGTTGGGGAAATGAAGACAAACAGATGCATTCGAGATACATTTTGGAAATGCCTTGAATTGGAGGAAGAAGAGAAAAACAAGCATGACTTCTAGGTCTCTGGCTCAAGGAGTTGGGTGGATGGTAATGATATTTACTGAGGTGGAAGAGACTGGAGGAGGAGGAGGAATGTGAAAAACAAAGCATTCAATCAACTCAACATCCATAATTCCTGCTTCAGTGACATGACCCTCTGCCAAACGGATGTTTTCCTGTTTCATTCTCCATCATTTTGCTTTCTCTCACAGGCTCTCCCTTGAGAACCATAAGCTGTAACTATGATACCAACAACATTTCATTTCATCTGGCAGAAGAAAAGTAGTGGGTGGAATTAAGAGACTCTGATGCTAAAGGCAAACTGGCAGACTCAGCACATGACTTTATAGTGTTCATCATGGAATTCTGAAAATGAATGAAATGTGCAAACCTACAAAAATTTGTATCTGAGACTCCAAGTCTTGCATCCGGTAATCTTCCTACCAAACACACACATCACAGTTTATAATTAAGTATTTGTGTGAATAATTAATGTCTCCCTTGTCACTAGACCCAAAAGCTCCCTGAGGGCAGGGACCTCGCTGGCTTTGCTCACCACCGGATCCCCACAGGGCAAAGTATGCAGTAGGCGCTCAGTAAATATTTCTTGAAGGATGTTTGTACAGCTTTTTATGGTCAGTGCAGAAACTATGAGTTGTTTCCCAGTATCCACTGTCTTCTCCCTCTTTATTAATAGAACCCCCATTTTTTTCCTGGACACACGGTGACTGTATTAGTTTCTTAGGGCTACCGTAACAAATACAAAGAACAGGATGGCTTCAAACAACAGAAATTCCTTGTCTCTGGAGTCTAGAAGTATGAAATTAAGGTATCAGCAAAGCCACGTTCTCTCTGATGGCTCCAGAGGAAATCCTTCCTTGCATCTTCTAGCTTCTGGTGGTTGCTGGCAATCATTGGCATTCACTGGCTTATAGATGCATCATCCAGGCACATGGACATCTTCTCCAAGTGTGTCTTCAGTCTGTCTTTCTTCTGTGCATATTAGTCCCTATTTCCAAATTTCTCCTTTTTATAAGGACACCAATCGTGGACTAGGGCCCAACCTAATGACTTCATCTTAACTTGATTACCTCTGTCAAGACTCTATTTCCTTAAGGTCACCTTCTCAGTTACTGAGGAATAGGACTTCAATGTATCTTTTTTTGGGGGGGACACAATTCAACCCATAAGAGTCACTCAGAATGAACAACATTTCCTAGATTTCCTTGTATCTAAGTGTGGTCATGTGTGGTTATATTCTCACCAATGGGATGTAAACAGAAGTAGTGTGTGCAACTTCCAGGAAGGATCTTTAAATTAGTAATAGTACCCTCCTCCTTCCCTTCTTCCTTTATGGATGGCTGGAATGCAAACCTCATGGTTCAAGTTCCAGCAGCCATCCTAGACCTTCAAGTGACCTTGGCAATGGAAACTGGGCAAAGTGAAAATACAAAACAGGGATCAGAGACCACAGAGACACATCTCAGCCTTGGATTAACTTCTTTCCAGCTTGTACATGGCAAAGAAATACTAGTCTTAACCACTGTTTGGAAGGATTCCATGTCATTCAAAAAATAATGATACCTAAGAGTCACTGATATACAGCCCCCAACTGGGGAATCCTCTGTAAGTCACACACCAGTGGAGACAGTAAAGACAGTATGATATTCATCTTTACTCTTCCGGATACTTGGATTGGTCATGGATAAATTTAGGACATGGCTCTGGAAAGAGAGGTCCAGCCTTGGTTGGGGTAGTTTTTAATTTTTTCCAGGTATAGGTGAGTCTTGGAGGGGGGGTAGGGGTCGCTGACTTTATACCTGGAGGCAGTCTTAGGGTGATCTGCTCTTGAGGAGTCTTTCAGAAGGCTGACAGGATTTGGCCACACATAACTATTCAGGTGTTACGGAGAAAAATAGGGTGACCACCCAATCTATTGAGGTCTAAGGGGTTTCAAGGTTTTCACTTCTCAGTACTTACATTTCATCCTGTCCTCAGGGAACCAGCACAAAGAAAGCCAGGATTCGAGCCCTACAGTAGATCAGTGTAGGAATGGCTCAGGAGTATACCAAGACACTTCTAAAACTTGACATGTCTTTGCTTTTGGAAAAGATTACTTTTGCAACAGCTGTGAATAAAAGCGTTTATTTTCAGCCCCAATGCTAGGAGTATAGCAATCAGGGCTGGGACTTGATGTAACGCCAGGAACTGCTGACTCTACGATGCACAGCTCTGAAATCGGGTTCCATCTTATGATCAATGCATCTTATATCTGATGAAGTCGGAGATCATCCTCACTGAAGGTCTACTCCGTGGCAGCTCTGGGTTTGATACTTCATGCACATTTTCTTATCTGTCCTCACACTTATGCCATGAAGCAATTATCATTGCCATTTTAAGATGAGAAACGGAGGTTCGGCGTTTCTAAGAAAGTGAGCAAATTGCAATGGCATGCTGCAATATGGCAGGAATATATGATTACATAGACCATGCTCCCCACGATACCCCATTTCATCTATTGTTTTGCTACTCTGTGCTACATGTTTATAAATATAAACTTATTTAAGCAAAGATGAGCCAGCAGACTCAGAATAACAAGTAATATAATAACTGACACCTACAAACATGTATTGAGTGTTTATTATGGCCAGCTACCGTGCTAGGACGCATTTCATTTCATTGTGACTTGTGGATGACTATTATAAGTGTCACTATAAAGGTGAAGAACTTGAGGCTTAGATTAGAGTTTAAGTCGTTATTCTGGGTCCTATAGAAGTGGTGAAGGTGCGACTCAAACACCTGCTGTCTGACACCTAAGCCTGGCTCTTCGTCATATGACCCAGCGCCAGGCACAAACTGGAAACTTGAGCCCTCGGAACATGGGATGGGCTACAAGATAAGGAATGAGGTAGATGGGCCAGGTGATGAAAGGAAGGAGAATGACTGGCCAAGAGAAGTCAGATATGGTTCTGGGAGATTCTGAAAGTGGGGGAACTAGGGGTGCTTATAATAAGGCCACTGGATGAAGCCAGTGAGAAAGGACCTATGTCCTCAGTATGGCAGCAGCTTTCTAGAAGAGCACAGGAGCAGAAACATTCGGGAAATGAGAGGAGCAGGCAGGATTTGTGGGTCACGAAGCAAAGGACAACGCAGACTGGAAAGGCCAGAGTTCAGGCAGCTGGAAGCATTTCTAGGCCTGAAGTGATCCTTATGCTATAAGCCTGATCCTGCTGGACGCCTCTTAGAGGTGCCCGCGTAATTCATACCGTGGGGAAGAGGGAAGGACAGCATACCTCCCTCACCAACCCTGTGAGGAAGACTCTGCATCTTTCCTCATTTACAAGATGAGAAAAAGGTCCAGAGAAATGAAATAATTTGCCAAACATCACAGAGACATGAGGCATACAGCCAGGATTCTGTCTGACCCTAAAAACCTAAACTAATTTCTGGTGACAGAAATCATAAGAGTGGTTGCCTCTGGTGGGGGGTGGGACTGACTGGAAAGAGGCATGAGGGAACTTTCTGGAGTGCTGGAAATGTTCTACGTTCTGAGGGTAGTTACACAGGTGTGTACATTTGACAAAGTGTGTCAAACTATACACTTGAAAGTTGCATATTTGGTTGGATGACCATTATGATTAAATTTAACACAATTTTATAAAGCTCTCGAGCTTCCTTC
The DNA here is from genome assembly GCF_003265705.2 of Callorhinus ursinus. Classification (NCBI taxonomy): domain Eukaryota; kingdom Metazoa; phylum Chordata; class Mammalia; order Carnivora; family Otariidae; genus Callorhinus; species Callorhinus ursinus. Next base: position 63,268,210 of record NW_027397067.1, on the reverse strand, counting down.
CCTAACTCACGCATTCTCATTAGGGGTGACTTAGCCCCCAAAGGGGAAAAACTGCCCCAAAGGGGAGTGTGAAAAAATCTTTCTCTTTTTATGTATAAAGCACACACACACACGCACACATACATGGCAGAGTATATGAACAGGAATACAGTGTATCTGTGTTGTCCAAATCTCATGGGAGGGATGATTAGGGGGAAAAATGTCTTAGAAGGGCTTCTTAAGGGAAAGATAATAACAAATAAGTTAAGAAACACTCTGCCCTAACTCATTGCTACCCCTCCTTCCAAAATTCTCTTCACACTGCAGTCTAGTCATGGCTTCCATTCTTGTCCAAGGAACCATGGTCCTTTCTGCATTTCTTCTATATAGAATAAACCCTTTGTGCGTGTGTGGATGTAACTACACACGTGAACACATATGTGTGCATAATGCACACACACACACACACATTCACTAAGTGTACAGACACACTCAGGCTCAGTTGACTTCTATCCATTCTTTAGATCTCAGCTCAAGCATTTTTCCTGGGGGAAGTGTTCCCTGTCATTTCTTCCCACCGTCCTACAAAAATTAGAAACTCCAGTCCTTTTCTTCATAGCTCTCATCTGTTTATATATTTAAGAGTGGAATTACTTGATTAATGTCCCTCTCCTCTGGACTGAAAATCCCATGAAGGCCTAACATAGTGTCTGGTGTACAGTAGATGGTCAATACCAACTGAACAAAGAACGGTGCGGAGTTGCCCTGTCTTCTGGGAGGCTGTCAGAGCCTGACGTGAAGACCACTCCCTGCTAAGGAAGGGCACAGAACAGCTAAGGGGTCTGAGCTGAGGCCCTGAGAGGTGGCTTCTTGTGCAGTCAGGAACCCGCAGGCAGAGTGGTCATTTCTCCCCACACCCTAGTCACACCTAATGATGAGCAAAGGGACACTAACCCTACTGCTTTCTGTCAACTAAGGGGCAATATGGCCAGAGGCTTAGCATGGTACATAAGACATCACCTTTTATTCCCACACATGATTTTCCTGAACTCAACTGGAAAAGAACTACATTTAATACAGTTAACAGAATGTATTTCTTTCATCTGTGTTGACCATCATCCCACAAGGTGCTACTTGAATGCCCGAACTGTCTTGGCTAAATTAATTAGGAACTTCAGATGGTTGGCCCGACCTGGCCTCTCTTGGTTCAGAAGGACAAGCCCATGAGAGATACAGGTTTGTTGCTATGAGAAAGAAAGTCCAAAAAGCAGGATTTTTACTTTTCTCTTCCATATAAGAAATAGGAATTTTTGAAAGGCGTAAAAAAAGCACACAATGACCACTCATGCCTTACTCTGACTCAGATAGTTCTGTTTCTATATAAACACACAAAGAAACAAACAAAGAGAAAAGAGGCCCCATAAGTCCACATCCATCAATTCATCACAGCAGGAAACAAGAGAAGAAGCCAGGAGTCTTGAAATCCCTCCCGATTGTTGGCACGGGTTGCACGAAAACTTGAATACTGTTTCTCACAGGACTTAATTATTCCCACCAGAAAAAAAGAAACTTTCCAGAAAAGAGCAAGAATATCTTTTGTTCCTTATTTGTAAATATGGCTCAAATTTCTTCAGTGTGAAGGCTGAATAGTTTGCCCTGACAAGTATTTGATTAAATTAACACAAGTAAATATTCTGCATCTTTCACTTGGGTGACCCTGTAAGATCCAGCACTGACCCAAGTGAGAGGTTGGTGCCAAGAATAAAAATTATTTATTTGATCTTCAAGCCAACACAGGTGAACATGTGACTGCCCTAACAATTCATTTGGAATGAAATACAAATTCTTCCCACAAGAGACATCAAAGGTCGTGTATCCATGAGCAATTTGCAGGAGTTCAAGGTTTCATTAGGATATACCGTCCATTGAGCTCTGCCTCGTGGGTTTGTATTTTATGAAATAACGCAGTAGGAAGCATTAGTAGGGCTTTGGGGCAGAGAGACCAGGTTTGAATTTAGCTCTGACATTTATAGACCGGGCGACTCTGGGAAAGAGATTAACTGGGTCTCAGTTTCCTCACTTGCGAAGCTGGAAGAACACTTCCCTCCCACCTTCAAAAGTTGTGAGAACAATAGAAGAGAGAATGCATATGGACATGTGTGGGGACGCAAGGCAGGTGCTCAGTGGGTGAATTCCTCAGCCTTTCTGTAGAAGCACAGATTTTTTCCAGCACTTACTAAATGCCAGGAATTGTGCTAAGTGCTGGGAATATAGTAGTTAAGACAGATTTACATTTAGGGAGCTCCTAGAGACAGATAGATAATAAACACATAAGTATCATTATCAGATTCTGATAAATACTATGTCTTGAAAACCTAAGACAGGGTAGTCATGAGAAAGAGTAACTGAGGAAGATAAAGAATATCACAGGGTATTTAAGGAAGCTACTCTGAAAAACTGGCCTTTAATCTGAGACTTGAATGACAACAGTAGAGCCAGTCATCCAGCCTTAGGCGGGAAAACTTGGTATTTGAGAGGGATAGACGCAAGGCCAATGGAGCCTTATATAAGCAAAACAGGGTAGGAAATAATGTTATTCTCAGCAGGGTCCAGATCATGGACACTGTAGTCCACGGGAAGGCATCTGGACCTTATCCTCAGTGTAATGGGGAGCCATTAGAGGATTTTAAGTGCCAGAGTCACTTGATTAGATTTATTTGAGGCAGACATAGATACAAGCATGATGAATTTGTGAAATGTAAAAATTCTGCCCTGTCCACAGTGGAGGACAGCTACTAGAGGATCATGTAAAATAAAGTTGTGATAGACAATGTAGTCCAGAAATGGGTTTCAACTTGATGTGATTAAAAAAAAAAAAAAAGGATGTCATTCAAAGTTGTGACATGAAGCCATGTTTAAGTAGTCATTAGATGGCAGCCCGCAGTCTTGCTGAAGAAACTTTATTTCTTTTCAAAGTAGAAGAAAAGAGGGGAGAAAAAGAATTGTTCCTCCTGGAACAGTTTCTTCCTCTAGGATTTCAGTATTCAGATGCTGGTATTAAATGGCCTTATGTACAGAAAGGGCCTAGTATGGTGCAGTGTCAGGCACACAGTAGACACTCAGTAAATTAGAGTTCCTTCTCTTCTTTCCTCCTTCCCCCACTTTGCCTTGAAATGAACCATAGTTTACTGCTATGGAATTCCTAAATGATGAGTGAAGAGTTCCCAAAGAGAAAATGTAGCAAACAACCTCTTCTAGTTGAAAATGCACTGAATGCTGAATGGTTGACTAAGCTTTTGATGATTCCCGTATTTCATGGTCCATTCTAGAGTTGTAATGCCCAGTGAAAGGCCCTCTAAGTCAGAGGTTTGCAGGTTTCATTTAAGCAAAAGAACAATCAAAAGAAAAACAGCTCCAAACTCAAAGATGCTAGATCAAGTGAGAATTTTAATGACTCTACAGCTGTTGTTTTGTAGGCACAGGAGCGAGGAGGGGGGTCCTATGAGACAAAACAGCAAACTTCTGAGAAAAGATGCAACTAGGTGCACCTGGGGGGCTCAGTCGTTAAGCGTCTGCCTTCAGCTCAGGTCCTGATCCCAGGGTCCTGGGATCGAGCCCCGCATCAGTCTCCCTGCTCGGCGGGAGGCCCGCTTCTCCCTCTCCCACTTCCCCTGCTTGGGTTCCCTCTCTTGCTGTCTCTCTGTCAAAAAATAAATTAAAAAAAAAATCTTAAAGAATAGAAAAGATGCAACTAATTGTTCTCTTTTTTTATGAGAGTCTTGATTCAGACAAAACTAAAAATAAGGTTATAGTTTGGGGCCTCTTGTAACATCCGTTTCCTTTTAGGACTCTGGGAACAAATATTTTCCTACTGCATGGAGAGCAAGTCATCAGAAGGGAAGGGGAGAAACAGACTACTAAGACAAACTTTACAAACCAGCTTGAGATCACATAAAAGTCTAGTAATTGATCAAAACATCTAAAACTCAATTCCACTTACAACTGAGGTCAGGTTGACCCCCCCCCCAACACACACATATTTATATGCTCCCGGCCCTGTCTCTCAGCAATCCCACCCTGCAGCCCAGTCCTGATCCAGCCCCACCTGCCTCAGTCAGCTGTTCTGAGAGACAGGCATGAGAACTGTGGGGCCATGGGGCTAGGTGGCCCAGGCACAGAGGTCTCAGATGTCTACACTCCAATCTAGAATTGGGGTAGACCTTATCACTCTCCCAAAGGGCTCATGTTCTCTGAAGTTCTTCCAGACGTTCTAGAGAAGTAGATGTTAATACAAATATGAAGGTCTCCTCTCATGATGGATTAAGGATGCCATTTAACCGGGCAAGGAGCTCTCCTTTGGGCCTGGCAAGGTCTAGACATGTTAACCGGGGAAAACGGCCCTCAGTTTCTTCAGTCTGGGGTCTCTCCTGTCCACATGCTGGTGGCCCACATCTTAAAACTTTCCGATCCCCATAGAAAGGTGAAATAAGAGAGAGAGATGGTACCTAGGAGAAACTTAGCTACAAGATGATCTCTGTTTTAGCAAGTAAAGTAGTGAAATTCAGCAGCCACAGTCACAAAGGCTCAGGCCCAAGGCTGTGTCCACATCAGAAAGCAGGAGAAAACCAGGACCATGACTTGACGGATGAGCCTGGGGTTCCACAGAGACAGTGACCCTGAAGACAAAGTGAGGCACTTTACACCATCCCGAGTCAGCTCCTGCCACTCACAGGTGCTAAAAGGAGGCTTCTGGCCAGAATTTTGGATCATTTCTACCACCCGGACCAAGCAGGTCAATCATTGCCCAGGTCAGTGGATAAGCTCCCGTGGGGTGGTGTCCCTGGTCCCACCCTCCCAGAGTTCTGCACAACCAGATACACCTCCCTGTGGTTTTCTGGGACAAGGGCAAAGGGCAATAGCAATGTGACAGGTCAGCAGAAACAAGCCTCTAGGACTGGATTATACAAATGGATTTTTATGTAAGTGGAGTTATTCCAGGGCAAATAAATACGGTAAAATAGGAAACAATTCAGTGTTTTCTGTGAGAAAACAATGTGCTAAGTAATTTTTTATTTATTTATTTTAAATATTTTTATTTATTTATTTTAAATATTTTTATTTATTTATTTATTTGACAGAGACACAGAGGGGGAACACAAGCCGGGGGAGTGGGAGAAGGAGAAGCAGGCTTCCCGCCGAGCAGGGAGCCCGATGCGGGGCTCAATGTGGGGCTCGATCCCAGGACCCTGGGATCATGACCTGAGCCGAAGGCAGACGCTTAACGACACAGCCACCCAGGCGCTCCCTAAGTAATTGAAATGAATATACACAGTTAAAGTATATGGAAGGGTATGGTATTCTCTGTCTTTTGCATTCAACCAGCAATACAATTCAAAAATATATCTCTATATATTCATCCCAATACAGACTTTGACCAAAAGCAGCTTCTTTGAACAGGTTTTTTTTTTTGTTGTTGTTTTGTTTTGTTTTTTTTAAGAGAGACAGAGAGAGCCGGAGGCTAGGGGCAGAGGGAAAATGAGAGAAAGAATCTTAAGCAAGCTCTGTGCTTAGCGCAGAGCTCTATGTGGGGCTTGATCTCAGGACCTGAGCCGAAATCAAGAGTCGGACGTTTAACTGATTGAGCCACCCAGGTGCCCCTCTTTGAACAGTTTTAATGCTATATCTTAACAATCATAAGATTTCATTTGAGTATTTCTATTAAATGATAAAAAACTGTATTAGACAATTTAAACAAGTTTTTTGCCTGCTGGACTTGCCAGAATTTTTAATATGCTCATGTGTTTTGTGAATTTCTGACAGGGTGCTAAAGTGCACAGCAGTTTGAAATAGTTTTGATTACAGGGGCACCTGGGCGGGGCTCAGTCAGTTAAGTGTCCAACTCTTGATTTTAGCTCAGGTCATGATTTCAGGGTTGTGAGATGGAGCCTCCGTGCTGGGGGTGGAGCCTGTTTAAGATTCTCTCTCTCTCCTTCTGCCCCTGCTCCCCACAGCTCGTGGACACACACGTACACAATCTCTCTCTTTAAATCAATCAATCAAGGGCGCCTGGGTGGCTCAGTTGGTTAAGCGACTGCCTTCGGCTCGGGTCATGATCCCGGAGTCCTGGGATCGAGTCCCACATTGGGCTCCCTGCTCAGCGGGGAGTCTGCTTCTCCCTCTGACCCTCCCCCCTCTCATGTACTCTCTCTCTCTCATTCTTGCTCTCTCAAATAAATAAATAAATCTTTAAAAAAAAATCAATCAATCAATCAATCAAAGTTTTGATCACAGAACCTCGGGTCAGGATATTTTGCCAGACCAGAGAGCTGTATGATACAACTTTGGAAATGCAACGCTAATACATTCTGTGCCTTTCTAAAACATATGAAAACCATTGTACACCCCTTGAGAAACTGAGAATATAAACCATATGAAACAGTAGCTTATGAAATTGAAAAAATATATCAAGTTACCCACCTATCAGGGTATCTACATTAAGGAGTTAATTAACTGATCGACTGACAATGCCTAGAACAGTTATTCCTGTTAATCCATAAAGACAGACTAAAATCAATTATGTGGCCAAGCACAACAAGGTCCTTAGCTGCAGTGTAAATCCATTGCTTTCCCCAAAGCAAACATGCTTTAAGTCAAAGCCCCATGTGAGTGAGTGCATGCTCAGCACTGAAGCACTCTGCCAAAAATAATTTATACTAGGTGCTTTGCTGTGGAAATAAAATATAAAACTCTTCCCCCAGCCAAGAGTTCCATTAGAAAATGGCAAATTCAGCCTTGGCACAGATACAGATACAAATGCTCGCCCTTCATGTGCCTGGCCAGCTTTCCTGCTCTGAGTTCCTTTGGTGCTGCGCCCGCTGCAGACCGAGGAGGGAAGAAGGGCCTATCACACAGATGGACCTGGCCAACAAGGCTTCTGCAACTTGTCTAGAGCACAGGACCTGGTGAGCCCTTGAAGGAGGCGTTCAAATCAGGGCGCAGCACCGATCACTCAGGCTGCCTGTAATCTGTGCTCTGTGCACCCTGGTCTCTGGAGCTGGAGCTGGTCTCTGCTGCCCAGCTTTCTTTTCCAGTGGGAACATCACTGCCAGAGGGTAAGTGCTGGACATCAGAGCTGTGAACATCCAAGTCATGCCTATTGCTTTCCTGGTTTACTGGTCCAGGAAAAGGATTGATGATGGGAGAGGATGAGAGTATCGAAGAAATAAGCAGAGGAATGATCTGTGGCTTTCAAGCCTTCTGCATCCTTCCATGGGCCCAGATAATCAAGACCTAAGTGTCCTTTGTGGAATGTTTTACAGATGACAGAATAAAACTGGGCTAGGTAAAGGTGTTTTTGTTTTTGTTTTTTTAAGATTTTATTTATTTGAGAGAGACAGAGTGAGGGCGAGGGAGAGAGAATCTGAAGCAGACTCTGCACTGAGCACAGAGCCTGACGTGGGGCTCGATCCCACAGCCATGAGATCATGACCTGAGCCAAAACCAAGAGTTGGATGCTCAACTGGCTGAGCCACCCAGACACCCCAGGTAAAGGTGTTTTGAAGCAGAAAACCATGCTCTCACATCCTCTTACATGATAGTTCTGTATAAATAAAAACAATGATGGTAAGGTAGATGGCGACTACCCTTACCCTGGTGAGCACTGAGTAATCTATAGAATTGTCAAATCAACATGCTATACACCCGGAACTAATGTAACATATGTTAATTATACTTCAATTTAAAAAGCTTAAAGAAACCAATGTATAGATATATATATACATATATACATATGTGTGTATATGTGTATACATAATATAAGGAGTCTGGAAGAATATAAATCAAAATGTGAACAGGACTATGCTTTTTTTTTTTTTAAAGATTTTATTTATTTATTTGAGAGAGAGAAAATGAGAGAGAGAGAGCACGAGAGGGAAGAGGGTCAGAGGGAGAAGCAGACTCCCCGCTGAGCAGGGAGCCCGATGCAGGACTCGATCCCGGGACTCCAGGATCATGACCTGAGCCGAAGGCAGTCGCTTAACCAACTGAGTCACCCAGGCGCCACAGGACTATGCTTTATTGTATGTCAATCATACCCCAATAAAGCTGCTTAAAGTCAATGTTAATAGTGGTTATCTCTGAGTTACAAAATATTACAGGCAATTATCATTATTTTTCCTGCTGGTCTGTATTTTCTACATTTTCTTGACTCTATATGCATTACTTTAGTACCAAAAAATATCTAAAAGTTATTTTCAAAAATATTCCATGATTCATTCAACTTGTTTGATGTTTGTGTCATTCTTTGCACATTATATAAAATGTTTCTACATACTTAATCCATAAAACAACAGAAGGAAATATGATTATTATTTGAAAGAGGACGAAACAGGCTCTGAGATAGTTACAGGACTCGTTCAAAGTCAAAGAGCTAGGAATTAGCAGAACCAAAATGGGAATCCAGATCTCCTCTTCCAAATCCCATGACTTCTGTTTTCTTTAGCTCACTGCTGCCTCACATGGTCTAAGCATGCTCCCTGGCTGCATAAATCCCCCCAGAATATACTTTGTATAGAACCGAAGCAGTAGAGTTATATAAGACTTGAGCAAAAAAGCAACTATTTTATGTTCAAACTCAGTATTGGTTAAAGGGGAGAGATGAGAAAAACTCAAGGGAGGGCTGGAGACCAATGAGGCCCCGTCCGAGTGACAGAAAACCTTTTCCTCCCTGTTCGCCCCATCACACACTCTTGGCTTCACTTCAACTCTCTTCAGAAAGGGGAAAGGAAACTTGACCAAGATGAGACCAAACCACTCAGGGGGAGAAAGTACAGATGGTGCAGACAACGAAAGGAGGCTAGAGGTATTCAGACATTGCCCCGTTGGAGGTACCTTCATTCCTGCCGCCGCAGCTGGGCCGCTGGGGTCCACGGCCTGGATGTGGCATGGCTTGCTTCCCCGCACCACAAAGCCCCAACCAACAGCATCACCGACGATCTGGAGAGGAAAACCACAATTAGCAATCAGCAGACGGTCTCTGGCAATTTGCCTGTCCTTCCAAGAGAAAGAAAACCAGCCCAGGATTAAGTGCATGCCCTGACATATCTCTTCTCTGCTTCATCTGAACCTTGTTGGGAGAACAGAACACTTTGCTTCTATCACAAACACAGGCGTATCGATGCAGAAAAGGGGGTCAAGCAATACCTGTTTGGCAGAAATAAGCATGTTCTGTGAGGGCATACTCAATACATAACTGGCAGATTGCCTCTTTCTTAGGCTGCTATGCAATGTAATATCAAACTCCAATGGAAAATTTAGAAGATCGTGAAAACATGGTTGAAATTTCTCTCCAGACCCAATTTCTGTTCCAAGTTTATTCTTTTTCCCCTGGATCCAAATGATACTTTCTTGGTGACCTTGCTATATCCTTGAAGTCCAAAGGAACAATTTAAATTACTAACAGTGGGAAATTTATGAAAGAGTTTTGGCTTTCTTGAAACACAATTTTCTCTACCAAGAAAAGTAAGTGAATAAGTACATAAAGTTCACAGTTTACAAGTAGGTGCTGTTCCAAAAGTGGTTTGAAACTGGAGGGTGCCTTTCCCTATAGAATCATTAGAATGGGCACTTACAATCCCTGGGCAGCTCCCAGACACGTCTTTAATACGTACCCTAACTGAAATGCAGAAGACACACACTCACAATTACTAGCAATGCTGGCATTTACACTTTAAACCAAAAAGAAACCAAAAAAACTTACAAATATAATCAACTGTTTCTCGAATGCTCGAGACTGAGGCAAGGCAGGAAAGCAAGTGCAATTTTTGTGAACATTCTCAAACAGATGTTTAGGCCCTTCATTGGCTTCAGGCTTTGCTGGTATTACTAGTTTCTTAACCTAATTTCACTTCCAAAAGTATAGTTTACCTTTTCCCCTGATACAGACATATTTCCGGGGCCTTTTTCATATTGATTGGCTACGACTGGGCCCATCTTTATTTTAACTCCTCAGTGCCCAGAATGTGAAGCGGTCCTTGACAAATATTTGCAGCCTGAATGGGTGTGGAAAGATTTTCCTTTTTTTGTCCCTGAGGTAATAAAACAAAAGTTAGAAGATTTTTTTTAAAGATATTATTTATTTATCTGAGAGAGCACACAAGCACGAGCATGAGCAAGGGGAGAGGTAGAGGGAGAAAGAAAGGGAGAAGCAGACTCTCTGCTGAGCAGGGAGCCTGATGTGGGATTCCAGGCCCCCGGGATCATGAGCTGAGCAGAAGGCAGACTGACTCTTAACCAACTGAGCCACCTAGGTGCCCCCAAAAGTTAGAAGATTGAAGGAAGAGGAGAAGTGCTTTCAAGAGCACATTGATGTGGTTTTGTGCAGAGACTGAGAGAAAGAGGTAGGGGGATGGAGAGTGGGTGAGGTGCTGTCAATCAGAGCACTTGGATTCTGTTTGAAGAAAGCCTGTGGGCCGATAGTTCTAGAAGGAAGGCTGGAGGACCTCCAAGAAGGCGCAGGTGGCTAGGAGGTGCTCACAGGTATGCAGTGCTCCAAAATCCAGTGCTTGTATAACTCAAGACATGCTCAGCATTGTCAAAAGTACTGTTCCTTATGGTAGAACAGATTATCCCATAGTTTTCTTTTTTCCCCTGAAGACTCCTCTAATGTCTTAAATGATTTTGGGGATTAACTGTAACACAGAAACAATTATTGGCATTATTTGTCCTGCCATTTGCCTTAAAGTCTGTAATTATATCAGACTAAGTATAAGGGGAAATCTTTTCTTAAGGGCACATCAAAAGGAGTTTAAAATGCTGTATTCATCATAAATCATGTCAAGGCCTAATGCATTTTAGTGTCAAAGGGTCAAGATAATCTACTATTAGAATAATGCCAAAGACAAAAGGAAAATTAGAAGGTTTTTCAATTCTATCCCTAAGCTACACACTGGTACACTGACATGTTGACATGGCACAGAAAACGAGCCCGAAAAAACCCAAATGAGGAGCCTACCGTGAATGTCTTCCTTGCGTACGGAGCCCCGGGAGTCAGGAGTTCCTCAGAAGTTACGGGTCTCTTCAACACTGTAAGACAGACACAAGGTCAAGGTGCAAACCCTTCTCATGTAGCGGATATATACTGAATGCTTCATATGTGACTGTCCGCGAACAAGCGTGGTGAAGATCCCTGCCTCGCGGTGTACAGTCTAGCCTAACAGAGATGGAAAACATGAGTAGCCGTGAATAACCCTAAGCCTAACTTACAGAGCTATGGAAAGAAGAAGTGGCACAGGAGTGGGGTGACATTTTTCTATTAAGAAAAAAGGCTTCTAGTGCTCACACTTCTTTCTTTTGAATCCTGATATGTATTCAACAGGACAAGGTTAAGAGAGAGACTTGATGCTAGAGGTCTGATAGCCAAGTTTCAAGAGCTAACCCCCCACAACATACTGCACACTTCCCACTCACGGAAGCTTTACTTATTTCCTGATCAATACCCCAGACTGCATGGACACACTCACTGCCTTTTGCCCCGAGGAATGATGCTAGAGAAATGGTATGCATACTTAGCATGTGCTAGGCGCTATGCTAGGTGCTCCAAATACGTTATCTCATTTAGTCATCACAAAAGCTATTTAGCTAGGTTCCTCATGGTCCCTGTTTTACTAATGAGAAACCAGAGGTTTAGAAAGTTAAATAGCAAAAAAAAAAAAAAAAAAAAAAAAAAAAAAAAAAAAAAAAAAAAAAAAGAAAGAAAGAAAGAAAGAAAAGAAAAAAGAAAGTTAAATAGCTTTGTCCAAGGTCTCAGCCCTCATGGGTAGCAGAATCAGGATTCAAACTCACGCATTGGATGCCCGTGCCCACCAGCCACTGCGACATGGCTCGTCCCATGCTCTGCCCTCTCTGTGAGCAGAAGAATGGCCTCAAAATCTCCAGAAGGCAGTGGTGAGTTGTCCTAAGACATCGGTTCTTATCAGCTCACTGCTGCTGACCACCAAGATGGCGAAGCCAGCAGCCAATCCCTGACTTGCTGGCTGCCTAAAAACCTGCCAGGACTATAGTCCCTCCTTATCTGTAGGGGATACATTCCAAGACCCCCAGTGGATGCCTGGAGCCACAGATTGTACCGAGCCCTAGAGATACTACGTTTTTTCCTCAGCATACATATCTAGGATCACATTAAAGGTAGAAATGAGTCACAGTAAGAGATTAACACCAATCACTAATAATAAAATAGAACAATTATAACAATACACCATAATAAAAGTTATATGAAGTGGTCTCGCTCTCTCAAAATATCCTATTGTCCTGGCCTTACCCTTTCTGTGATGATATGAAATGATAAAATGCCTCCATGATGAGACAAGGTTGAGGTGAATCACGCGGGCGCTATGACAGAGCCTTAGGCTACCGCTGACCTCCTGGCGCTATGTGGGAAGGATTATCTGCTATCTGGTTGTGGTTGACCTGGGTAACTGACACCACAGAAAGGGGCGAGGGAGACCACCGTAAGGACCTTCTCCATCCATCCTGTGCTCACTAAGAACTAGACAGGGGATGGCTACTGCCATCCAGAGGAGCCAGCGGATGGGGAGCCAGGGAACCTCCTAACCCAGTCAGACAGAGATGATGAACTTGGGCATCACAAAGAAACGTAAGGGGCCAAGGCCAAGCCCCTAACCTGGCAAAGTGCCAGGATTCAATTCCCTTGGCTGGCAGCATTCAGAGGTCAGGGGCCAGTCCTGGAGCAAGGGTACAACAGAAAACGAAAAAGAAAAAGTGGTCCACCAGGAAACTTGGCCCTAACAGACCCCCTCTCCATTAAAGGCAATGAAGTGTTTCTCCTTGAGATGACAGGCGGCTGGGATGATGACTTTTGCTTTCAGAAAGCTCACAAAAGAGAACATGAATTTACGTTCCCCCCCAAAAGAGGGAGTATATCGAATATCAAGAAAAGAACCTCTCAGATGAACAGGAGGGAAGAGAAGAGGTCCATGGTTGAGGACTGAGCCCTTTTAATTCCCTATCAGACAATTCTCCCCTCCCCCATAACCACTTCTGGGTGTATGAATTTGGATATAGAAAGCACCATTGTACTGTAATATTTGACAACAATACCGACCACTTCTTTTAACACATGTTCTCTTTCTTTTTATTGAGGTATAACGACATATAAAATTATATTAGTGTCAGGTTACAGCACAATGATTCAATATATGTATATATTTTTGTGAAATGATCACCACAATAAGTCCAGTTAACACCCTATTAACTCACATAGTTGCAACTTTCTTTTCTTGTGATGCAAACTTTCAAGATTTATTTTCCTAGCAACTCTTAAATATGCAATACAGTATTATTAACTATGGTGACCATGCTATATATTACACCCCCGGGACTTATTTATTTTATAACGGGAAATTTGTACTGTTTGACCATTTTCACCCATTCCTCTGGCAACAACCAATCTGTTCCCCGTATATGTGAGTTTGGGGTTTTTTTTTTCCCTTTTCATTCCACATATAAGTGAGACCACATATTTGTCTTTTGTTTGACTTATTCCACATAGCATAATGCCCTCAAAATCCATCCATGTTGTTGCGAATGGAAGGACTTCCTCCTTTTTTTATGGCTGAATGATATTCCACTGTGTATATATATCCCTCATCTCCTTTATCCATTCATCCATCCATGGACCCTTAGGTTGTTTCCATGTCTTGGCCATTGTAAATAATGCTGGGACGAACCTGAGGGTGTGGATAACATTTCAAGCTCGCATTTTCCTACCGTTGAATAAATACCCAGAAATGGAATTGCTGGATCATATGATAGTTCTATTTTTAGTTTTTTGAGGACCCCTCCATACTGTTTTCCACAGCGGCTGCACCAATTTACATTCCCACCAACAAGTGCACAAGGGTTTCCTTTTCTCCACATCCTCGCCAACACTTGTTATTTTTGGTCTTTTTGACGATAGCCGTTTTAACAGGTGAGAGATGATAGCTCATCATGGTTTTGAATTACACTGTACTGTAATATTTGACTACCATACTAATACAATAAAATGAATTATAAATGATTTATTATAAATAAATATTTCTCTTTCTTCTGTTGAAAAATATAGGAATCTTGAAGCCCATGGAATTTTCCTTTAGCTTTCTCTGTTTGTGTCCTTCGAAAGTTATTTACTTATCACAAGGACACCAATCATGGTAGTACTGGTAGCTCTTTTTTTTTAGCTGGCTTAGGGCATTATATCCAGATGTAAGTATAATGATTAATTTTAAATGCCTTACTGTGAAGTCCTGCTTATCTGCTTGAGGGGAAAAAAAATCACACAGGAGCTCACTGCCCCCTGGGAACCCTCCCAAGAGTGAGGGAGAAGCTTGTCAGAATATGGGTAAGGCGTAGGATTTATGAACCATGATTAAGACAATTGAGACGACCACAATCGAGACCCAAAAAAGGCAACCTGACCTTTCTTTGCTGCCTGCTTATCAGCAAACTTTTCCCTTTGAGCCAAGGGGCAAGGAGAAAGAGGAAACAATGCAAATGTAGGTCATTTAAGTAATTAACACTTTGTTCTTATTCCACCATTGTATGCAATCGAAAGCAAGCAAAAGGGCTTTAGCCTGGCTGACCCTTTCCTGAAACTGAATTCTTTCTGCTTCTAACTTCAGGTTACACCTGTCAGATTTCGATCAGGGGCTTCAAAAAACCTATTTCTAAGAATACAGTTCTCCTTTCTCATTGCACCTTAGCAGCAGTGTTCTATTAACTGAAAAAGCTGGTTGCATGTGCGGGCTCAATGATTTTCCAGCCAGAGTCTGTGTGGAAGCCAGTTTCTTCATTCATGTGCTGCAGGTTATGATTTTATCCTTCCAGCTAACCCTCCAGAAGGTAGCAAAAAAAATGTTAGATTAAGTAAAATACCCACTTGCCTAGATAACGGCCTTAGATAACAGTTTTCTCTTAAAGCTCTTTGATCAACATCTTATTTGTCCTTATTCTTGCTAACATGTACAGAGAGATGATATGTTCACTGAGGGATGGGGTCATGACCTTTCATCTTTATATCCCCAAATGTGGTGATGAGGGAACAACGTAAGCCAAAGGAAAAAAGCCCCTTCCCCGAAGGTGATATACTGGACTAAGGGTGGACAGGGCAGGAAACAAAGGGAGTTGAGGGTGTTTTCAAGGCAGTGATTATTAGTAATACGGACCACGCAATCTAATCCTGGGAGAGAGGTGGGTAAGGGGCAATGAGAAGCTAGTAGTATCTGTGACTTACAGATACCTGTGGGCTGAAGAACTGATTCTAAGCACAAGCTCATCAACCACCTTTGTGCCTAGACTTTTTTTTTTTCTGGAAGGTAAAGGCCATGGAGATCGATGACTAGGATTTGAAACTGCAAGGCACCAAGAGTCATTTTCAGAGAGAGTTGGGTTTGCACAGATCCGTGCCTCTTCTTTGGAGGGGTAGGTGCTGGGACCCAGAAGATCTTTGCATTTGCTGAAACCCTCTTCAGGACTGAGGGGCTTCTCCCAGCTCCTGGGACTGCTGATATCTTCAACTGTCTTTGGAACCAGCTCTGAAGAGAGCTGCCTTGCCCAAGGTCATGTCCTCCTTCCAGGGGCAGCCAAAATCTAATGACTGGTCAACCCTGGGTCTGAAAGGCCTCGCCACCTCACCCCAAGCTGGGACAGCTCTGAAGGGCCATCCCAACCCCAGAGCTCCTCTTGGGGTCCGTGGGGCAGCCTGATTTTCCCTCTGCCCAAATCTACATGCTTCCCTTCCGTTGGACAGGCGTTGGCCCCAAGATTCCCACACACGAGTCTCCCCCGTCTGAGAATCGGCCGCCGGGGCACCCGGCCCACACACCCGCCCCGCCCCCTACAGTCACCGCCAGAAGCGGGGCTCACTCACCGGACTTGGGGTTGCAGAGCACCGGCGGGCTGCTGCTGAGGGTGGGGCTGCTGCTGAAGTAGCCACTGCTGCCACAGCTGCTCATGCTGCTCCTCCGCACGGCGGACACGATCTTGATCTCCTTGCTGGGGCTGACTGCGCGGGCGACAAACACACGCAGCTATGAGGGCGCTAGCCTCGCTGCCCTAGAACAGCGGGCTTTCGGCTGCCGCATGCGGCCAGGCGGGTCCTCCGACTCAGAAAAGCAAGAATTTGGGGCGCCTGGGGGGCTCAGTCGCTTAAGAGTCTGCCTTCCGCTTGGGTCGTGATCCCAGAGTTCTGGGATCGAGTCCTTCTGGGATCGAGTCCTGCATGGGGCTCCCTGCTCAGCGGGGAGTCGTCTTCTCCCTCTACCCCTCCCCCCCTGCTCGTGAGGGCGCTCTCTCTCTCTCTCGGATAAATAAATTAAAAAATCTAAAGGAAGGAAGAAAGAATGGACGAAAGAAAGAAAAGAAAGAGAAAGAAAGAAAGAAAAGAAAAGAATTTGAATTGCAGCCTGCCACTCACTGGTAGCATAACCTGGGGCCCTTTGCTTCGGTTCCCAGAGCCTCAACTTCCCCAGCTGTGAAGTGGGAATAATGCAATCCCACAGGACTGGTACAAGGAATGGATTATATAATGGACGGGAACGTACTCAGGCACATAAAATGTTATTTCAAGAATGACTGAGCACCTGCGGAGGAGCAGTCCCCAGAAGGATGTAAATTAACTGCTGGCTAGACGCTTAATGGATTGACGGTAATAAATGCCTCCTGATTTAAAATATATTTTTTAAAGATTTTATTTACTTATCTGACAGAGTCACAGCGAGAGAGGGAACACAAGCAGGGGGAGTGGGAGAGGGAGAAGCAGGCTTCCCAGGGAGAAGCAGGCTTCCCACGGAGTGTGGGGCTCGATCCCAGGACCCCGGGATCAGGACCAGAGCCAAAGGCAGATGCTTAACGACTGAGCCACGCAGGGGCCCCATGCCTCCTGATTTAATATGAAGTCACTAATCACTCAGAGCCATGGAAGAGGGAGATTAAAACACAATACTACAGGTTTAGCTCTGGAAGTGTATGTGAGGCAGCAGTTCAGGGCTCTGATCTGGTTCTCTTTGCCACAGAGCGGGTGGCTCTCAACAAGGGAGAGGGGAGAGGAAGGTGTACGGTCAAATGACAGAAGCTGTGGAGAGTCCCCGCTTAGTGCCTGGGACACAGGAAGCACAAAGTAAATGCCGGCTTTTATGGTGACCACGGCTCCTCTGTCCTCCTTCTCATCATGGTGACTTTCTGGTCTATCAGGCCCACCAGAAACAGGCAACCGTTAGTGCTAGAAAGAACGGCAACAGTTACTCTGCATTTGCACCTGAAGGCGACACACGACTGGGGTGTGTCTGAGCACAGACTGGGTTCCTGACCCGCTGCTAATGCTCACTTTCCCTGAGGGGCTCTTGCTCGCTGTATTCTTTCTTCCCCCCTAGCTGCATCTGCAGAGCCCGGGAGAGGGGGATGGGGGCCGACACAGTATAACAGAAGCACTAGGGTTTAGACAGAACTGGTGCGAGATCCAGCTCCGTCCACCCCTTTCTAGCTTTGTAACCTTGGGTAAGCCCCTCCAGTGCTCCATGCCTCAGTTTCTCCACGCATAAAAGGGGATAAGAAAAGTCCTTCCTCTTAGGATATAGTGAGAATTAAAGAGGAAAACTCAGGCAACCAAGCTTAGCTCAGTGCCGGGGGGCACAGAAAGGTCTCAATATAACTGCAAGTGTTCTCACCGCCACCTGCCGTAAATAACCAAGACACACATTTCACTGTGCCCTGAGTTTCAGGTGAAGCCCAGAATGTCCAAACCTTAGGCCAACCAGTTTCTCAGGTCAATCCATGCCAAGTTTTCAGAGGAGTTGAAGATATCCCTTTAAGCACCTCTGCTTCCTCTGCAGAAGGCACCTCAAGTTAACCTTTTCCAGCTGAGCGGGGTTATCTTTGCGAACACCTGTCAGCATCATTTCTGGTAGGGGTCACTGTAAATATGGAACTGTTTGACTTTCCATGTGACATCCTGGGCTTTATGAGCTCCTCTGCTTGCTTTTCACAATTTTTCTTTGTTCTGGGTCACCGCTTCGTGACGGATTGACAATCAGTTGCCTTTTACTTGAATATGTCCTCCTACGTCTTTACTCACCATTAAAATATATAGCTTTTCAGTGCTGTGATTTAGAACACTGGATCGTTATTGATATATAAGAATTGTTTATAAATGAAAAGCAAATCAGGTAGAATGAGAGCTTAAGAAGGCTTCTATCACAAAAAAAACCAAGTTGATAAAATGGTCTTCATAACATCTAAATGGACTGCCCAGGAACAATTTGGTTATGCTAGGGTTTGTTTTTTTTTTTTTCATACTTCTTGTTATGAATAAATAAAAAGGTGCCAGAGAACAACATTTCACAAAGGTATTATTCTACTAGTTCTCAAAAGGCAAATGCACATGATCATATACACAACAAAACTGACATACCGGACATAAAACTGGTCGATTTCCGATTGTCATGGCTCTGCTTCCTCAGGCAGAAGGGACTGTCATGAGTTTCCTGAGAGGAGGGTGATTTTTCACTGAGCAGCTCCATCAGTCTGCGTCTCCGCCGGAAGTTCATTCTGAACTGGTAGAGAAGGTTGCTGTCCACGAATGGGTGCTTGTTGGACACTGCGAAGGAGAAACAAAACAAGCATGCCTGGCATCCTGGTCACAGAGCACTGCAGCCTGAAGACTCCATCCAACAGGGGCAAACGTCTTCAGAAAGAGTATAATTCTCCAGATGCCACATGGCTAGTCCACACACCGTCCCAAAGTCTTTCCACGTGCCATGCACTTTACAAATCTGCTAACCAATTCCTTGGGGCGGGGAGGGGGGGGCGCACTTTGCTTGACCTCACCCCTCCTCCCCTATCTAAAGTCATACTCTTCCGGGTGTTGTCCAAGCCTCTATGTAACCTCCCGTTGAGCACTTACCACACTGCGCCTGCATTGTCCATTCACTTCTCTGCCTTGTCCACTCAACTTCAGGCTCTCTGGGGCAGGGATCATGGCTTCATGTAGTCATGTGTCCCAGTGCTCAGCAAAGTGCTAGTCCCATAGCCATACATCCATTCGTTTTTAAACTTTTGATTTTGAAATAATTATAGACTCACAGAGAGTTGCAAAAATAATACAGAGACCACATATCATTTGTTTGTTTGTTTGTTTTGGTGGTGGGGGGAACCCATCTCTTTCTTCCACCTAAGTCATGCTGCTTGAGGGCCCAGACTGTGTCTTAATCATTCTGGCATCCTGAAATCCTAGATGACCGTGTTTGGCCCAGAGTAGGTGCTCAGTAAAAGACTGGCAGTGAATAGTCTGTGATGGGTAGTCAGATAAGCAGTATGTCCAGAACACAGCTAACTTTAAACTATTTAGTGGCTGGTCTATACAACAGTTCTTCCTAAACCAAGGTGTGGGTTCGTGGTATGTCATGAAGAGGTTACTGGAGCATGGGAAGTTGGAACACAAAGGACGATGCATCTAGTTTTTCCTAAAGCTAAATATATTCCATTTAAAGCCTTTCCTTTATTCTGAAATGATACCATCACAACTTTTTTGTTGTCCACTCATCCATCCATCTCTCCAACTCAAATTTGCTGAGTTAGGTTGACTACATGCTGTGTACATTTTTTTGTCCTGCAATTTATGAAATGGTAAAAAGAGATAAAGGGTTGTTTTTTTTTAAGTATCATTTGGCATTTTTTTTTGAAATGTGAAATTTAAAATTCTGTAGATCACTAGGAAAATAATCTAACACAACCCAATGAGAATCACATTAACTCATTTATCAATAGTGGTAACTAGGACAGCAGCCTCTCTAGGTTTTTCACAAATAGCATCATATCCCTGCTGGTTCAACACCAACAAATGCAATCTAGGGTTACAGTTGTATTTATCATGCACATTTGCTATGAGTAATCCTGGTTACATGAATATCCAAGGCTCAGAAAGGTGGGTCCCTATCAAGAGAGTCCGCCTGCCAACTTTTAACTTAATGATTCATATGGGTGTTTCACTGTCTTTAAATGGTGATAAACTAGTCACTTTGGCTAAATGAATTATGTTGGCCACAAAGACAAATACACTTAATTCAGTGGTAGTTCTGCAATGTTCTTCATAAGTAATGCATTCTTGGGTTCAGGAGATGCTGAATGCATCCTGGACCAAGAGATAAACCAATTACACTTTGATACGATATCTACAAATAGTGGTTCTATTGCGGAGTCAAATTTTAATATAAATTTACTATATCACTACCTTCAATAATGCTATGATAAAATTTTGTAGAGAAGTTGTTTATCTCTGGCAAACTTTTCTGAGTTTATTGAGATTTCTTAAATCCTCAAGTTGACTTTGGCAACAGTATCTTAAATTACAACCTGAAAATACACAGTTCTGTATACATTTGTTAATGTATACCTACTGCTTTCTCTTTGGACTGTGAATTATACAAAACATTGGCTCTGGTATAAATAAATCCAGAAAAACACTCTAAATCCAAACAAATTCCAGAATTGCTAAAAGTAATTTAAAAAAATAGTTTTAATTCAAATGGACATTTGACTACCAGTTGAATCTCCCCAGGCTTTAAATACCAAGACCTAGAGTTGAAGTCATAGCCACGCTCCATTCTCCACCGCCCCAGCTCTCCGCCACCTACAGCTCAAAAGGTAAATTCGGCATCTGAGATGAAGGGGTTAAATTCAAAGAGTTCTTACTCATCCTATTCCCTCTCCAATGGTGCAAATGACCTTAAACGTGACTGAATCATAGAAAACAAAACCTGGATGAGAGAACAGACCGCACCCGATAAGCATAATGCCAAGTGGATTGTAAGAACTCAAAAAAAGCATACCTTTATTATTTTACAACCACTGCTGTGATTTTCACAATTACCATCAGGTGCCGATGATGACGCTATTGGGCTTGTGGGAAGTCAACTTTATGACACACTCTATTTAATGCCCCACTTCAATTTTCAAGGACTTATTTGGAGTTTAGTACCTGAGGAGCAGCCACACTCTGTGAAAACGAATGTCTCCATGTGCTCATCCTCCAGCTGTGTGGCTGGAACAGATGGAGTCCAGTTCTCCTCTCAGAATAGAAAAGTGACAATTGCATGTGTCACCTGCATTGTTTTCAATGAATTATTTTGCTTTTAAAAGGGTTCTCTTTTTCTCTCTCTCATTAAAAGTTTAATGACATGAACACTGAATCGCATGCATTTGCTTTGTTTGTGAGCGTGGCCTTAGGTATAACACAGATAATCGTAGTCACAAAAAGCTTCAAGAGTGCAGGTAGACAACCATACTATAGCATCAATCAGTCACACATGGCATCCATTCATTTATCCAACAATGTGAGCACCTACTACTTAGTAGTAGCACACCATCCCAGCTATCTATCTTAGTATGGTGAGTGGACTATGACACCTCATCTGCTCATCCTTTCAAGCTCCACCAAACCAAAGTCTGCTAAAAGAGACATTGCTTCAGATAAGAACAAAACAATTAAGTTGGCACTTCGTTAAACACTCTCTTGGGCCGAATAACTTTTAGAAGCTAACATTACACAATAAAAAGCACAGGTACTAGAGTTAGATGATCTCAGTTTTGATCCCAGTTCTGCCACCCTGACTAGCAGGGTGCTTTGGGCAACTTACTAAACTTTTAACTTTGCACGGCTTTGCTGTGAAGGAAGAATGGGATAATGGATGTGAGAGATTTAGAATGTCATCTGAAATCTAGTGGTTTAAGTCTTCTTGTTCTTAGACTCCTACTAAAGATTGACTTTAGCCTTCGGTCATAAATTACACATGTAAAGTCTCGAGAAATAAACAATGGCTAAATGACATAGAGTTTATATTCCAGAGACAGAAAAGAGTTGGTTCTTCCTATACTTTAACATGACATTCACTATATTATAAAATACAAAGCCATTTGCTACATAGGCGACTTACTCTTTGGTAAACACAGAAGAAATAACCTAAACTCTGGGGGAAAAAATAAAGAGAAGGAAAGAAAAATCATTTGGGGGACGGTGATTGGCGGCTCTAAATCTTGAGGTTGTTCCAATTTTTTACTTCTCAGATCCCAACACTATACAGGACTTTTATGTAAGGTAAATGTTGTGACATAAACAATTTGACAAATTTTGTCCTTTGCTCCTTGAGAATGTGAACCTCTAACCAGGAATAAATAAGAGAGAATATTCAAAGATGACGTTCAATATCTGGTTTTTCTAGTTGTGCTCTTATAATTACAGCTGTAATTAAAAGTGATAGTTATCCATTCAATTTATCATTTCTGGGACTTTATGAAGACTTTCCTTTCATATGGGTAGTATTCCCAAGGGGCTTGACTTGGCTTGGTATTAAATCAAACATAAAATAAGAGTAAAATCAGGCATAGCCAGAAAGCTGAAGCCATATAACTACAAGAGGATCTAATTGCTTAGGAAAGTGGGGGGTTCTAGAAGCACTAAGCTCACAATGTTTTTGATACTTGGTAAAAGAAAAGAGATCCTGATTTGCTGTGTGCCTTTACTTTTCAGAAAGCATGAGGGAAATGTCGTGTAATCTACCAAAATAACAAAGTGACATACATATATTCTTTTTGTGGACAATGTGGCTACATTTTCCTCTTTTAAGTTATTAGGATAACTTCAGCAAACACAAAGAGACCTTAAAAAGTGACTCTGTACATGAGGGGAAATTGGCTTCTATTCCACTGACACATAAAATCTAAAGATGAATATAAAAATCTATCATCTTGAAATCTACAAATTCAGCTGAATATAAAAGACATTTTAAGCTACTTATATAGTCGGAGGGAGGAAGGTCACATACTTTCATTCATCCTTGGAATGTTTGCTGGCAAATGACATAACACAAGAGGCATCACGAAATAAGCCAACTGAATGCAGCAGTGTGATAAGGGTGGCTGGGAGGGAGAGAACGTGCAGTTACTAACTGTTCTCTGGATGACATTTCAACAAACCTTTTAATTTTTATTTATTTTTTAATTTTTTTAAAAGATTTTATTTATTTATTTGACAGAGAGAGAGAGAGACAGCGAGAGAGGGAACACAAGCAGGGGGAGTGGGAGAGGGAGAAGCAGACTCCCCGCCGAGCAGGGAGCCCGACGTGGGGCTCCATCCCAGGACCCTGGGATCATGACCTGAGCCGAAGGCAGACGCTTAACGACTGAGCCACCCAGGCGCCCCTATCTTTTAATTTTTTTAGAGATTTATTTTTTTGAGAGAGTATGAGTAGGGGGGAAGGAAGAGGCAGAGGGAGAGAGAGAATCTCAAGCAGACTCCCCGCTGAGTGCAGAGCCCCCCAGCAGGGGCTGGTCCTCAATCTCAGGACCCCGAGATCATGACCTGAGCCCATACCAAGAGTCAGCCACTTAACTGACTGAACCACTCAGGTACCCAGGCACCTCCATCAAGCCTTTTTAAAGGGTGGTCTTGGATCTGGGATCACATAAGTAACTTAGCAGAGTGAAAAGAGGGCTTAAACAGAGGGGCGTGGGAAAGGATAATGGCTATCACAATGAAGAGGAATGATCATCAAGGATGAGATGGGGGGTATCATACTACATGCAAACTGGTACCAGAGCTAAAAGTTCTTCCAGGTCACCTTTAAGACAGGAGACCCTCACTAGCTGCCATGGTTAGCGTCCTCCTCATCACTGTCCTCCGCGGAGCAGAGGTGGCTGTGGCTCACTGCTTCCCCCAGGGCACCATGGTGGGTGAAGGATCATTCTGGGCCATCAAGGCTGTCACTCCATCTTACTCCTCACTCCATTTCCTCTCGCTTGCTTTGTCGTCTCCTATGGATCCCTGTACCTCCTCATAAAAGGACCACTTAGAGCCTGCAGACATTGCCTGAGAGTACTGATAAACCTCAAGGCTAAACAGGTGGCAGATCTAGTCCTCAGCTCTAGTCCTCTAAAAGGCAAATAAATTCTGCATATGAGGGGCACCTGGGTGGCTCAGTCGGTTAAGCGTCTGCCTTCGGCTCAGGTCATGATCCCGGGGTGCTGGGATCGAGCCCCGCATCGGGCTCCCTGCTCCGTGGGACGCCTGCTTCTCCCTCTCCCACTGCCCCTGCTTGTGTTCCCTCTCTCGCTGTCTCTCTCTCTCTGTCAAATAAATAAATAAAATCTTAAAAAAAAATCTGCATATGAACATGCTGTACCTTCTCTGCCAACAAGTCCAAAGCTTTCCATTGTTTCAGGCGTCCAGGGAAGGCTCTGCACTCTTTGGGCTCCCTGCTCCTGCTAATTCACTGTCCTTCAGAGTCTGAGCAACTTAGGTCACACAGTAGGCTGCAGATTTAAAAAACTGTCAAGACTAAAAAATATTCATATCATACTTTTTAATCATATGTTTGGTGGAACACATGCATTGAGAACTAACTATGAGAGAAGATTAATTTTTTTTTTTTAAATCTGAGTTATACTTAAGGCCACAATTACCCATCGCAAACCATCCTAAAGGAATTCAGAAGTTGAAAGAGCCCTGTTTCCTAAAGCAGCAAAAGTCCTTGATTCAAGTACATTAAGCAGTTGTATTTAAGTGCCTGTGCCACGTAAGGACAGAGCTAGGTGCTTGGGATACAAAACTCTTCAAACGGCAATAACAAGAGTGAGTCAGTGAACTAAAATAATTACTTCCTGAGCACTGACAACATTAAGAAGAGGATATGAAAACGGGAAATTGGTTTTAGGGCATAAAGTCCTATTAACTGATATTACTAAAACAAAACACTTCACATTCACAAAGTTAGAACCAATTGCACTAACTTCATTGACTGAAGAGCAGAGAGGGTGGGTGGGAAAGAGACGAGGAAGAAGGATGAAAGTAACTCTAGTAAGGATAGCAGAAGAGAAGAAAATCAAAACATGGTATCATGATTGTGTAGGTTTTTGCAGCTTCTGTGTCTTATTGCCAGAAATGTAAAGGTAATAAACAGACAGTAGGTCAAATTATGTTTTCTTCTTCTCTGTGCATCATTAAATAATAGCTGGGTGCGTTCCAAAGACTAGAACCTTCATTGTTAGCGATAAAACTCAAAACAAAGGGTATGTTTTTCAAAGACTTAAATGATACCATAAGCGCAAGGGTCTAAACACAAATATATTTTGTCCAGGAAATGGAATACTTCACATACAAAATTCAATGAAAAAAAATTGTGACTCTCTTCTAGATCTTTTGGACTTGTTGGCATAAATCCAAAGGCCTAATTAAAGCACCTCAGTGTTGATTTATTTAACACATAGACATTCAGCGTGGAGTATGGATAAGATACTGTGTAAGACCAGCATGGGTGAGGTCATCAAATTTATATTGAGCTCCACCCCACCAAGGCATCTGATGCTGAGGATGTTGATGATAACAATAATGAAAGTAACAGTCAGCTAACATTTATTGAGTGATACTCTGTGCCGGGCAGGCCCTATGCTGAGCACATGCATGATTATATCATTCAGTTCTCATAGCAGCACTATGAGAGAACCATTAGAATTATTCCCATTTTACAGATGAGAAAACAGGATTACACAAAGTAAACTTGCCCAAAGTCAGCTCCCATAGTTATTAACTGGAAAGTTCAAGTCAGAAACACTGACAGATTAACTCTGGAACCCCATTCCTTAATCTCCTCTCTAGACTGTCTCCTGTCCAGAGATGTAATAATGCCAACGAGGAGGTAGATGAGCTGACAAACACCAAAACATCAGAATCTGCTTATCCCTCATTTATTCCTATCTCCAGTTTACAGAAGGCAGTTTGGACGGGCACATTTTCCACAAAACTCTCCACCAGGCCAGAACGTTTATTACCTTGGAATTGTTCATCGAAAGGACAGAACGACACTGCTCTGGTCTCAGATGGCCCTGGGCTGAACACCAGCTTCACTCTTTTTTTTTTTTTTTTAAATGATGAACTGCGTTGTATTTGTCTAAATAATACAGACAATTTTTCCATTATCCATTACACTCAGCCTGAGAAAATACTGCCAGAGTCTCCAGAGATGATTCATCTTTGATACTCATGTTTTGCCCAGTGCTGGATGCCCAGTCTTTACTAAGTTACTTAACTGCCCCGAGCTCTAGTGGCATTTATCTGGAAAATGGGTTGAAGAAATAATGGAAAGACATAGGGAAAAGGCCTGTTACAGTTTCTGGGCCAGGGGCGCTCCATTAATGTTAGCCATGTGTGGGTTTCCTTGAGGACCCAGGTTATCAGTGCCCAAAAGATACCTTTTCAAGGTATAAGCCTCTGCAGACTTTGCCTATGTAGGGGAAGCATCTGGAAGCAACTCTAGGTAGACTGGAAGAAAAGGAGGCATCCAGCCTAACCCAGATCAATTCAGCAAGGCCAACAACACAGAGAAAAGCATCCAGTGGGATGCTGAAGGTACCAGAATAAAATCTTACCCAAGAAACAGGAGGTGTGAACACCCACCAAAGCCTTATTCCTGGATGGCATTTTCTAACTCTTTTCAGAAAGGTTACCACAGAACCTGCTGGTCCATTACTGTCGAGTAATTTATCAAGTGTTCCTTATGAGACTGAGGAGTATGGTATTTTCAAAGTAGGAAGAAGGGGATGTTCAAAAAAAGAAGAAATCCGTGGTCAGATTTAGCAGTTTTTTTAAAAAATGGTCTTCATCTATTTTCTATATCATTTATATCTGTTTTCACCTTTTCCTAAACAACAACAACAAAAAAGGAAGACAGATATAGGAAAACCTTGCCTGCTTTTTAAAAAATAAGCTTTATATTTGAAATCATTTTAGATTTATAGAAAAGCAGTAAAGATAGTATAGGCAGTTCCTATCTACCCCCGCACACCATAATGTTAAGATAACCATGGTGCAGGGGCACCTGGGTGGCTCAGTCCTTAAGTGTCTGCCTTAGGCTCAGGTCATGGTCCCGGGGTCCTGGGATCGAGCCCCGCATCGGGCTCTCTGCTCAGCGGGAAGCCTGCTTCTCCCTCTCCCCCTTCCCCTGCTTGTGTTCCCTCTCTCGCTATGTCTCTGTCAAATAAATAAAAAATAAAATCTTAAAAAAAAAAAAAGATAACCATGGTGCAGTGGGTCAAAACTAAGACACTGACACTGGTATCCCCAGCTATTTCAAATTTCAGTTAGAGCTACAAGGAACTCCGTGTGTGGACACAAAAAGGAAACTATCTCTTGGAAGCCCAGAAGGTTCCATAGTTACTTAATGATAAAGACATCTGTCCTTGCAGATGACAATAGTAGCTGCTTATCCAAAACCCACTCTCTCTTTCTTCCTCCTTTTTTATTTGGACAGGGCAGCAGTCTGCCTGGGTAAAAGCATTCGATCAGCTGATCACCTTCCACCAAGGGGTGACCATGTGACACAGTTCTAACCCACGTGATGTAGGTGTAACTCTCAGGAAGAGGCAACCTCTCCTAAATAAAAAACAAAGTCTTGCTAGGTGACACCTCTCTGCCTTTCCATCTTCTGCCCGCCCACAGTGCAGACACGAGGCCTGGTGAACTCTAGGAATAGCCGAGCAAAAATGGATGGGGCCTTATCTACGTCTTATCAGCCCAGGATTTCCCCCCCCCCCCCCCCCCCCCCCCCCCCGCAAACAGGTCCCTGCCGGAGGCAGAGGGACCTCTCTGTTCCAGCCATCAGTACTACATTTTCTGTTCTTTGTACCAAAAACACAATCCTGATATTGTTCCAAACGCACATCTAGAGACATGAAATCTAAAGCTTAAAAAACAAATGCTTTCTGTTTATTTGCAGCCCACACCTTGTAACAAACTGCTTGACTCGAAGCCAAGAAGGATTAGACATAAAGTCATGCAGGCAGAAGATAATGCCTTCCAGCCACTCGGCTCTGATTCCCCTGGGATGGAACTGCTTATGGGCAGTCCTCGGGCCTCAGTTTTTACATCTGCGGAAGAGAAATTACAACCACCTCATCTTTTATCTGACGCAAGTGAAATTAATAAACAAATGGGAACCCACAGATCTCTGAAAGTTAGCTCACAATAATGCCAACGCACCATTAATAATATTGTCCTGCTACCAGCAAAAATCCAAAGGAGGCCACAATGAAGAGTAGAAGTTTAAGAAGGTGCTCCTGAACTTTGAGGTATATACTGGATAAGCCCTTCCTGAGCCAAGAGGGAACTGCCAAGATCAAAACCAGCCTAAGTGATGGCATTCAACAATTTCTGACTTGTGGAAATATTTAAAAATCAAAGGGAATATTTAAAAAACAGAGGAGAAAGAAAACATGATTGTGAAATCAGTGTGCTGGGGAAGAGAGAATTACTGTCACTGTTCCAGAAACTTGTGTGGCTGGCAACCAGCTCTATGGGGGTGTCCAAACCAGCACTGCAAAATAGAGATAACAAGGCGCTTCTTCAACAGAAACGTTCAGAATTTAGCCACAGACAAAGATCTCTGAGATGAGGGGCTGAAAAATGACACACACACTCACCAGGATACCACCCTACCCTGTGCTGGATTCAGAAAGATCTAGAGCTAGGCTCTCCAGAATGAGAGCCACAGGACACATGGGGCTGCCAAGCACTTAAAATGTGGCAGAGTCCTAATTGAGATGAGCCCTGAATTTTATTTTATTTATTGTTATTATCTTTTTTTAAGTAGGCTCCACGCTGGGCATGGAGCCCAACACGGGGCTTGAACTCAAGACCCTGAGATCAAGACCCTAGCTGAGATCAAGAGTTGGATGCCTAACCGGCTGAGCCAGTCAGGCACCCCTGCACTGAATTTTAAAGGTTTGAGTAAGAAAAATAAGAACATAAAATAGCTGATTGGTATCTGTCACGTTGACTATATTTTGAAATGATATTTTGGAGATGGTGAGTTAAAATATATTTTTGAGAGTAACTTCACCTGCTTCTACTGTTTTTACTGTGGCTCTCAGAAATTTTAAAAGGACGTCTATGGATTGCATTTGTGGCTCACATCCATACATCATGTTTCTATGGGAAATGGGATCAGTCCAGAGTAGAGGCTCATATACCATAGGAACAGACCAGCTAACCCCCAAACGAGTTCTTGCCTTTACGTGTAGCACTTTGAGAGCTGTCATAGAAGAGAACTCTTATCCCGAGCTTCTGACAGCTGAGTGATTGAGGGTTCTTGTCACTGCAGTCCCTTTTCCTGCCCCCCCCCCATACTACGTCCCCCAACCTATTTCCTTCATTTTGATGCGGAAGCACATTATGTTCCCCCTTGATAGGAATCCCTGCTTGAGATTATGCTCTAAAGCAACTGTCAAAGAAGACTTTAGAGGGACAGGAGCGAGCCAGTGGGAAAAAACCAACACCTACTCCTTCTCCCTGGGCATGGTGGCTTTGGTAATTTCCAATCAGACTGCAACCTGTGCAGGAGCCAAAGGAGTGGCTACAATAAAATGGAGAGAATACAGACTCCAATATGCAGGCCTTTCTTGGATAGAAGGAGAGAGGGGAGGGGGTGGGCTCCTCACTGGGTCCAGTGTCATCACTGGGACAGAGAAGAAAGTGAAAGGGAGCTTTTTAGAAAAAAGCTAGATAATATGTTAGAACCTTTAAAATTTTATGTCAGTTTTAAAATAATTTACAGAAATAATTTTACAAAAACATTACTCTCCAAATTAGATTAAATTTGGTTATGAACATTAATGAACACGTATTTTTTCAATTATAATCTGGATGTGTGTGTGTGTGTGTGTGTGTGTGTGCAATTCCTTCCTAAATTTTAACTTAATACCATTGCATAGTCACACCGATCAGAGTTGACATATGGTCAGTTTTACACCTAGCAAACACTCCCTCGTACAAATATGCTTTAGCTTGTTTAGCCATTCCTGGCAGAAGAGGGGAGGAGGGGGCTGGAGGAGGAGCTGTAGGCCCAAACACAAAAAGACAATCCGGACATACTGTCTGAGAGGGGAGTGTCAGCAAAGAGAAACTGAGTTAATGTGAACGTGAGTGGCTAAGGATCTCGAGCCAGGAGTGACTAGTTGGGGACTTTCTAGAGGAAAAACCACGAGAGACTGCAGGACAGCAGCAAGGATGAAATGCTGTGAGAATAATCCTTGAAACTGCCCAAGGCAAACCTGGGTCCCAGACATGAATCCTTGCGCAAACATCCCAGTCTCCCAGCTGCAAGGGACTGACACAAGGAACTTATTCAAGATTGACAGAATCAGAGCTAGAAAAATGGTCTGTGATGGAAAAGAGAATGGAGGTATTCCATTCTTTAAAGGAGAGCCTCTTAACTTTTTGTCTCACCCCCTTCCACTCTGCCTTGAGGGCTATGGTCAAGCTCATGTCCATCAGTAGCCAGGACTTTACACCACAGTGCTTCCTGACCAGTAGGACAGGGGAGGGGCATATCATGAACAGCAATCTGAACTGTCCATTCCACCCTGATATGTCTTTCTAATGAACGTGAGACCCTGGCCTACGGGTCCCACTAAACATGACCACTGAAACCCAGATAAGTCCTTAAATTACCATGTAACACCTCGTTGAGTAGTACTTAATATAAGACTGCATAACTTCCATATACTTCAACTGCACAGAGATTGTGTTGTTGTACTTTAAGATCTCCTCATGCTATTAAAAAATGCTGCACCTGGGTAAACTGAGGACTACGTAGGGCCGGGATACCGGACAACGAGCTATCAGGAGCGAGGCAAGAGTTGGTAGGACCACAGGCTTCAAAGCAAACACTGTCTGTAGCAAGATCAGTGTCTGTGGACCTGACAAGTTATACTAATGCCAACTAAAGATGGAAATATCTGCAGTTACAACACTGTTGACAAAAGCCCTCTGTTCCTTATGCACTGCACTCTTATGGAAGATTACATGCGATAAGGCATCTCTCATTCCCTTCATACTTTCTAGTAGTTAAGGCTTGGTGTAGCTACACACCTGTTTTCCTTTAACCAAAATCAACACTTAAAGTGTGCCAATGCCTTAGCCCTTGACTTAACCAAGCAACCTTGCTCCCTTATGTTTGCACTGCAACAACATTCTGGCTGTGTACATTGTTTCTTCTTGCTTTGGATCCAGCTATAATAAAAAGTAAAACAGAGTCAAAGCATATCAGAAGGCACAGTGGGATAATTCCCTAAAATTCCAAATTGAGAAAGCAAAACAATTTTATTAGATTGTGGCTGTTGATAAAGATTATGC
The DNA here is from genome assembly GCF_003265705.2 of Callorhinus ursinus. Taxonomy (NCBI): domain Eukaryota; kingdom Metazoa; phylum Chordata; class Mammalia; order Carnivora; family Otariidae; genus Callorhinus; species Callorhinus ursinus. The sequence goes on along the minus strand of NW_027397067.1, from coordinate 63,237,000 downwards.
TTGAAATAACTATTGGAAGCAGATTGAGAAAATATTCTCCCCAAGCATTATTTTTTTTTTCCTATTCAGAGTTTAACATTTAGGAGTGAAGAATGATTATACACGTTGCAAATGCTGCAACACTGTCATCTAAAGCAACAGGGAAAACAATAACAAGTGCATTGATTTGGGGGAGAAGGATGAAATGAACTAACAGTGGTAAAGAACAGCCTATCACTTTTGCCTGCCTTAGAACTCATTTCCCTTTGGTAACAGAACTTTCAACTTTTCTTTTCTTTCTTTCTTTTTTTTTTTTTTTTGTGAACAATGGCCCTCCCCTACCTGGTGAGTCTGTCAGTCAAAGGGTTCTGCCCATCTTGGGTCAAGATGTGGGCATGGACCTAGGTTCAGCCAATCAGAATCTCTCTAGAGTTGAGACTGAGCAGATTCCCTGGCTTAGGTGGCTGGAAGGCAGGGCCCTTTCGTCACAAGTTCCTGGCACCTGGATCCCCAAGAAACTATTCTAGTTCTTCTTCAGGCATCTGGTTTTTCGATGTTTCCTTTAACTGTTGGCTAGCTCTGCCATATGTTTAAAGCAAATGATGACTGGGGCTGCTTATAATCAAAGAACTGCAGCTGGTATAAATACTCAGCCCTGTGCCCGGCAAATGGCACAGCCTCAATAGGTGGTCATTACTGTCATCCATTCATTGAACACATTTTTACTGAATAGTTAATATACAAATGCCAAGCCCCTGGGGATACAGAGAGAGAAAACAAATTATCTGCCCTCAAAGCATTTACATTCTAGTTAAGGGTAAAGAAAGATGAAGATACTGACCGGGTACCATCTATAATAGAAAAATCTTCATTTGTTGGAGGCAAGAAGTTACCAAAAGCCAAAAGAGAGCATGAGTAGAAGAGTCTTTTTTTTTTTTTTAGAGATTTTATTTATTTGACAGAGAGAGACAGCGAGAGCAGGAACACAAGCAGGGGGAGTGGGAGAGGGAGAAGCAGGTTTCTCGCTGAGCGGGGAGCCCGATGTGGGACTTGATCCCAGGACCCTGGGATCAGGACCTGAGCCGAAGGCAGACGCTTAATGACTGAGCCACCCAGACGCTCGAGTAGAAGAGTCTTGATGGACAGGAAGGGAGGGTAGGCCAGCAAGGGTAGGTTCCCATTGACAAAGACTCTCTCCTTGTTCTGACTTTATAGCCAGGTTCCCCTGAACCCTCTTTTCAATGAGGCCTTGACTTTGCCCCCCACCCCCCATCCTGTCTTTGGCTTTCTCAGCCAGCCCAGTCTTGTAAAGAATCCTGCTAAGTCAGCTGAGTGAGAACCTCCACCCACCTCGATACCCAATCACACTTGATATTTGACAAGTTTCTCATCCTCCATCTTTGATGTGTAAGTCCTTGGCCTACCTTTCAAAAGAATTCTCTTAAATTGGTTTAGCAGGAATTCCCCTACCCTTGATGCCTCCTATTAATACATTTCCATCCCCTGACCCCCCCACCCTACCCCCACTTGCCCTTGTTGTACTCCGAGTTGAGCCCCATCTCCATCCCCTACTGCAACAGGTCTTAGGGCAAGTCTTCCTTACTGTTTTAACAACTGTCAGAATGCTTTCTTTTCTGCAGTATCACCCAGTCTTGGGCAAGTTGAGATCTTGCCTTCAGCCTCAATCATCAGGGTTGTTCTTCTTCCTTTTTTCCTTCCTCCCATCTCTCTCTTTCTCTCTCTCATTCTTTCTTTGGCCAGGCTATTCCAGGCTTAGGCTGAACCCTGTCAGTGATCTTAATTACTGGAAAGATGGGGTTAATTCCTGTCTCGATCTGGCATCTAGCTTCCTGTGCGGCAGATTCCAATTCCCTCTTCAGGACTGTCAGAGTGAATGTCTCAGCTACTGTCTTGCACTGGAGAAGGGGATAATCACCACTATCCCCCCGAGCAGCTGGGAGGATTAAAAAGATAATATACATAAAACCGCTTTGGGAATTGCAAATGTTATATAAATATATGCTTAAAACAAAAGAAAAAGAAAGAGGGCTTGATGAAGTGTTGAAACTGTTGAAGTGCTCTGACTAAATCTTTCAAAGAGGAAATTATACGCCTAGACAGAGCTGCACTAGCCTGATTATCCAGGGTCAGCTGCTGCAGCTGTGAGCAATTTACCCACGTGATTATCTGGTTTCTATCTCCCTCCATGTAAGGAAAAGATACAGGGTAGCAGCTAGAGCGGTAGAGGGAGATACTTGATGTGAGTAAAGAAATGTGTTCGGCGCATTTGCAAAGGTTACGCAAAAATCTCAAGGTATCTGGTCATTGTCTGGGGAAAGGGAATCGTATATGTTATGAGCTAACCATTTTTATGGTTACATCTGCCAGGCAGTATGAGCTGATGCAATAAAAGCTGGGGAATTTTTTCCTAATCTTATGGAGCTTATAATTAGGGTCCCGTCGTCTTCAGCGGTAAGAGCCAGATTGCCGGGATTTGAATCTTGAATCCACCATTTACCAGCTCTTGTCTTCAGCAAGTTACTTAACCTCATCTTTAAGATGGGAATAATCATGATACCTAACAGTTATGGAGAGGAATAAATGAGTCAATGAGTAGAGTGACTAGAACAGTGGCTGGTACATGGGAGGGGCTCTATAAATTTTAACTGTTATTTGCTGTTGATCAGATTGCATACAATAGCGGGTACCTGGGGGCCATAAGCAGTAGGCGCTGTTTGGAAAGCTTTGCCAACTGCTATTATTGAATTCTCACAGCAGCTCTGGGCAGGAGTTACCATGGCAGCCCTGATCCAGAAGGGCTCACTGGGGGGCACCTGGGGGGCTCAGTCGGTTATGAGTCTGCCTTCAGCTTGGGTCATGATCTCAGGGTCCTGGGATCGAGCCCTGCATCGGACTCCTTGCTCAGCAGAGAGTCTGCTTCTCCCACTCCCTCTGCCCCTCTCCACTCCTTGGCTCTCTTTCTGTCTCAAATAAATAAATAAATAAATAATCTTTAAAAAAATAATAATAATAATAAAGGGCTCACTGGGGGAGCCTGGCCTATGGCTCACGTCCGGGAACTTGGCTTTTGGAAGGTTCCCCAAGTTACTGACTGATAAGGCCACTTTACCCACATGGTGCACTGCATACTGCTATAGCAGCCTGCCTAGATTGTTTGCACAAACACTATGATTTATGGAGAACACGTGCTTTCCTTCGGAGAGTCTGGAATGCGGGTAGTTGTGGCCGGCCAAGCAGGCAGAGCGCACCTCCATAAGCAGCCCCCAACAAAAACCTTGTACTTGACTCTCAAGTGGGCTCCGCCCGAGCAGAAGCACTACACATGCGTTATCACATGGCCCTGCTGGCCGAAGGAGCCAGATCTGTGCGGCTCTGGGAGGGAGGACTCAGGAAACCTGTGCCTGGATCTCTCCAGACAACACCTGAGGTATCTTTTCCCCCTGAGGCTCCTTCTCTGTGTCCTTTCACCATAATAAATCTTAGCCCTGAGTCCAACTCTATGTTGAGTCCTTCTAGTACATGTGGGAGGTCATATGCTCTCCCCCACAGAGTGAGTAAATAACTCTCAAAGGTGTATAATGTGACTCTAATTTCATAAATCCCAAAACCTAAGGAATGGAAGAATTGAGACGTTGACATGGTCACTCAGCAGGTGGAGGAACTAGGACCTAATTCCCGTCTGTCTCCCTCCCAAGACAGTGTTCATTCCACTGTGTCAGGCAGCCACACCCAGTTACATACATCCTGCGCCAAGGAAAATGTCTGTCTGAGGTAGTTTACTGGTTAGCTATACACCCTTGGGAAAAGATCTTAAGGACTCTACACTTCTGAATTCTTCACTGTAAAACTGTAATAATAATAATAATAATAATAATAATACCAATGTCACAGAATTGCTGTGAAAATTTAATAAGATTATATCTCATATATGTGAAGCATATACACATTAAATATACAATATATTAAAATCCATAAAGTATTTAGCCCAGTACCTGGTATACAGCAAACCTTAATAAATGAAAAAGCTGGATAAATATGTGCATATGTGGTCAACATACATACATTTGTACCAATATATACATATATGCACGCATGTGTGCGTATATACACACAGACACACACACACAATACATACATAGGCTTCTAAGTTAATGATTCATCTCCACGTTCTGTCTTGATTACAGAACATTATTCACCATTTATAAATGAAGCTAGTTTAGGATTTCATAGCAAGACTGATTTTTATGTCTACTGGTTTCAATCTAGGGAACCACACTTACCCAGAAACTTTCTGGATAACCTAATGTCTGACTTTCTTTAATATTTAAATTGTGAAGTTAACTATTAGCTGGAGAATTCAGAGCTTTGCTTAAGACACTAACTGTATTTGTCATTAGCTCTAACATACACATACGAGGTGGCCACGTTTTCATAACTTAAACGTAGAACCTGTAATCTAGCAATGAATTGCTGGACTGGGAAACTGGGACTTCCTCAGATACTCTGACGTCTACATATAGAGAATATTCAATCCTCCTGAAACTGTAGAAAGCAAACTTCTGGGGTTAATATTTGCTCTCAGTAATGCCTTCTTTTATCCTTTGCATTACAACTTTACAGAGTTTTATGGTGATAGCATTATGAAATTACAATGTAGTTGAAGTATAATTACTAGCTCCTGGGAAGTCATTTGGAAACAATTCCTGGCACCCTCTCTCTTTGCTCTGCAGATGTCACAGTATTAGTCAGTAAACTGTAGTTTAAGAAGCTGGTTTTCTCTGGCACTTGGTATCACCAAGTTTTCTGTGTATAGCAGAGACAACAGAACTAACTCTAACCCAAATGCACCATTTTTCAGTGTGGAAAGCCCCACACTCCTACCAACTCTTGAGTTCACACTTATTAGCAAATACCCATTTGGATGTTATTACCCGAGCGGCCTCAGACAAAATCTTTAGCCTACTGGTGCCTTGGTTTCCTTTTCTGTAAAACGATGAGAATAAGAACACCTGCCCTATAGTCAACAATACTATATTGGGCACTTAGAAGTTTGTTAAGAAGATTGACCTCATGGTAGGTTCTTATCACAATAAAATAAATTTAGCAATAATAACAAAAAGCATATCTGCCTCAAAAGAGTTTAAGAGGTTTAAATAAGTCAATATTTAATGAAATCATTAGAACAGTGCCTGCCACGGGGTGTAAAATAAATAAATGAAATGTACAGTACTTTTTCTGTTCGCTAATTGGTTCTATTCCACATTCGAGTCCCAACAAGACTCTAAGATGTCTAGGGCCAGAGACCATATGGGCACCCTACTTTCTACCCAGCTACCCACCCTCAGTGAGCTTAGCACAGTAGCAGACATATGAGGCCATCAATAAACGGTTGTGAGTTTAATCATGGCAAGGTCACATAGGAGAAACCACCCTGGAATATACTGAGTGGCTTGAGTGCCTCTCTGATCAATGCCCCTGGGTCAATGGGTTTCAAAATACTTGACCCAGCACACAGTAACAATTGGTATGTGGCAAATCAATACACACATGAATATGTCCATATGTTTATATAATTATCTTACTGAAATCAAAGTTTTACAAAACAATACTTAACCTTACTACGTAAACTATGCTCTGATATTTTCTATCCTAGTTAAATCCTCCAGTCCAGTGCATCTCAAACTTTAATGTGCCTTCAAACCACTTGGGGGTCATGCTAAAATGTAGATTAGATTCAGCAGGACTTGGTAGGATCAGAGATTCCCGTGTTTCTATCATGCTCCCATGGTGACACTGTATAGTCCCTAGACCGTACTTTGGGTAGTAGTCATGCTGGGAATGGCTCTCTAAATTGATTTCACAGCCCACTAAAGGGTTGCAATCTGCAGCTGTAAAACACTGCTCCAAATAATTCTGAAAGTGCCTTTCATCTCTATAATTCTATTATTATCTTCCTAACCTTGGGATAGAAATCCGAGGCCTGTGCAGAAGTAGAGGTACGGGAGTTCACAGCAAGAATGACTCAAGTAGGGATGCCTGGGTGGCTCCGTTGGTTAAACGTCTGCCTTCGGCTCAGCTCACGATCCCAGGGTCCTGGGATCGAGTCCCACACCAGGCTCCTTGCTCAGGAAGGAGCCTGCTTTTCTTTCTGCCTGTCACTTCCCCTGCTTGTGCACGCTCTCTCTCTCTGACAAATAAATAAATAAAAATTAAAAAAAAAAAAAAGAATGACTCAAGTATTACCTTTCCTATTGACTTTTAGGCTGATAGGCTTACCTGGTTCTCAGCCCTGTCCTCACTGTTCAGAACATGTATCTTGCAGCTATGTTAATAAATTGACTGAGCACCTATTAAGATCAGGGCATTGAACTGAGTGCTTTATATCTACCACATCTATTCCTACAACCACCTGTGTAGATATTCCCATTTTATAGATGAAAGAAGGCAAGTAGCTATAACTGGTGGCGTTGGGATTCCAGAGCCTATGTTCTTGCGATAGCCAGCCTCTGGGATGGCTCCAGTGATCCTTGCCTCCTGGTATTCACACCCTTGTATTGTCCTCTCTCACACCGAATAGGGCTGACCTGGTCACCCATGGAGTACTGAGGAAATGACAGTTGTGTGATTTCCAGGGCTCACTTAGAAGATATTGTAGTTTCTGTCTTACATTCTCTTAGATTCTCCCTCCGCAAGAAGCCAGGTTGCCAGGTCCTAAGAATTCTCAAGCAGCCTTATGAAGAAGTCCAGACTGCAATGGACTGAAGCTTTCTGCCAACCTCCAGCACCAACTCGTGAGATTGTGAGCCATTGTGGAGGTCAGTCCTGTGGCCGGTCAGGCCTTCCGATGACAGTAGCCCTCGACTGACATCTTTGCAACCTCACGAGAGACCCTACCCCAGAACCACCCAGCTAAGCCTCTCCCAACTTCCTGACCCACAGAAACTGTGGGGGGTAATAAACATTTATTATTGTTTTATACCTTTAATGTCTGGGGTAATTCCTGATGCAGCAATAGATAACTAATATCATTCTTAACCAATAGTTTATGCTATCATCATTATGAGTCAGCCCTAAAAGGAAAGTCAAACTCTTATGAGGCCTATTGGATGAGCTCTTCATTGTGGCAGCTTGCACCATGGTTCAGCAAATGTTCATCATCCCCTTGCAACCAACTTTGTGAGGAGCATCTACTTCCCATCGGGACTGGACCAGGTGACTTGCTGTAGCTAACTGGACATGGGTGTTAAGGATGTTAAATCGCATCCGAACAGAAGTTTTTGGAGACCCTATATGGATCTGCCTGCCCTCGTTAGCTTCTGCCCTCATCTATGAAAACACTATATCCCAGACAGTAGATGTTCCTTTAGCCTGGGTCCCAGCATGAGAATGCACGGCCAGCCCAGCTGAACCTGAGCCCAGTTTGGAGACAGGCCAAGCCGAGCCCAAGCCCATGCAGAGGCACAACTGACCTACAGACCCATGAGTGAGAAATAAATGCTTGTGGTTGTAAGCCACCAGACTTTAGGATTGCTTGTTACGTCGGCAGACGCTGCCCCACACACTCACCATGCTGTATGATGCCGTGTTCCATAAGCCGGTGGCACAGCTGCTCTGCCTCCTTCCGTGTGGTGGCCTCTCCTTCCTGGACTAGCCAGTCCAGGAATTCAGATGCCATGAAGGTGCGCTCATACTTGACCCCTTCCTCCTCCCTGGGTTGCAGCAGTGTGTTTTCAGGGCTCATCAGCCTGGGAGGAAGGAAGGGAAGAAAAATAAACCTACACAGAGGGAAAATAGCTCCTTTGAAATCCTACATCCTAGGTTCCTGTGAAGTCTCACGGCAAAGTTGTTAGACAGATGTGGCCATCATGTGCTGTTACAAATGTAATTTCTAACAGAAGGACCTGCTTCAGGAGTGAACAAGATGCATTTTCTCCTGGTAATTAAGGAAAAAAAAAAAAACAACTGGTGGGGTGCCTGGCTGGCTCAAGTCGATAGAGCATACAACTCTTGATCTCAGGGTTGTAAGATCAAGCCCCACATTGGCTGTAGGGATTACTTAAAAAAAGAAGAGAAGAGAAAAGAAAAGGAAAGGAAAGGAAAGGAAAGAAAAAACCAACCAACCAGGAAATGTAATCCAAAACCCACATTAGCAGACTGCATTCAGTTTCGCCACCTTGAAAAAGACAATTTATTGACCCAGCCGCACTCCACCTTTCTAAAAAGGTTAGTATTTCTTTCCTAAAGGAGTCACTCAGTTTCACAAACCACTGGGCTAACAAGACGACTGCTACGGATTGAATGCTTGTGTCCCCTCAAAATTCATATATTGAAATGTCAACGCCCAGTGTGATGGTACCTTGGGAGCTGGGACCTTTGGGAGGTGGTTATTTCATGAGGGTGGGGCCCCCACAACGGGATTACTGCCCTTGCAAGAAGAGACAGAGGGCTTGCTTCCCCCTTCTTTCTTAAGGAGGATATAAGGAGAAGACTATCTGCAAACCAAGGAGAGGGCTCTCACAAGACACCAGACCTGTGTGGCGCCTAGATCTTGGACTTCCCTGCCTCCCAGCTCTGAGAAATAAGAGTTGGTTGTTTAAGCTACCCAGTCTGCGGCATTTGCAGCCAGAACTGACATAAGCCACTCCTTCACAACACCCCCGTCCCCACAGAGCTTGTTTCTCACGCCTCCTTCTCCAGCGTTCTCCAACTGCCCTCGCTTCTGTCCTCACCACACCTCCGAAAAAACTCCTGCTGGGGCTGGAGTAGTCTCCCTTGCATCCATATATGACGGGCATTTTGTGGATCCGCATTTTGGTTGACGTTAACAGCATTAGATGCGACTGACCATTTCCCTCCCCCAGAGGGGCATTACCCTGTCCTGGTTTCCCTCCTACCCCTCTGTTCCTACCTCCTTCTCAGTTACCTTTGTATTGGCTCCTCCTTGTCTCCCTGGACTTTAAAGGCTGGAATCTCTTGACATTCGGTTCCCCAGATACCTCTTTTCTCATTGCTTAGTCTCTCAGGGAAGTTCTTTCATTCCCCTGGCTTCAACTGCCATCCATGCCCCCAAAGATCCCCAAATTTATGTCCCTGGATCAGGACTATATTCCCAACTCCGGGCCTTTGTATCCATATGGACTTCTCAAAGACACCTCAAAATCAATAAACCCAAACCTGAACTCAGGTTCGTCCCCCAAACCTAGTCCTGTGCCAAGGAGTGCTTCCATCATCCCGCCAGAAAACAAGACAGCATCCTTTATGCCTCCATCTTCCTTATCCCCCCGTCCAGGCAGTCATAGGAATTGTGAATTTTATGTCCCAAATCATACTCATATATGTCCAGGCCTTCCCATCTCCAATGCTGCCACTACCTTAGTCCATAATACCAATACCTTTAGCCCAATTACACTGGTTTCTTCATTAGACTTCACTACGTACCCACTCTTTTTCTCAACCCAACCTCAAGCATCTAAGTCCAGACATAGCAATTAAATTTATCTTTTCCAAACTCAAACCTGATAATATCCTCCTCCTGTTGAAGATACACTTCAGTGGTTTCTGATTGCTTTTAGGCTACAGACTGACATCCTTTATATGGCCTCTAATGCATGCATTATCTTTCCCTTTACCCCTTTAGGATCATTTTCACCTCTGACCTCATTGTGCTTCAGAGATGGTCTTCTTATAGCTCCTCAAACATAGCATACCTCATCTGCCACAGGGCCTTTGAATATGTCATTCCGGCAGCTGGAATGGTCTCCCCCACCTTTCCACTATTCTATTCCTTAAACCTACTTGACTCCTCATCCTTTGTTATCTCAGCTATCCTCAGGTCTCCATTAGGCCATCTCATTGTTCCCTGTACAGTCTGTGTGATTATCAGATTAAAGGCTACCTCCTCTACTCAATCATAAGCTCCAATAGGGTAGGGCCCATGTTTGCACACAACTTGGTTCAATGGAAAATGAAACCCCATAAAATGCCAAAATCATTGTGTCATCTTCCTCTTTTAAAATGATTCCTGATAAGTTCCTGTCTTCTGTGTGAAAGTTTCTTTCTTTTAAAAACCATCATTTCTTTTCAAACTAACAATAATATGGACCACAAGATGTACCGTTTCATTCTAGAACAGGAAAAACCCTTAGAGATCACTGTGATCCAACCCCCTCTTCATCCACGTGAGAAAAATGTCACTAATACATTATATGTCAGTTATATCTGAATTTCCAAAATGTAATTCACATCCATATGAGAAAAAATTGAACGATAGCATTCAGTGTTGCGGGTAGGAAACTTGCTCAAGGTCATGCAAAGAAGCACGTTATACATATTCATAAATCATTTCATTTGGGGTAAATGAACCTCCATACCTGAATGTCCATTCACAGGATTTGCATTTTCAGTGCTTTCAGACTCAGAGCCCAGTTCTGTTGTGGAAAGGACACGGGGCTAGTAATTTGAAGACTTAAGTTTATTCGGAATAGATCACTTAGCTGTAAGATATAAAACAAGCCACTTTTCTTTGTTTCAGCCTCCTTTCTCTCCAGAGTATAATCCTATTTTCACCCATGATTGTGAAAATCATCTGTGAGTGTGAATACAGCAGCTTTACAGTATAAAAGATGAGGTATATACAAAGTGTTTCCACCACTTAATAAATCATGGCGTCTATCCCAGGGCAGGATGGATTTGTGCCCAATAGCTATGAAACGACAAGGGAAACTCCTTTGCACTCTCTCCAGTCTTCCCAGAAGAATCTTCAGAGTCCTGTCGTAAAGAAGTCATGGCTGGGCACAGGATTGGGAATCTAGAATTCCTGCCCTGTCGAGAGTCTCCATTTAAGACACAGACGGACCCAGCAGGCTTTTCTCTCTCTTTTTTACAGTCCATCCCTTCTAGCTCAGCGATTTTCCTTTTGGGTGTGGGGAGGACAAGTGGAGAGGGTTTACTTGTGTCACTTCTTGTAACCAGAAACATGACCTGCCAGACCTCTAGAGCTCCTGCTAAGTCTCTGGTGGCCTCTGGACAAGTGGGTGGTTAGCTGCTATTGCCAATGTGAGCTTTAGGAAAGAGACCACTTGGCAGGCCCGCCTGCACTGATTCAGCTTGCCATTTAAAACATTGTCCCCGCCAGCCTTAGTTCTTCCTTATTTCATTTCTTCTTAAAATCAAATAATGTCCCTATACAGGTTCTTCTCTAAGATAAAGACTTTCGTGGGATTTGATTTTGGTACTAATATGTGGTCATAGTGTTAAGGCAAGACTTACTACTTGTTCCAATTATGTTTTGCTATGTAACAAGCTATCCTCAAGGTTGATGGCTTTTAAACAACCACCAGTTCATTATATCTAAGTATTCTTGGGTTGCCTGGGGCTCAAGTGGGCAGTTCCTCTATCACTCTTGCTAGGGGTCCATCATGCGTTCACAGGCAGATGGTGGCTAGGGCTAGGTGTCTGGCGCTGCCACGCTCCTGAGTCAACATAGCCTCTCTGTCCAGTGAGGCAGGCTGGATGTTGAGATACAGAGCTCAAGAGGGAGGAGGCAGATGCTACCAGAACTTGTTTATGGTTTTTATTGAAACCTAATCTACTTACCATACAATTAACCCATTTAAAATGTACAATTCAACAGCATTTATACACAGAGTACACAACCATCACTCCAATCCATGTTAGAACATTTTCATCACCCCAAAAGGAAACCGCATTACAATCACTCCCCACTTCCCCACTGCCCCATCCCTAGGCAAACACTAATCTGTGTTCTGTGCCTACAAATTTGCCTGCTCTAGACGGTTCATAGAAATAGAATCATATAACATGTGGCCCTTTGTGACTGGTTTCTTTCTTTAGCATAATGTTTTCAAAGTTCATCCATTCTGGAGCATGTATTAGTCTTCTATTCCTTCCACAGTTAGTGTGACCAAATAATATTCCATTGTATGGATATACTACATTTTTGTTTATCCATTCATCAGTTGATGGACATTTGGGTTGTTTCCATTTTTGGTTCTTATGAATAATGCTGCTATGAATATTCATATACAACTTTTGTGTAGACATATGTCTTCATATACACCTAAGAGTAGAATTGCTGGATCACGTGGTAACTCTGTTTAACCTTCTGGGAAACTGCCGGACTGTTTTCATAGTGGTTGAAACGTTTTCATTCCCACCAGTAAAGTGTGAGGGTTCCAATTTCTCCACATCCTCGCTAGCAGTTGCTACCATCCACTTGTTTTTCTTAGCGCCATCCTAGTGGGGGTAAAGTGGTATCTCACTGTGGTTTTGATTTCCATTTCCCTGATGATTAATAATATTAAGCATATTTTCAATTGCTTATTGTCTATTTGTACATATTCTTTGGGAAAATGTCTATTCAGAACCTTAGTTCATTTTGAAAACTAGGTTACTTGTCTTTTTATTTTTGAATTTTAAATGTCTTTTTTACATGTAGGACGCAAGTCCATTATCAGACATATGATTTGCCAATATTTTCGCCCATTCTGTGGGTTGTCTTTTCATTTTCTTCCCGATATTGCTTGTAACCCCAAAGTTTTAAATTTTGAAGTCGTCCAAATTCTCCATTTTTCTCGTTTTGTTCTTTGTGTGTTTGGTGTCACAGCTAAGAAACCACTGCCTGGACCAAGCCCAGGAAAATGTATTTGCTCCTATGTCTTTTTCTAACAGTTTTACAGTTTTAGTCCTTACATCTAGTTCCATAATCCATTTTGAGCTAATTTTTCTGTAAGGCATGGGGTTGGGGCCCACCTTCATTCTTTTGCACATGGCTATCCCGTTGTTCTGTCACCATTTGTTGAAATATTATTCACTCTCCATTGAATTATCTTGGCACTCATCAAAAACCAATCAACCAGCCAGGCCTTCTTAACTGCTAGGCTCTGAAGTCACAGAGTGTCAACTGCCCTGAATTGCATTTATTAAAGCCATCAAACTCAGGCCAGACTCAACGGGAGGGGATACATGCACCACCTCTTCATGGAAAGAGCAACATGCGTGCATAGGAAGAGGTGGGAATATTTGGAACCATCTGGGAGAGCAGGTACCACACTGATTTATTTTCATTAACCAACTGAAAGGCCAATTTCAATAGTTATAGCTCATTTACAGTTGTGTGTTTTCTCTTCCTCATTTAATATTTTTTACTTTACTTATAGGATAATTTTAAAAACATGGGATTCAAGACAAATCCAGCTTTAAATCCTAACTCTGCATATGTGTTAACTGCATGACCCTGCTTCCCCAGGTGTACACTGGGGATTATAAGGGTGACTATTTGGGGAGCTCTGCAGCGGGAGTGGGATAATGCATGAAATGCTTCAGTCAGTACCAGCTTCCCCTGAAACACTGGATACATTTTAGCTATGATGATGATGATGGTGATGATGATGATGATGATGATGATGATGATGTTGGTGATGATGATGATGATAATGTTGTGGTGATGATGATGATGGTGGTGATGATGATGATGAAGATGATAATGGTGGTGATGATGATGATCATGTTGGTGGTTATGAAGATGATAAAAGTTTTCTAGATGGAGCCATTATTTGATCAAATCAAAACCCTCTGTGGCAAGACAAATTAAGATTCTGTGTCCGTTTCTCCAGACAAGAATAACAACTCTATTTTAATTAGTAATCGGAAGTGTATACGATGCTCAGAAATTCTTATATTTTATAGAACAAATTCAGTTTTAGTCAAAATTGTCCTGCTCTGGCCTATAATCATGACATAAAGCCACATGCCAAATACGGTGCTAGGCATTAACAATCCTTGCCTCCTGTAAGCATGAATGCAACAGATTTTGATTGTGCATGTGAGTCGATTTCAACCTTTCCTGGATATATATCTGAATTGGATTTCCCAGACTCACTTTAATCCAAGGGGAAGGCAGCATTACAATAGAAGGAACTGCTACATTTAGGGGCCAGAACAGAAATAGAAGTAAGCTGATAGCGATCTCCTTGTGCATTGAAAAAAAAAAATTCAAAATAGTTGAGAAGGCCCTATATAACATGAGAACATAGGTAAATGATATTCAAGGGCACAAGCTAGGGAGAGTCACAATGACCCATGGGCTATGTGGCCAAAAAGGTGCTTTAGGATTTAGAAAGATAGCTTTTTAAAAAGTCCTGTGTTAGCATAATGATAAATTATTTTGAAAGGCAAAATATGTAACTTTATATACATGATAACCATTAAAAATTAAAAATTCATTCACTAAAATATTAAAAGAATTTCTTACTCCTGGGGGTAGTTTGTGAATGATTTTTCTTTTCTTTTTAATGGAATACTCTATTACTCAAATTATTCCCCAGAGAGAAAGTACTGTTTTTGTAACTGGGGAAAATGCTATCAATCAATAAAGAAGTTATATTAAAGGTTAAGCTTTGTTTTTTTTTGTTTGTTTGTTTGTTTTTTTAGAAAGAGAGAGCATGCACACACACATGCACAGGAGAAGGGTGGCAGGGGGAGGGACAGAGGGAGAGAAAGAATATTAAGCAGGCTCCAAGCTCAGTGCAGAGCCCCATGCGGGGCTTGATCTCACGACCCTGAGATTATGATCTGAGCCAAGACCAAGAGTTGGATGCTCAACTGACTGAGCCACCTAGGTGCCCCAAGGTTAAGTTTATATTTAACTGGATGACTTGTTCCTGACAAAATGCTTATATTAATACCCAATACAATAAAGTAGCTCCCAATGTATAAATTATATATTTACATGTATGCTCCCAACATACGTTTGAATGTATAACATTGACTTCTGTGATTAGAAAGAAGGTATTAATCAGGTAGAAATGCTTACATGAGCATTGGTATTTTTAAGTACTATGCTATTATCTATAGAACAGATGTTACACAGATAAATTGACATAATATTCATAATAATTAGACTTGGAACTAGTAATCAGAAAACTATTCATTTAATATTTGTGAGTAAAAACAGTACATACCGGAAAGGGTGAGAAGAAAGAAAAAACAGCATTTTACAGTCTTTGCCAACAAATATCTTTTATCTGCTTTCACTCCTGCTTTCGTCTTCATATTATACACTGAATTGAACATCCTCATTTTCATCTTCATTCCCTACTCATGCTGTTCCCTCACATCTCCTCTCCTTTCTTTCTTGAAGAAATCCAAACTACTCTTCCGAAGGGGAGGGGGCTCACCATGCAGTGATATAGGTTGTTCACTGTAGAAGGAAACCTGGCTTCAGGTAAAAGGAGGGCTAAAGTCCAGCCCTAATTCCTCATGAGCAGTCCTGTGTGGAAACGACTGCAGTAGCCAGAAGGAAAGGGCAAAAAGTTACCTGGTTCTCATTTGCAGTAGGGGCTAAATGACGCAGTGGGCCTCTGTTTTAAAGGGCTGGATTAGGTACTAACTCCTCTTTGAAACTATCCCAACTAAAGTACAGTCTAGACAGCTCTCTCTCTGTTTTGAACTTTAAATCAGTGCATGGTTTATATATCCATTCAATTTTTAATGCACTCCAGCTAAGCTAGAAGCTTCTGAAATATAGACACCATGCCTTAAATGTGTTTATTTCTTAAAAAAAAAAAAAAAACAATCCTGAGCCTAGGGAAGGTGTATACATGAAGTGCTCAACAAATATTTGTTAATCAACTGAGGAAAAACTAAGAATATCATAAGCAACAGGAATAGAGAGGGTGATTTGTCTTTGAAAGGTGAAATTCCTCTTTGCTTGTTATTTTAAATCTGCTGGAAGAAAAACTAGAAGTTTTACCACTGGTTTTATGTTTGAAGAGACTGATATTTTGGAACCTAAGTTGTAATTTTCACATTGCCCGTGGCTTTTAGTGTTGTTGTAGTAAAAATTTTCAGAACTTGAACCAGCTTTAGACAGAAGCCGAGTACAACTGCAAGGCCACAGCTGCCCTAAAAGGGCCACATTCAGCTATGGTTTCATAACTGGAAAATTACACAAGAAGATGAGAAGCCGAGCATTTTTACAATGTCTTCAAAACAATTCCAACCTGTTAGCCTTTTCCAACAACTGTCCAGGGAAGCTGGATTCTAAAACAAATTATAAGTCTCCTTTTAAGGGAATGGTTACTATTTGTATTGAATGCTTCCATAATTATTAGAAAACAGAAACATTTGAGGCCAAAAACAAAGAAAGAAAAGAGGTAAAGAAAGAGCCTTAGGAGACGTAAGAGGAAGCCAGGAAGACAAACTGAGGACAATACCAACTAGGGAAAATATATATACTTTAAAAGGTAAGAAAGTGATTAAAAAACTGAACACAATGACAAGTAGGTGCTACTTTTGTGCATGTTCATGGGCTAGGTGACAGGAGGACCACTTTGTACTGTACTTTTGTGGAAGTGGTGTGAAAGAGGAAGGGAAACAGGCTCTGGTCTCTTCCCAACCAAGATTTTATGTTGTACGATCATAAGACTCCACTCTTAAAACAGATTTAAAATCACTGTTAAAATCATTGATGCATCTGTGGTCAACTGATTTTTAACAAGGGTTCCAAGGCCACCCAATGGGAAGAATTTTTTTTTAACAAATTGTGCTGAGATGATTAGAGAGCCACATGCAAAAAAAAAATGAAGTTGGACCCTTACCTCACACCCTACACAAAAAAATAACTCAAAATATATTAAAGACCTAAGTGTAAGAGCTAAAACCATAAAATTTTTATAAGAAAACATAAGGGTAAATTTTCAAGACTTCGGATTGGGCAAAGGATTCTTAGATAGGACACCAAAAGCACCAGTGACAAAAGAATAAACAAATTGGACTAGATCAACATTTATAACTCCTATACTTCAAAGGCACCGGCAAGAATGTGAAAAGACAGCTCACAGAATGGGAGAAAATATTTGCAAATTGACAATGCATTTGCATCCAGAATACATAAAGAACACTTAAAGTTCAATAATAAAGACAAATAACCCAATTTCAAAGTGGACTAATGATCTAAACAGGCCAGAGAAGATACACAAATGGTCAATAAGCACATAGAAAGATGCTAGGCATCACTGGTCATCAGGAACTGCAAATCAAAACCAACCACAATGAGCTATCACTTCACACCCCCTAGTTGGCTAGAATAAAAAAGTCAGATATTAACAAGTTGTTTGCAAGGATGTGGGGAAATTGGATGCCTCATACGCTATTGGTGGGGATGTAAAACGGTGCAGCCACTTCAGAAAACAGTCTCTCAGTTCCTCAAACCACTACACAATCCAGCCATTCTGTTCCTCACTATATGTCCAAAAGAAATGAAAACATATGTGCACAGAAAAACTAGTACACAAATGTTCATAGCAACACTATTCATTATTGTCAAAAAGTAGAACAACCCAAATACCCATCCGCTGATGAAACTGAAAATCTTAACTATCCATACAATGGAATAGTATTTGGCTACAAAATGAAAGAAGTACTGATACAAGCTACAAATGGATGAACCTTGAAAACATAATAAATGAAAGAAGCCAGGCACAAAAGACCATGCATTTTATCATTCCATTCATATGAGATGTTCAGAGCAGAAAAAGCCATAAGGACAGAAAGGAAATTAGTGGTTGCTTAGGGATAGATGAAAGAATAGGGAAGTGATAGATAAGAGTTAACGGAGCTTCTTTTTGAGGTGATGAGAATGTTCTACAATTGTGGTAATGATTCCACGTATCTGTGAATATACTAAAAACCATTAACATCTATAATATAATGGGTCAGTTATATAGTATATGAATTACATCTCAATAAAGCTGTTAAAAATCATATTCATTCATTAATTCAATAAATATTTATTGAGCATCTTCTATATCCCAAGAGATGCAGAAATGAAAAGACATGGCCCTCGAGCTTAATTGTTTACAATCCAGTGGAAAAGCAAACATTAAAAACCTATGGGCAAGACAGATAAATGCCACAATAGAGTTAGAAGTCTACAGATACGAAAGGGAAGCAAGGAATCTAGGAGTGATCTGGTTGATTACCTTCTCCTCTGCTCTTGCCTATTAGCACAAACGGTTCGAGAGAGGGGGGCAATGAGAAGCAGTCCTGGGTTTGAATCTCTGTACTATGATTTCCAAGCTGTTGTTGGGCTCTATGATCCTGGATCTCTTATTGTATGTAATAAAGATAATAATGCTTACCTCAATGGGGTTGTAAAAACTATAGCTAATCTATAAAAGTGTCTAGAATATCACCTGTCACAAAGTAGCAGTGAACAAATGATACACAGAGGTACATACGCACACCCCGGGGAATAGACCCTTGTCAACTCTTGTCAATCCTCATCAGGTTGTACAACAGTTCAAACTAACCAGAAGAACCAATTCCAGGCATCTGGGGAGAGGAAGTGGCATTCAGGTGACACATGAAACACATAAAAGCCAAAGAAGTTTAATCACTTAAAAAGATATTTTATATTCTAATGAATGCTAACACTGATGCTAATGTCAATTTTGTTTAGAATATTAAATTATGGTAGCCTACAGAGGACAATTTAAAAAAATACTATTTGGGTGATGGTGGGTCCATAAGTGTGTTAAATTTGTGAAAATTTACAGAGCTGCACACTTAGGATAATGTGTACTTTATGAATATTATAGTTCAATAAATTTAAATTTGTAGTCAAAGTTTAAAGTTTAACTACAAATTTAAATTTAATAAAGTTAAAAATCTGGGTTGCCTTTCATTCTGGTCTGAAAGATTCTTTTGTTAGAAGCTCTGAAATTAATAAATGCTTTCTGTCAATTTGGTGCTCTTTTCATTTGGTGGAACAATGTCTTTGCTTACACTCCCCAGCTCTGTGTGAAGAGATGGTTATTAAGTAGGGATGTTTTCATTTAGCACATAAAGCAAGATAAACAATATAGCAACTACACCTCCTGGATTCATCCTGACATTTAAAGACAAAGCCACCTACCCAGGGGAGCTCCCATACAAAGCCTCCAATGTAAGAATACTCTCCTTCCTTAAAAAAGCCCAGCCACGCCTTCCTCTGGTATCACTCCTAAAACATCTACTTCTACTTTGCTCCAAAATGTGCCTCTTCTCTCAGAAGGTCCTGTCCCCTCTTCTACTCTGTGTGTGTTCTTTTTCCCCTTTGCGGCAGAATGTCTGGCATAGCCTCCTCACGCCCTTGATCCATTCACTCTAGAACTTCAACATTTAAAAACAAATAAGCTATTCCCTCTAGAAAGGACTCTGAGTTCTTGATCTCTTCCAGATGTAAGCAAGGGTTGGGGCGCCTGGGTGGCTCAGTTGGTTAAGCAACTGCCTTTGGCTCAGGTCATGATCCCAGGGTCCTGGGATGGAGCCCCGCATCGGGCTCCCTGCTCAGCGGGAAGCCTGCTTCTCCCTCTCCCACTCCCCCTGCTTGTGTTCCCTCTCTCTCTGTGTGTGTGTCTCTCTCTCTCTGTCAATTAAATAAATAAAATCTTTAAAAAAAATTGCAGATGTAAGCGAGGGTCATTGTATTCAAAGCATATTAGAGACGATATTTAATTTCTACAGGTTCACTCAGATTTAAATTTTTAATTTTTAATGCCAATTGTGGGAAAGTGAAGAGCGTGCACTATGAACAATTTCTGCAGGATCACTCTTTAGCAACTGAAGGTTAAAGTATGTTCCTTGGCCCATCTCAAAGTCACTTGCCTTACCTGGAAATTCACGGTGAAACTCTCTCCCTCTTAAGAGGTGTAGGAAGAATTAAGTGAAATAATGTGTGAAAAATACTTAGGATGGTGCCTAGAGCAGAAAGTGTTCAGTAAATGATGGCTATGTTTACTATTCTTATTCTTTGAATGTCTACACTAAGACCCTAGAATGAGCAAATACAAATAGAGTGATCTTAAATGATCAAATATCTACTCCTGGTTTTACTCAAATTGGAACATGCCACAGGTTAGGAAAAAGAGAAAGGGGCTAACCATTGACTTCTTCCCTAAATAAGAATGACCAAGGTCCATGACATCAACGAGCTTCTGGTCCAGCAGGAGAGAATGAGACCCAGCCACTTGGAGAGACGGCTGCTGTAGTTGCTGGGCTAGAACCCAGGGTGAAAGAGGGGCAGAAAGGGAGCCAAAATAATCCACTCTAATCCAACCACACTCCATACTTGTGCAACAGTGGTGACTGAGAGAACCCTGTGCCGATTCCAACCATCACATCATGCACGGCACATGCTCAGAAAAAACGGAAAGAGCAAGTGAATTTTCTACAGAGTGAGAGTGGGCAATTCTGCCTGCCTGCCCACTCAAGGAGCTACATGATAACACAGTTCAGTGCCCAGGTGGGTCTCATGGGCTTTATCAATCAGGGTCCCAGCAGGAAACAACATGGATGTGCAAATGAACTGCTAAAAGGTAGTTCATAATAAAAGAGCTACTGATGCTATGGGCAGGGTTAAAGGCAATGACCAAGTAAAGCTCCCAGACTAGCAGACTGCAGTGATCATTAACAACTCTATGCCTGAGGATTCTGGAGGGAGTGAAGTTTCCAGAGCCTAAAAGAGATGTGGGGAAGGAGAGGGCTGCCTGACAGGACCTGAGACCTTCAATACTGGGGAGGGAACAGAGAAATATTACCCTGACCTCACCGTCCTCGCTCCCACCTACTTCCTGCTCATGCCTCTTACGGACTGAGGCAATGGCCATGGAGCCTGGTGATGACCTCAGTCCATGTAGGTTAGCCTCCTGGGGCACACAGAGGGCCGGGAACCAGAGAGGATGGATCTGGAGAACAGAAATGTCCCGTGTCCAGGCTGGGAGTCTCACCATGCTGAATATAACTTTGGTGTAGAAAGGCAGGTGTTTTTTTATGCAATCTGGGTAATGCAAGGATACTTTTGACTATATGGATTTTTCCTTACAATTAGAAATACAACACATCCTGCCTTAGATGAGGCTCTGCTGAGCTTTACCTCAGTCCTCACAACAAATCTGTGAATTATACATTTTCTTCCAATTTTATAGATGGAAAAAACAGGGTCAGAAAGGTTGAATGTTTCAGTAAGAGGCAGGCCAAGAACTCTAACCCATGCTTCCCCAACTCCAGAAATTTTAAATTGCTTTTTCATTTTACCAAGTTGAAAAGGAGCAACAGAGATTGACTGGCAAAGTGAATGTTACAGAGACTTGGTCCACAGCCCTGCAATTACACGGGATCAGGGAAACATGGCAGAAATAACCAGCACTGTCAACCTCCAGCATCCGTGAATCCAGTCTACTGTTGAAGCAGCAATGCGTTTACCTTAAAATCATTTCTAAGTAACACCTAGAGCTAGAAATCTGTAGACAACAAGCTAGGGCTGATGGCTTCTCACAAGCATAGCTGGCCTGTTGCCTATTCTGCCTATTCTGCATGTTAACAAAGCTTGACTATTACTGCCATAAATTATAGGGGGATGGCATTGCCAAGGAAGAGTAAGGAGAATACGATTTCCCAAACCAGACCCAAAGACTTTCTTCACATCCATTTAAAAGTCTGTTAAGCTGTGTATGGTTTACTATCATTTAGTGGTCTTCATTTCTGCTACCACCCTGGCTCAAAGCAACAGAAACTGCGAAGTAGAACATGCAGACTGAAAAACAGTTAAGATCATAGGCTCTGGAGCTGGAAACCAGGGTTGGAAATGGTCTTCATACTTTCTGGCTGTGAAGGTAAGCAACTTAGTTCACCTCTCTAGCCTGGATCTCCTTATCTGCCAAAGGGAGAACAACAGTATTTATCTCATTAGTTTAGAATGAGGCTTTAATGAGACAACACATGTGAAGAGCTTAGTATACAATAGGCATCAATCATGCCCTATGTTTGCTGCTTTCATCATTCTCATCAGCATCTGCAGACTTACTTCACTGTCTCTTCAATTCCTCTGATCAACACCTGGCTCTAACAGTATGGATAGCACCTTGCTTTGTCTTTCTCCTGCTTGTTGGTACTGTAAGATAAGCCTGACTGCTTCCTACCCATCTCTGGCCAGCCCTTTTTTTTAGTGATTTTTTTTTTTTAAGATTTTATTTATTTGACAGAGAGAGCACAAGCAGAGGGAGAGGGAGAAGCAAGCTCCCTGCTGAGCCAGGAACCCGATGTGGGACTCGATCCCAGGACCCTGGGATCATGACCCGGGCCGAAGGCAGCCGCTTAACCAACTGAGCCACCCAGGTGTCCCTTTTCTAGTGATTTTTAAATTTTTAATTTTTTTATCTATTTTTAATTGTGGTTAATAAACATACATTTTTACCATTTTAGCTATTTTTAGGGTATAGTTCAGTAGCATTAAGTACAGTCACATGATTATGCAATAATCACCACCATCCATCTCGAGAACTTGTTCATCTTCCCAACTGAAACTCTATACCCACTAAATAATAACTCCCTGTTCCTCCTTCCCCTAGTCTCTGGCAACCTACTCTTTGTCTTTATGAAGTTGAGTCCTGTAGGGACCTCGCATATGTGGAATCATATGACATTTGTCCATTCATGACTGATGCTACTTAACTAGCATAATGTTGTCATCCGTGTCATAGCATGTGTCAGAATTTTCTTCCTTTTTAAAGCTAAATAATATTCCACTGCATGTAAACACCACATTTTGTTTATCCATTCATCCATCAATGGTCATTGGCTACTTTGACCTTTTGTTTATTGTAAATAATGCTATGAGTATGGGTGTACAAATATCCGTTCAAGTCCCTGATTTCAAATCCTTTGGGTACATACCCAGAAGTGGAATTGCTGGATCATCTGGTAATTATATGTTTAATTTTTTGAGGACCCATCTCCCCATACCATTTTTCACAGTAGCTACACCATTCCCACCAGCAAGGCACAAGGGTTCCAGTTTCTCCACATCCTCATGAACACTGTGATTTATTATTTGTTTGTTTTGGTGATGACCACCGTGATGAGTGTGAAGTGGTTGCATCACCACTTTTTGTGTTTCTAATGGCTCTGTGTTTCCAGATGCATTTCACCACCCCTACCTCCCAGTCTCTGGGCATCACCAAATGTGCAGACACTGGCTAGTTATATTCCCAGAGAACGGGCCTGGGCTCAGCTACGTGAACCAAACTAGCCATGAGGTCGGCTCCTAGGTGGCCCTTCCTTGGCAGGCTGAAGCTGTAGCTGTTAAAAATAAGAAAACCAACAAAATTAGGTGAACCAGGGCTGGTTGATTTCAACATGCATACACATTCTCTTCCATACTTTAAACTCCACTTAGAATGTACAAGGCAGTGTTTAGATAGAGAAATTATTTGAAAATAACTGCAGTATAAAATTTTTGTTGATACTGAAAATGATAAAACAGTGAGTTTGCTCTATCTGGTCTCTCCCTGACAGGCAAATTATTAAACATTTTAATAACCCATCAGGTGAACACACAATTTTGCATGACCCGCTATAAAGAAACTTTTTTTTAAAAAAGAAAAGAAAGAAGAGATGGTTAGGAGCATCCAACAAGGATGTGGTTCTAGGTCAAAAGTTTCCTATGACTCTGCATAGAGCTGCACACATAATGAGACCACTTACATTTTTGTTCTAAAATGGTTGTTAAACACCCTGTGAGAAGAGATGATGGCCCTTTAAAAAAGCACCACTTTAAAACTTTTTAAACAATGAATCTCTTTTCTCAAATAAAATTTTACAGAAAATCCCATGTTCTTAAATTTCATGCTTATAACACATTTACTTATCAAAGTTAAACAGTGAAACCTGTAAGGTGGTTTTGGTTAACACACAAAATACAGAAGTAAGGACTGGTGAGGCTATTTATTGCTCCCTCAATAATCAGCTACAAAATCCAATTAATTTGTGCATTTTGTTTTAGTTGCCGGGAGATAATTCTCCATGGATCTCACACATCTCTTTATACCTTACAAGTAGAAGTATTGACAGCTTATGTTCTAAACTATCTTTTCAAGAATGCTTGCATAGTAAACAGACTTGGAAAGTAGATAGTGTCTGTCTCTGAAGCAAAAGGGCAGATTGGCTTACTGTCCTGTATGAGAAAGATAACGTCTCACTCTGCTAAAGAGCAGTTTGCTTAAAGACTACTACAAAAAACTCAGGTTCCTCAAGCTTGGGATCCTCTTCTGTAACCCAACCCTGGCAGGTGTCATCTGGCCCCCATTGTGCTATTTTATGGGAACTAAGGCTTGGGGAACTGGCTCCAGAAAATGATGATACTCTGGTTATTACTATTGCTGAGAGTAACAAACTGTCCTTTGTCTCTGACCCAGGGGTCTCTTGTCTTCTGCCTGTACCCAAGAAATGGCAGCAGGCAAACTAGTTAGCTTGCAAGTAGGGTAAAATCTCAAGATTCTTAACAGTTCTTGACATCAGTTATGCAGTACTGAAATCATCCCTTGTCACTCAGACAAGCCATTGCACAAGGGAACAACTTTGAACCCACTTATAATGCAATCCCAGGACACTCTTCAAATAAACCAAGAAGACAGGAAACGTTTCTTCCAAGATTCTATGAATCACTGTTAAACTGGGCAGCACAAGGAAACTGCGGCAGTGCTGTACATAGCCCATTAGACAGTATTTTTATTAAAGTTTGCAGAATAATTAAAACACATTTTGAACACAAAATGTGAATCCATTCATAGAACTCAGTATCTCACTTGAAAAACCCTTCTATCCCAGAAATGGAACAAGACGGAGTCAAAAGCTTAAAGACTTTTTTTTTTTTTTTTTTTGCTCCAGGTCCATGCTTTAGAGTTACTTCAGTCATTAAACCTCTCTCTAGCTCCTGTTCCCCATCTCTACAGTGGGATTAACTGTGTCTCCAGGGTTTAACTCCCAGAGTTGTACAGGGGATCAAACATGTTAATGCATAAGATGCTTTGTAAACTCTAAGGAGGCGAGACAAGGTAAATCTCTGGCTACTGTTGTTTGCCATTAAAAGCAAGTTCTCTGTAGCTCTTTCATGGAATAGGCTCAGCAGCTCACAGCAATCACAGGGTGCAAAGTCCTTTGTTCATTCAACAAATATTTATTGTGCCAGGCACTGGACGGGAACAGGAAAAAGATCCCAGGGACACACGGTAAAGAAACCTCTGATAAGATAAAACACACAAAAGGGCTTTTCCCCTTTGGATATAGTTTCTCCCTTATATGTCCCTTCGGTGCTGTGGAGGAGAAAATATAAAGGAAGCAGTGGGAACACAACTGAGATCTAATGGCACACAGGGAGTTTAAAGCGATGCTTCAGTCAGGCTTACACTCCTAAGCCAACTAAATAGACTATTAGTGGCTGGAGAGAGAAACTCTTGCTGCCGAGAAAACCAAAGGCCCTTTAGGTGAAAAACTAAACTAATGTCTGTATGAACCAGACCTAGAAGAGAGCTACCTCCATGTTAAGACTGAGGTTAAATTAGAATGGAGAAGTCCCCTCCAGATCTCACAATGAAATCAGGTTAGTTTAAGATGTACGTTTCAACTACTAGTTTTAGTAAGGAAATTCCAAATTGTACATTCAACTCATTTTCTCCTTTATAGCCACCTCTATTTATCAGTATAGAGAGCACTTGATAATCCTGAGTTCAATGTGTTTTAAAGAGGTCTATTTTGCCAACTGCTGAAAGATAATCAAATTTTATAGTTTGGAATATGCACCTAAAATATCTTCTACCACAGGACGGCAGCGGACACAAATTCAACGTTGTTCTTCTCGGTTACGGATATCTATCCTGCTCACGCAGGTCTCATTTGAAAAGTAAAAATTGTACTGTTTGGGAGAATGTGAGTTATGTTCATGCGTTGTGTGTCTGGAGTATTTGGCCCCATGCAAAATTAAGTGGGAAACGGGAAGCCCCTCCTGGAGAGATGGCATGCCTTATTCTAGGCACCCGCAGGCCATAGTGAAGGTTTGATGAAAGCTTGTTGATGGAAGTGCATTGTGCCTTGAATGTGCTCAGCTGAATTGCTCAAAATGACAAGGTCTGGGCATTGATCCAGGGGCACACATCCTCTCACACCCTTTCTAGCTGGTAGCAGGAGATGAGCGACAGGATACACTCATACTCTGAGGTAGGCCCTGTCCTGTGTGCCTTACACATCCCGTTAGTTCATTTAAGCCCCACAAGAAGTCTGAAAGGTGGATACAGTCAATAGATCCATCTATTAGCAGGGCAATTGTAGGCACAGAGTGGTGAAGCCACTTGCCAAGGAGGCACAGAGCCAGGATTCCCACCCAGGCAGCCTGGCTCCTGGGCTCTTAACTTCTGTGCTAGGCTAAATAACAATAGGTATCATTTATTTATATGACGATTTACTACTCTAACAGCAGCAGCTAACATTTCTTGGGTGCTCACTCTGTGCCAAACGCTGTGCTTAGCAATGTACAGACTGTAAAATCCTCCCCATCGCCTTTCCAAGTGAGACCCAGCCTTACCTCCATTTATGACTACAGATCAGTGAGTTTCAGTGGCTGGCTTAAGGTCGTGGAGCAAGCCAGCTGGAAGGCTGGGATTGAAGAGCAGGTCTGGGTGACTCTGAAAACCACACCCACTGTCACTCACTATGCAGAGGACTCATGTCCCCAGCTCTCCCATAACCTTCCTCATGGCGGGACCCCCTGAAAGGGCCAGCTTTTGCCCCTGAGCTGGTATTCGTTTGAGTACCTCTAAATTAAATTAACTGGAGCGATGTGGATCCTAAGAGGTAGCAGAGTCACTGAATTTTAGTTTTGAAATACAGCTTTGTCCTACGAACTAGCAGACCGAGAAACTCCTCTACAGGTTAGAAGGCCAGGTGCCCCCAAATCAGCCTGGTTCAGCAAAACCCCAGACAGAAACCACCTGGTTTCACAAAGTTCTATTAATAACACAGAACAAACAAGCAAGAAGAGAGCAAAAGGAAATATTGACAATACAGCCAGACAATATTGACAAATACCTAACACCTGCCAGAATTTTCCAAAAGGAGCTAAGAAAGTAAAAGAAAACAGCAACAATGGTAGACTCTTAATCATAGGAAACAAACTGAAGGTTGCTGGTGGGGAGGGGGCTGGGAGGATGGGGTAACTGGGGGATGGGCATTAAGGAGGGCATGTGGTGTAATGAGCACTGGATATTATATAAGACTGATGAATCACTGACCTCTAAGAGCTGGTGGGAGGGTGTGGAGAGCAGCTGCCTACACACCTGCTACCCTCTCACATTGTATCACCATCACACAGAAATGACCTTACTGCCTCAGGTCCCAGAAGCTCCTTCTGAGAAACGGGGCGGTAACGTAATGTCCCATCTATTTTATATTGTATTTTATACTGTTATTTACTATGCTATTATTTCTATTATTATTTACTATTCTATTATTAGTCTACTGAGAGAATTCAGATAAAATAAGCTAGTAGAAGTTCTCCAAGGAGCTCAATTTACAAATAAAAGATATTGTTTTTATCACATTTTACATAGTACCATATAGATTTATCTCTCTCTCTCTTTTTTTTTTTTTTTGGCTACGATACCATTGATTATATTCCCTATGCTCTTTAGTCCCTAAATCTATAGGTAGATTCATCTTGAAGAAAAATCACTTTACTCTCCTTCTCCCATGTCTGCTTGGACTATTTTCAGTCAATTTTACAGAAAATTCCATACCAGGTTATTTACAATCCTCATGTCACATTTTAAGATAAACTACATTTTGAAGAAAACATTGATTTCATTAGCTTAATCTCCATAAATAATAAATAATGATAAATCTTTCCTAATAATAAAAATGCTTTCTAAGATTTGTCAATAGCCTAGTAGCAATAAGTTTGGGCTTTGGGCTTCTGGGATCAAATCCCAGATGTTTTTATTAGTGAAGTGACCTTGGGTAAGAGCTTGACTCTCTCCCTGCCACATTTTCTTCATCCATAAAATGGGTACAATTGATCTAAATCAGGGTTTGTTATGATGATCAAACAAATGGACTAGTCAGGCAGGATGCCTGATACGTAGTTATTAACCAACCAATGTTATTGATTGTTATTATCTTAAAAGGAAAAAAACAAAAGGAACATATATTTTGCAAGGCGTTCTTTCACAAATGTTAGAGGTATCCTAAGCAAGTGTCCAGGCAAAAAAGAAAAAAAGAAAAAGAAAAAAACTTCATACTAAAATAAATAAAATTCTTAAAAAGGTGAGCTATGAACAAAACTATTTTCTGCTTCATATAATTTTTGAAAGGCTACAAAGCTTACAAAATAATAGTACATGCTGAGATTCATGGAAAAGATATCCAGGGAAATATGGGAAACACAATAAAAATGATTAAGTATATATACACACATATATATGCTAAACAAAACTGTTCAAGTAGGTAAACTGAGCCATCATTCCAAAGGCCCCAAAGTTTGTTCCAAGTATGTTCCAGTAACCAAGCGTAGGGGCCAAGACTGTGAGGTGGCAGCTAGTTCATGCAAGGTTAAGTACCGATTAAATTACTTTTCCTAGTACTAATTTCACAAGCAGTTTGGAGAAATAAGTTTACTTGGAAATTGCGATACTTAACACTAATGACTGGAAAGCCAACTGCACACAGAAAAAAAGACAGCAATGTTGATCCATGGAAATGACATGTACGTTTTTGACAACTTAGAATCTTACAGTTTGAAAGGACTGTCTTGGTGATTTAAATATCTAACACCTGCCAGAATTTTCCAAAAGGAGTTAAGAAAGTAAAAGAAAACAGCAACAATGGTAGACTCTTAATCATAGGAAACAAATTGAAGGTTGCTGGCAGGGAGGGGGCTGGGAGGATGGGGTAACTGGGGGATGGGCATTATGGAGGGCACGTGGTGTAATGAGCACTGGATATTATATGAGACTGATGAATCACTGACCTCTACCTCTGAAACTAATGATATACTATATGTTAATTAATTGAATTTAAATAAAAATAAAGAAAAAGAAAAAGAAAACAGAACAAAACATACACACACAATCAGGTATACAAATGGAGGTGCTGATGGATCCCTTCCATTCAAATTCCTGTGAGTCCGGGAGATGAGGGATTTTCTACACTTCAGTTTAGAAAGCAAGTGAGGGGAGAAGTAACACATAGGGGCATTAAGTGGCTGGACAATACCAGCTCCAGGTGGTCATCACTATCATACTAATATCTGAAATGCCTATCATCTCTGGGGTCTGACAACATACCACAGTCACTAAGCTAAATATTTAAGTACTTGACACATTTACTCTTTTAATTCCCACAACAGCACTAAACACCTAGGAGGTCGTACCATCACCACTCCTAGGTCATAAAAGAGGACACTGAGGTTGACAGAGGTGAGGTGACAGGGCTAGAATCAAACTTATTTGGCTCTTAATCATCACGTTACTTAATCTGACTCCCCAGACCCACCTCCCCATGCATCAATGCAGCCACCACACAGTAGGCTCTTTTGTGTGATAAATACCTATTTTCAACCTATTTGAAAGGCAGCCAGAGTTAAGGACAGGGAGCCCTGCCCCTGTACTTCTTTCCCTAATGGCTGCTCTTGAAAAAAAACAAAGAGAGCTGGGATAGGAAACAGACCACAGGAACAGCAGATCAGGTCAGAGACAGACCACTGGGGAGATCTGAGACCCAGCAACAGAATACTCCTGGACTACAAGGCATTCCTCCCTTCAAAGAGCTGAGAGATTATTCCTCTCAGACCATCCTGCTATCTGAAGTTCTCTCACTACTCATCTCTTGACCTGAGCTTGAACTTCCCTGTACTTGACACTGCTTCTCCAGCCACTCGCAAGACTGAACCTCCAAGTTATACAACAGTGCTCAAAAGAGAAAATAGGCAGCTGCCTTCCTTGAGGGCAAACATCAAGCTCCAACCTTTTGTTTTCATTTCTGGAGTTTCGTTAAATCGACTCAAATAGAGAAAATAAATATTTTCTATTTAAATAAATTCTTAAGAATCTTACGAAATCGACTTGATTTCTGGCAAAGAGAAAAGCAAATGAGTGATCGAGTTTTCCCATATTAAAAGGAACAGTTATGTAACCATCCCACATGGAAGAGCCAGGCTGAAGTCAGAATGCTAAAAGACTGAAATAGCCCTGCTTCTCTCCACAAGTTAAGATCACAGTGGGGGATTTCACGTGTGACATACTTCTCATACAGCCTCTGTCCCCTCATGAAGGCCTTCACTTCATTGTCCAGAGGGAAGGTGCCATCATCCTTTCTAAAGCGGTAGAAGAGTTTGACGTCCTTGAACTCCTTATGCTCATCACACACTGAAACACAATATACACAGAGAGGCAAATAAGAAAAAAAAATCTTGTTTAATTCCTCAAATGATGTGAGAGGCTAATTAAGACTTGTTTTACTACCTAATTTCTGAAGCACACTAATCTATGCTTTAGTGCATGTATTTAGCACGGTACCTGGAGTCAAGTAAGTGCTCAGTAATATTAACTATCATCATCGTCATCACCACCATCATTATCTAGTAAAAGGGTCACAAATTTCAATGCATCATTCATGCCACAAATGCTTCTGGAGCATACTGGGGCAGACATCAGCCTCAAAGAATGTGATGTCTACTGAGATAAAGAGAAATGTCAACATGTAATTAACATATGGCATGAGGGGGCAATGAATGAGGTGAGGGGATACTGCAGTGGGAGACCAAAGAAGGAGTAACCAGTAACCCCAGTAACCTAGCTGCAGGGAATGGACACTTCTCTGAAGAGCTTGCGTGTAGGCGGAGACCTGAAGAATGGCTAGAAAATGGGCTAAAGTGAAGACAAAAGGCATTCCAGCCCAAAAGGACAACAGCATGTGGAAGGTCTTGGTCACGGTTAAAGATCTCAAGGAGACGTGTTTATGAACGTTCATGGAACCACTGAGAGTAACAGAAAAACTCAGAAACCTCTTAGATGTCCATCAGCAGGAGAATGGGTAAACATACCATGGCGTAATTATATATGGCATACGTAGCAGCAGAAACGAGCAAACAAGAGATATGCCCTCAACATGGATGAATCTCAAGTGTGTTGATCAAGTTGTAAAAGAATAAACATGCATTTTTATAATGATTTAAAGCACTGGAAGCTATATGATACCTTGCTAAGAGATACAGAAAGGAAAAAGTATGAAGAAGCAAATGGAAATAAACCCAAACATCTCTTAGAGGAAGGAAGGGAATATCGCTGCAGAGAGATGAACAGGAGACCAAGCGTTTTATTTCCTAAATGGGTAGGTTCATATCTGGAATAGAAGATGTGGTCCTTGGTTTCCCCCCAAGTTACCTCAAATGTCGGTGGCTACTTCACTCACCATGATGAATGATGCCACGGTCTGCTAACTTCTGCATGAGTTTGATTGCTGTCTCTCTGTCGGAAGCCTCTTTGTGCTCAATCAGCCAGTCAATCAGTTCTTTTGCGACAAAGCAGTTTGGGTAGGTTTTGAGATGATGTCGCCTATCTTTAATCACCTTTTCTTCATGCAGCCTGAGCCTGGAAAGAAAATTTGACATCGCTTTAGGAATTTTAATGACAACACAAATCATTAAGCCAATCCCAGAGCTCAGGAACAAAGTGGAGGCTCTAAATGTATCAAAGTGCCATTCACATACCTGCATGTCAGTAGGGGGTTGTGACACCGTCAGAGCCCAGAGGCCCCAGAAATGGTTCTACCCCCAGATCTAGAGATGATACAGGTCAATGGGAGGGGAAAACAACACTGGACAAGCTAGAGCTCTCCTGCCACTTGGAAGACTGAGAAAAGCTTTCTTGCCCCTGCTGTGACGAATGCCTTCTCTTTATCCCTCCACCAGTGGGCTTACAGCTTCAACCAAACAACAAACAAAAACTCTGAACACTTGCTGAAACCAGGTACTTTCTCTTTGTCACATATTGCTCAAGGTCCACCACATCAGCATTCATGCATTTATGTAACAGATACCAATGAGTGTCTACCACCTTTACATATTTCCAGGCATTAGAGACCTACATCGGAAAGTAGCACAAAGATCCTGGCCTTTGCTTGTCCCGCTTTCAATAGGGGCAACAGCTAATCCTTCAGTGAGGCTTACTAGGTTCCAGGTGCTGATCAGAGCACATTCCATAGATGTTTGCAACAACCTCATCAGAAGTTATTATTACCATCTACACTTTTTTTTTTTTTTTTTACTTACAGCAGAGAGAACCTCAAAGAGATTAAATGACTTGCCACACAGCTAACCAGCGATGAAAATTAAATTTGCACCTGATGGTCTCACTTCAGAGTCTGACTTCCCAACTGCCACATCGTGCTACCTCTCGCCAGGGAGGGATAAACAAAATATCCGGGAGAGATGGATTAAAGCTGAGGGACGACAATACAATTTATTTACAGGCTGATGGATTAGTATGGGGAAAAGTGGTTGACACAGAGCCTTCCCTTACTCCCTTCAGAGCTCAGTGACTTTTTTCCAAAGGAGTCTTAAACTTGCCTTTAATTTTTTTTTCCACTTGGTTTCTTTTCTTTTATCAGCCTACACTTACTTTTTAATTCTTAAGGGTTTGAACTGGTTGAAACACGAGGTCAGCTTTCTTCCTGCTTTGCCCACATGGTCCTATGCTCCTAACCTCATATTCTCAACTTCGTCGAGAAATGGGAGTGCCACGTGAGTAAATCACACAGTAACTGTGTGAGCGAGGCAAGAGGCCACTTTCTTCCTCTGTAAAATGGAGGCAATTATGCTCACCCTATCCTCGGCCATGTTGAGATTGGGTGACATAATGTCTATTAATAGCCTTGGCACCCAGCACAGTGCCTGGCACAAAACAGGCCCTAACCTCCTTTCTTTTACTCCCTAAGGAAGGAACTAGACTGTACTCTTGCCTGCTTTTTGAACGGAGTTGACCTGATGAAATTTAATGGGTTTTGATATCCCAGGGGTTACAAGTATAAGTTGGGAGCATACTGGGGCTCTGAAGCTTAGATCTCTTCCTTGCTAGACCACTGTTATAGGCTGAAGTGTGTTCCCCTCAAATTCATATGCTGAGGCCCTAACCCCTGGTACTTCAGAATGTGACTGTATTTGGAGATAGGCTCTTTTAAAAAGGTAATTAAATTAAAATGAGGTCATGAGGGTGGCCCTAATCCAATATGACTAGTGTCCTGATACGGAGGGGAGATTAGGACACACTCCTCCACAGAGAGAAGACCATGTGAAGACACATGGAAAAGGTGGCCACCTATAATCCAAGGAGCTAGGCCTCCGACAAACCAACCCTGCCAACACCTTGATCTCGGATTTCTAGTCCCCAGAACTGTGAGAAAGTACATTTCTGTTGTTCAAGCCACTCCATCTGTGATACTCTGTAATGGCAGCCTGAGCTGCCTAAGACAGCCAGGAAGTGCTAAAGCCTGGAGGCACCTGACCAGTCTGCAGATGAGATGCTCAGCTGGGACATCAGCAGGTACATGGGAGAGGGGGATAGAAATGAGAATCCTAACACCTGTAAACTGCAGAGAAAGAAAAAAAATCACGTTCATTGCCTTCCGACTCTATGCTCAGTATTCTACTAAGCACTTCCACATATGCTAACTTATTGTCTATGGCTCAAAGGTTGCATCCTCCCAAGTTCATATATCAAAATACTAAACCTTAAAATGTCCGTTGTGAGGGCAATCAGGAACACAAGACTAGGAATATAACACCTGGTTCTCATCTTGACACTGCCAGTAATTCCAGAAGATCAAACTTCTGAGCACCAGAATCCTCCCTGATAAAATGGGGATAATTATACCCATGGTAATTACTTCATCACACAGTCACAAAGTTCATTAATGAGGATAAGGTGAGCATTTGAGCCCTTCCTGTGCGCTAGGAACTGTTTTCACTGCTTTATTGACATCAATCCTCATGGCAGCTCCCTGACGCAGGTAATGTTAAAACCACAAGGCCAACGTAGAGTTGTAATTATTAATAAAAAATAAATGAAGCCTAATAAAAAACACGTTCCCATAGGCGTGCTAAAGTCTCACATCCTTCTAATTAATTCAGTGACAATGACACTGAGTAATTTGTTTAACATGCTCCAAGTGGCAGAATGAGAAACATTAATTCTTAGACGTGACGTCTGTCAGGAATCCAAGAATAATGAAGACCAATTTATTTAGAAGTTGAAACATGGAACAAGCTACCATATAATTTGGTGGAGGAGGTATATGTTATGAGCCAAAAGGGGAGTTTTACCTCCTATAAACTTTCCAACTTAAAAAAAATTATTAGGTAATATTTATCTTTAAATACTACAGAATAGAACCTTTCAATTCCTAACCTTTCATGAACCCACACCTGTTGCTAATTCTTGAGCATTCTTTGATTCCCACTAATTCCCGCCCTGCATGGAGGGGAGAAGCACTAGGCCCTCCCTTCAGCCCCACCAGGGCCTGGTATATTTCCATGTTTAGAAAACTGAGCAGTCATCCGATGGAGGGGAAAGAACTCTGGATCCCGGAGATGCTGATCATTTTAGATACGTTACTGCGGTTAAAAACATTCAATAATGGTGCTAGCATCTTTTTTTTAATTTCACAGTCAGAAATACAGAACTCTAAAAATGAGCATTAAGATTGTGCATCCTCAGGGGCGCCTGGGTGGTTCAGTCGGTTAAGTGTCTGCCTTTGGCTCAGGTCATGATCTCAGGGTCCTAGGATTGAGCCGTGCATTGGGGTCCTGCTCAGCAGTGAGTCTGCTTCTCTCTCTCTCTCTCTCCCTCCCTCTGCCCCTCCCCACCACTCAGTCTCTCTTTTTCTCTTTCAAGTAAATAAATAAATCTTAAAAAAATTTCTTTTAAATTGTGCTTCCCTGAAAAACTATCCCAATAAAAAGATAAGAATTTTCACACTGTAAACACATAACCAAGTGTTTCTGCCTAGCACTGTGGGCACTTAATATTTTCTGAACAAATGAATGTTCAAGGACGCTAAGACATGATGCTATTTTCAAAAAGGTAAGGAGGCTTCTCACTAACTTAATAGGAATCCCCACAACTTAGTAACCATCTATTACCATCTATCCTGCCTGGGGTGGATAGATGGAATTTAATCTAAGTCTTTTTACAAAACTATTTATGCTTTCCATTCCAGGATAGTCAATTTCCAAAATTTTAATCCCTGTTGCATGTGAATGGGTGTTTTTCAAAAAATTATTTCCTTTTACTTGAACTAAACTTACCCCTTACAGGTTTCCATTAATACACTAAAATGCATGGAGATCTCCAAAAGGGGAACAGAGTAAGGAATATTTCAAAGTTTTACGGAAAAATAGACATTTTGAGTAGCTAAGCCTCTCATGGAATATCAAGACTCCAGAAAATGCTGAGCCAGGGGCTAAAAGCCACACTTTTAAACATGGCATGTTGCCTGGACACGTCAGTCACATTGTCTGCCTTTTCCAACACCCCCCCTCTGATTTAAAACTGCCTTCCACACCTTAACCACCCCAGGCAGGGTTCACAACTCTGGGCCTGTTTTCTTTCCATGTGGGGCAGTGCCTGACTGAAAGAGCCCTTGACCTATGGCGGCCCCTGCACATACATGCCCATGGGCTGTTCAGTGAGACCAGAGGCATGAGATCTTACCCAACTCAAGGGACATGATCAGCTAAAGCCAAGCAGAATGGGTCCCTCCAAGATTTAAACAAGAGCTGACGTTTTCAAACTCTACTTGTGCCATGGAACACTTTCTTCAGATGGAACTCACCTCAATGTCAATGTGTAAAACAGAGCAATGTGGGCTGTTCTAGCTAAAAGGCTGCCAAGTCCAGAGTACTTCCTGGTTTTCCCATTCGGTTCTCCCAGGTATACCCTCCGTATCTCGGAGACTATCTCCACGGAATTCCTAGAGCAAAGGTGAATAATCCCCATGACTAGAAGATGCTGAGGGAAATGCCCGACCAGGAATGAGAGGAGAGGGGTGAGGCCAGCACAGCAAAGCTAGGGGTGAGGAGAAAGAGGTCGCAAAACGAGGGGCAGCAAGAGAGGCCTGTCCCTGGAGTGCCTTGGTTCCTCAGGTTTTCCAGTTCTTCCACGCCATGCCCGCTATAACCAGAACAGTACCAATCCCTTCAGGTGGCTGAGGAAGCCTCAATCCTCTGAAACCAAAGGAACCGCACCTACCCAGGCTCTTAGGAGGCCTTCCAAACTTCCGCACCTCTTTCTCACCTCCCAACCACAAACACACCCGCCTTGAAGTCTGGACACACTGGACTCTTCTCCATACCCTGTGCGTGCCATCACCTCCCATGCCTCTGCTCAAGACAGAGACCCTCCTTCTGCCTTCAATAATTTAAAAAATTGTCTTTGCTCTTCAGCTTCCGAGACACCTCCTCCGTGAACATTCCCCGAGCCTTCAAAAGCCAGAGCTCTCTTCTCCCACGCTATTTTAGTGCTACAAGTAAAACATTCATCCCACTGTATTACAGTCAGATGAGGAGCAGGATATTAAGGGAGAGTTGCTTATTTATTTGTATAATTCTAGTGCCTAGTGCAGAGTAGGGGATAGATTCTCACTGATGTGAAAAAATCAATTAGTTCATACAATGCACTCAGCACTAAGAAGGCATAGGGAAGAACAGTCTTCTGACTACCCGTCCAAATCGATCCATACTGAACCACAGGGGAAAGTAACCATTTCTATTTTAGCTGCATTTTCAAAGCCACCAGCTAAGGAATTTAAATACGAAAACCACCTTCCCGTCCTTCATCTCAGACAGCTGGTTCACAGGCTTTAGATTCAAGGTGATTTTGTAATACTCTATTCCTGTCCAGCTAACCAGCTGCTGGGCTTGCATCAGACAATTTCCTCTTCTAGCCCTAGGAGAACAAACACTACTGAGCACAGGGTGTTAATAATCCCTGCAAAATTACCCTCCATCTGATAAGAAATGCAGAAATTGTTTTTCGAAAAATAGCTTGCAAGGAACTGCACAGGTTGTGGGGCCCGGGGGGGCGGGGGACAGAAAGCACATATTCTCATTTAAAAACAGCGTCATAAATCTCAGCCAAAGTAAACAGTTTAATTAAAAAACACAGCAAGCCAAACAGTAGGGCTGACAGTGTGAGCCTTGTGATTTGGGCAATAGCACTGACATAGACGTGCTGTCAACCAAAGCTGTTGTCCTTCCCAGATATTCAGTCAATATCTGTCCTTGGGGACCAGACAACTCAGAGAGAATCACTCTTGATCACCTACCCCTGCAAGGACCCGAGTCTAAAAGGGTGAGAAAAAAATACAGGAACAAATGAAATCTAACCTCCTGCATTTTCTTTTAATGTTTGAAATGACTTTACAATTAAAATTTTAAATGATCCAAATAATACATGCTCGTGGTAGATAAAAAGAATCTCAAATAGGTCTAACAGGAAGCTGGGTACTGATCATGAATTGGTAATTACTGAAGCCAGAAGACAGGTGCATGGGGGTTCATTCCTGTATTTCTTTGGGGTGTGATCAAAATTTTCTGTGATCCCCACTTTTCAAAAGAAGCCAATGTTAATAGCTGCTTATGTATTCTTGCACAAAACTCCTATGTTTTGTGTGCATGTATAGCTATGTTTATGTATATCTTTATGTGCAGTAGGATCAATATACACATTTCAGGTAGTTTTGCTTCAAGAAGATGCTTGAGTTCTCCCAATCTGATCAGAACAACAGAACAAATACACACAGTGATAGGAAGGAAAGAGCGTGAAACAGGTTAATGTTAATAGAGTATATGTGATTCTGGAGAGCCAGAAGGAATTGGTCTCAGGTCACACACAATGCATGCACACTATGCAGAAAGCCACAGTGACCACCTTTAATGACAGTGACGACAAATGTTCCACCAGCAGGAATCCTTTGCAGGAGGGCTATAAGCAAGGGCTCTGTGAATCAGGAACAAAGGCAGAGTCATCAGCTCCATCCAGAGCCCTCCCAGGCCATATATCAGGTCAGTGCAAGTACAGTCCTGTATGCTATGTGTCTTGTCACCACACAAATTGAGATGGTAAGCACGCCCATGAGGGGAGCATGTTTGATTCCAAGTCCTACATATCATGCACTCTATTTGAGATCTTGATGATGGCGTATTAGCAGAAATAATGACAGCTATTTCACATTTGAACAGAGCTTACCCTAATGATATCCCTGTGATCAGGAAGGCACTGTCATATTCATTTGGCAGATAAGGAAGCAAGTTCAGAAAAATTAAAGGGACGTGCTCAAGTCACATTTTGATCAGCAGTAGTCAGGACTTGAACCCAGATCTTCTGATTTCTACATTTAGAAAGCATTCCGCAACATCAAACTTTAAATGCCAGAAGCATCTGTCTTCTGCCTATTTTATGCTCATGTAGACTAAGGAAGAGAAAACGTTATGCTAAAGTGCCATGGAAAGGTGAAAATTTATGCAATTTATACATCCTACAGATACTGCTACCAACATAAAAACAAAAGAAGGCATCCCATTGTCTTCATGTCTGCATTGAGCCAATATTGGATAATTAAGATGTCACTCGGGGGGGGGGGGGGGGGGGGGCAGGAAATGGAGCTGGTGAGTTACACCATCCCAGAGAGTAAGCATCAGTTCATGCGGGACATACAACAAACCCTTTTAATGACATGTGCATAACAGCTCACAAGGCCCTTTTAAGTCTTTCATCTCATCTGGGAGATAAGAGGTAAAATACAGGGTCAAGATGGGAAGGTCCCTACGTCAGCCTTCCTTACCTCATTAGACCTGAGAATTTTCACTGAGTTCTTCCTCCTGGGGGCTTTTTCCTATGAGGTCTCCTGTGCTGAAGGAACAAAGAGCAATTGCATCAACATCCCCAGCTCTGATCTCTTTCTCTGATAAGTCAGAAGTCCTTCCTGCCTGCAAAGCGCCTTTCCAAGAAGCTCCAAGATTTTTTTTTTTTTCCAAAGAGGTCATTATTTGTTTACACTACACCCAGGTGTATCAGGCCTCTAACCGCCATTTTACAGGTGAAGAAACAAGCCCAGAATGCTTCATGGAACTCACTGAGGACACAGAGTGACTCACAGGACCAGTACTGGTTACTGAGTCAACTGAATAGGTAGCAGCAAGTGGGGGATAAGAAAGTATAGCTTTCAGGTAGGAATAGGGACTCCGGTGTATTAGTCAGCAAATTAACTTCCTGCTCTCCTCATTCACGATTTATCCTTCATTCATAGCAGAGCCGTGGAGCCAGACGGACTGGGGTTCAAATCCAAGCTCCATCCATTATTTGCTGTGTAACTTTGGACAAAACTTCCAACTTCACAGTACCTCAACTTTCTCATCTATAAAATGGTCATAATAATGTATGTCTCATATTGTGAGGATTAAATAAGAAAACTCTATGTAAAGTGCTTAGCATATAATAAGCTCTCAGTAAACATCAACCCTTACTGTTATTATTATTATGTAATATATTTCATCGTCAGATTTCACCCAAAGCACCCTCAAGAAGCCACTAAATATGTATTTCAGTTACTTTTTAGAACAAATGCAGTCCTCAAGTTGCT
The DNA here is from genome assembly GCF_003265705.2 of Callorhinus ursinus. NCBI lineage: Eukaryota > Metazoa > Chordata > Mammalia > Carnivora > Otariidae > Callorhinus > Callorhinus ursinus. The sequence continues at coordinate 63,197,478 of NW_027397067.1, read as the reverse complement.
GACCGTTGTTTTCCAGTATGTGTACCAGATTTTGCATTAAATGTGCTTAATATCTCTGGGAGTGAATCAGGGAACAACTGGGGTGAATTAGCAACTCTACCGCAGTCTAGCTAAGCTGGACTTAGCTGTTCTTCTTCATTCAAGGATGAGAAAGAGTCCCCCATGTGGGGCGGCAGGTAACGCAGAGAAAATCAAAGGTTAGAGAACACTCAGTCGCTCACTAAAAACACACGGAGGCCTCACTTCCTGCAAGGTCTACTAAAGCTAATCTCACCCCTTTTGGGGCCTCAACCAAACTGATAACTAAAATCACTAACTTGTTTTAACAGGAAACAACCTTCAGTTTATCCAGTCCAAGCCCTCCCTGACATCACTGTTGGATAGATGGGAAAGCTGACACTTGGAAATTGGGTGACTTGCCCATGTTTGACCCACTGGATTGTTGACTTTGGTCTCCTGACTCGAACCAGACTCTCTGCTTAACATCACCGTGGGACAGCCTGGAAACAGCGACTGATGCCACTCTAGGCCTTTACTGAGGAGTGGCCCACTGATGGGCGAGCTGGCCTAGACTCTGTGACAGCCTCTCAAGTCACCTGTTGTCACACCCAGCCTGTACCCCCTCCTGAGGAAGACACTGCATTCCAACAGCACATTTAGTGTTGCGAACTGAAAACTTCTCCGAGAAGAAACTGCCTCGGGGCCTATTTTAGACAAAGAAAAAAATATAGAGAAAGATGAAGTACAAAGATCATGAAATAATAACTAAATACTGTTCACCGGACCCCCGAGTGGAATCTGAAGAATACCAGCCAGGTGCTCTGTGGACGGGGAACAGAGATTCAGGTTAGAGAAGGTGAGGGCAGTGATGCTCAAAGAAAGGCTTCACTAAGATCACCGGGAGGACTTGTTAACTAGAGTGCTGGGCCCCACCTGCTAAGTTTCTAATTCAGTAGGTCTGGAGGTGGGCCCAAGAATCTGCATTTTTTAAAGTTTTTTTTTTAATCTATTCATTTGAGGGAGAGAGAGCAAAAGCGAGAGCATGAGCAAGGGGAGGGTAGAGGGAGAGGGAGAAGCAGACTCCCTGCTGAGCAGGGAGCCCAATGGGAGACTGGATCCCAGGATCCTGGGATCATGACCCAAGCCGAAGGCAGAGAGAGACTTAACCAACTGAGCCACCCAGGTGCCCCAAGAATCTGCATTTCTAACAAAGGTCCAGGTGATGCTAACGCTGTTCTTCAGGGAGCACACTTTGTAAACCTGGGTTGGTGTGGAACAGAACCAACACTGTGTTGCAGAATAAAAAGAAGAGTAAGGGTAGCAGGCAGGGGGAGAGTGACCGTGAGGTGAGCACTGAGCCAGCAGACCTTCCAGGGGCCGGGTGTGGTCCAGGTGGGACATATTCTCAGGGAGTCTGTTTCCAGGCACTGGAGCACCCTCCCCAGGAAATCAGGAGCCTGTGAGTCTATACCCCACATCTTGCCAAAAACCCATAAAAGGCTGACAAGTGAACTTCCTCCGGGTTCAACCTATGATGTGATTCTTAGGGCCCCTTCTTCCTTTAAATGTATCTCCCCACCTGCTCACTGATGCTCGTTCCTCCTTAAGGAGGAGCACAGCTGTCCATCCAATAAGAAGGCATAAAAGCCTTTTTCTTTTTTTAAGACAGGTCTTTGGCTGAGGAACAGGTGACGAGCTGACTCCTATTAAATGGAATTGGCTAAGCAGCGAGGATAAACGGTGGCATGGTATCTCTTCCCATTTTGACTGAGAGGAAGTTTAAAGTAGGAAGGTGCGTGACTTTGAAGCAAGAGGAAAAGAATTGGTCTGGCTGGTGGGAAGGATGCCCAAAGCAGAAGCCGTGCTCAGAAAGCAGACCTCATAGCCCTCGAAGTCTGGGGGCGGGTGGGGGGGGAGAGCAACAGACACCAGGGATTGTGCTGTCCCTGCGAGGAGTCAGGGCACCTAACGTGTAGTGTGTGCGGGTCCTGTCCAGGTAACGTGGCCCCGGCGGGGAGGACTCCTAACCGAATTAGGACCTGAGCTTCCTAATCCGGAACATGAGGAAAGTGACTAGATGATTTCTAAAAATCTCTTTCAACTCTAACGTCTGTTTTTTATGGATACCCTGAAGAGCCCCCAGGGTAAATGCTCACTCACAGGATCAAAATAGAACAGGCCGTTTGGGGCACATTTTGTACTAAAAAGAGTTACTGCAAACCACAAGGCCCGGGAGCACAAAACAGCAATTTCATTTCCTCTGGGCTTCCAAACAAGGATGAACATATCAAAGTGAATCTTGTGCTAAGCGCACTGTACAAACACTGTCTAGGGTTACAATCATCTATATTCAGCTCACAGGACAGATGCTGAAGCTGCCAAAGTGCCATAGGCTTTGGGTGTGCAGGTCTAGGACATGAGAATAGGAAGTTTCTCTGGGTTTAAAAGTACTTCAAGGGCCCTCAAAAGTGTTATCAGGGGGCACCTGGGCGGCTTAGTCATTTAAGTGTCCGACTCTTGATTTTGGCTCAGGTCATGTCAGGGTGGTGAGATCAAGCCCCGAGTCGGGCTCCGTCCGCACTGAGCAGGGAATCTGCCTAAGATGCTCTCTCTCTCTCTCTCTCTTTCTCTCTCTCCCTCTGCCTCTCCCCCCACTCACGCTTACTCTCTCTCTCTCAAATAAATATATTTTTTTAAAAAGTGTTATTAGGGACATCTGCAGCTATTGTGGAGGCTGCTGTCAGCTATGGGGCTTCTAAAAGATTTCTCATCCAATATACATTTATTGAGCCCCAACTGCATACCAGGCATAGCCGGAACAATTGTTCATGGTGAACTAGTTTCTATAGTTCAAGGATCCCAGTGTTCTCTCTTCAAAATGAAAATGTTGTATTCTTTGTAGGGCGTGCATGCACACATGCATGCACACGCACACACCAAAATCTCCATAATATGTTAAAGCTGAATCTATCCAATGATTTTCCTCTTCTTTTATTGCCTCTGTTTTAGCTCAAATGTATCACCTTCATTTCTGCCTCTGTCCCTATATGTATCCTATTGTTTTTGCAGGATATGCCCCGTCTCTTTTCTTATCCATCTGGTAAAATCTAGCTTAACTCCACCTTCTTCCATGATGTCTTCTCTCATCTAACCAGATTTGATCTCATTTCCCTGACTCCCCTGTGATCTATTTTCTACAATGCTCATGTTTACCCATATATTATTATTTTCTTCTTATTTGCATTAATTCTCTTCAACTACACTACAAACTCTATGCTTATAGAACTATTTCATTCCTGTTGCATATTTCCCAGAGCATCTGGGACAGGGCTAATGGTAAATGATACTCAGTATAAGGGTCTGGGTTTTCATCTTTGTTCTCAGCGAGACAGAAAGAAACAGCACAGTACAGAATGCAAAATTTGCATTTCTAGTCTTGGGCCCTTGGGTGGCTGTGTACCCATCCAGGTTGCAAATACTCAGCAGCACTTCAAAGCATTTCTGCTATTTCCTTTCTATTAATATGAAGGAATATTTGGACCACATGTGTGTGTTTGGTTTCCCCAGATAAGTAATGTTCAATGGTTCTTCCTCCAGAAAGAGCCCACACCCGGGCGTCTGCGTGGCTCAGTTGGTTAAGTGTCCGACTCTTGATCTCAGCTCAGGTCTTGATCTCAGGGTCATGAGAGGCTGGGTGTGGAGCCTATTTAAAAAAAAAAAAAGAGCCCATACTATTCTTCACAGAATGTGTATACAGCAGGTGTCTGAGCTTTAGCTCAAGCTCTGTCAAGATCCAGGCAGGTCTGGACAGATGTGGCTCAGGTTGGTGGACAGGGCCCTCCAGGAATTCACCGACAGCTCAGCAAAGGAGCCAGACCACCAGAGACGAGAGAAATTGGGAGAAGGCTACGGTACCTGGTCAGCCCCAAGGACACGGGGAGCTGAATCTGAAGGTGCTGTGTTCACTAAAGTTTTGTGAAGCAACGGGCCAGAGGCAGCCACGTACACTGCAGCAAAATGGTGACAAAGCATACACAAAAAAAGAATAATGAGAGACTCTGGAGCAGTGATACATACACACATAAACACTGGGAGACGAGAAAGGTCACAAGAAGGGCTGTTGAGAAACATCCAAATTACTCCACAATAAGCATTTTCAGGGGTTAGTAGTCCCTTTTAGGTACTCAACACACTTACAATCAAACGTTTAGGTCACCTTTCATACCCAGGTGTAGTGCAAACACCAGATCCACTGGTATTGTGATTTTGTTTGTTTGTGACTAACAGAATGCAAGTAAAATGAAACTCTGGGAGAATGAAGTCATGGGAATGAAAGGCACAGCACAGGGAATATAACGAATGATATTCTAATAAGGCTGCATGGTGACAGATGGTACCTACACTTGCGGGGAGCAGAGCATAATGCGTAAACTTGTGGAATCACTGTGTCATACACCTGAAGCTAATGTCACATTGTGTGTCAGCTAGACTCAAAAAAGAAAAAAAAAGTGAAACTCTGGGAGAAACTCAACCTAAAAATCTCCATTGCACTTACAACTACATAGAAAACAAAAACACTTCTCAGGACCACATAATAAAATACTCTTTCATGTACCTAATATCCCCCTCAGGAAAATCTTTGCAGACCTGTCAGAGACCCAGCTAGTGAGAAGAAACTATTAGCAATCTAGTTACCGGCTTATTCCAGGTTAACATTTTCCCTTTCTTAACAGCATTCCTGTGACCCTTGCAGGAACTCAACACACTTACAGCTAAATTTCCAGACAACACATATACCAATGTGGTCCCTGAAGATACTTGGCGTCTCCTTGTTCCTACTTCAGGAGACTCGGGCGCATATAACCTCCTAGATGGAGACCCACACTTGCCTGGATTCCAGGTCACTCAGACTGAGCAGAGAGAAGCAGAGGGACCGAAGCAGAAGCAAAAAGCCACCAGTAACAGCCAAGAAGGAATTACAAGTGTGAAAGAAAGACTCAAGATGATAACTCTGGAGCATCCAGGTTTCTATATATCTGAGTCCCACTGAGCTTCTACATAGTAATGTCACAGTTCACGTGCTCAGCACATTGTGGCTTATAAATCACTGCCATACACTTCATCGCATTTGATGTTTGCCAACAACCATGTGAGGTACTTGGGGGAGAGATGATTAACCCCTGCCCATGGATGACAAGAAGGAGGTTTACTATGGTGACTGGAATTGCCACTAATAGTAGCTACATGTAACATCTGGAACATCAGATTTCTCACTTATCAAGACTCCACAGTTGAAAGAGTATATCCAACCTCATTAAAAGAGTCTTTCTCAATGGTTATAACTGGCGATACCAATGGTTGACCTGTAGTATTATTTGCATATTTATGTTTTCCATGGGTCTTCCATTATTTTGATAAGCACCCCCAAACCCTCCATATTCTCTATAACTTCCTATTTTGTTATGGTGGATGGGTAGGCATTCCAACCATGCTGATGGTTATATAAAGAATCTGAAAACTTAGCCAATCTCAATTTAAAGTCCCAGACGCCCAGCATGGTTCTGATCACCTGTGGCTGCTCATGAACTATATAGCACTCTTTAAACCCAAGACTGGATTTTCTAAAGATAGCTAGATAACTGAAGATCTTGTCAGCTCTCAGCCGCATTCTCCTGACAGCTGTCACCTGAATCATAGTGGCACTTGGCAACAGCTAGAACGTCTCACTCTCTCAGTTAGGCTACCGGAGGCAGGTAGAGAAGGTGAAAGAGGACTCTTTGGAAATCATTAAGATTCTAGACAGCCTTTGAAAGACTTCTCTCAATTTAACGTCACCATGCTCCTGCACCTGTCTCCAATACCATTCCCAGCATTTGTTTTCTTGTGTGCAAGATGCTAGGAAGCAAAGCAAACAGGACAAATCCTCATTCTAGGTACCAAAAAGGAAATGATACTGGTGTTCTGTGAATTGGTGGGTTCTCTCTCCTGGTATTTAAATGAGGCCCTGGCATCTGTTTAAGCCTGAGGTCTGTTCCGCGGGCATCCTGATGTACACTGCAATTACATCACCCTGGGGTAGCTGATGAGCTGTCTGGTTAGTTTCTTGAGAACACGTAAAATGCCCTGCAAATCAGTCTCCATTTATCAGACTTGTAACTTTCCCACTGATTACACAATGAAGGAACAAATGTTTGATTTGATTTGATTTGATTGCTATTTGCTTCAAAAGCAACGCAAGTTCTCAACTTCTTTGTTTTAAGGGAGGACTTGCAGACAGAAAGTGGAACCAGACCAGAATAAGGTGTTCAGATGAAAACAATGATGAAATCTGGTTTTTAATAAAGGGACATAAACCAAAGAATAGGGGTTTACCTTAGTTTGATAAGAGAAACACAATGGCCTGCATGTAATCAATATCATTAGTGGGTGAACATAAGCTATTGAACAGATAAAATTAAACATGTCTATGTTCAGAGAATCACAATATTCTAGTCCTTCCTAGATTATTATGGCTATAAGAAAATGATTCTGGGAGGAAAAAGATGAAAAAGGCTATGTCTAGGTTTCTCCAAAATTTGCTGAAGAAATCTGTGCTCTTTATACACCTAAAAGTATATACTCTTAGCTAATCTCTAATAAAATGTCAACTGCACTTTAAAAAAAGAGTTCACATACACTGCCTTAAATCTTGTTCAAACCTATCGACGAATTACAAGGCACTGGGACAGACTTTATGTTCTGTTTGTTGCCATGTGGAAAAGAGTTCTGTCACTGCAACGTCATAGACTCCTGGATTCAAAAGTCACACAGAAAAATATGCTTTTGATGTTGTTCTTAGCAGTAAGAGCAGAAGGAGGAAGAATGGCCCTCATTCTTTCTGCCTGTTTACACAAGTGCCATTTACCATTTTGATAAGCTTTTCCTCAGTGCCACGTGCTTTACAATATCACTTTTATTAGTCACTCGCCACAGGTGCCATGTGATGTGCAGGAATGTTATTGCCCCTATTGAATAGTGCAAATGCCCTCATAAGACAGAGGAAAGTTATGTGAGGGCCTTGCCTGCCCTAAGATAAACAATGAGAGCCAGAGATTGAACTTGAAGCTCTAATGTCCTGCTTGGAGCCCTGGGAAAATCTACCAAGGTCTCCCTTCAGTAAAGCCAAGAAGCATCGGTCACCAGCTCACTACTTTAGGCTAACTCTGGCAATACTAAAAATCCAACAAATATTTATTGGTGCCTACAGCAGTGAATCTGACATCCTTGTAGACTTGCTTACAAAGGGGGGGGTGTCTAAGACAATCCTTCAGGTGCAACTAAAAAAAATATGAAAATATCTTCATTTATTTTATCTCACCTTTAAAAGAATTTCAATTTCTATTTGTGTGTATGCTTATGAAACACGTAAGGCATTGGTACAGTAGTACACGTGTTTAGCTGTTAAATTACTATGCCTATGTGGGAGGGATCTATGATCAAAACATTTTTGTTCATAAGATTTATTTTTATGAGACAGAGAGAGCATGAGCAGAGGCGGAGGGGTAGAGGGAGAGGAGAGACAGAATCTCAAGCAGACTCCCCGCTGAGCACGGAGACCAACTTGGGGTTCGATCCCACAACCATGAGATCGTGACCTGAGCCAAAATCAAGAGCTTAACTGACTGAGCCACCCAGGTGCCCCTATGTCCAAAACACTTTTACAGATCAGGACAGACAAGCAGAAACATTTGAAAACCAATGGACTACCGGACTCTTTAGAATTTCCTGAACATGCCATGACATTTCTTATCTTCAGGTTTCTCCACTTCCTATTTTCTCTGCCTTAGATGAACCTCCTCTCCCTCACCATACGCTGAATAAACTTCAAAACCTAGCTCAGCTGGTACCTGCTCAAGGAAATCATTATCCCCCTCCACCAGGCAGAGCTGGTCCCTTCCACCTGCTGCTTATGTGGGGGGGAATCTATGATTTTGAAGACAAGGGAAGTAAAGTGTACTGAACTGAACTTCCTGAGGGCAGGGTCCATGTTGGCTTGTTCACCATGTGTCCGGTGCCTGCCACAGTGCCTGATGCACACTAGGTGTTCAATTCACATTTGTTAACCAGGCGATGTCCAGAAAACTAAAGTAATTGCTCCAAGTCACACCTTGGCGAAGGTCTTCCTAAAAGGTGGATCATACCACTGTTGGTCAACAATGGATCTATGATCCATTGCACCTTGTATGCCCTTCCATCGTGGAAATCCTCGTGCTGCACTGGAACCGTCCACGTTTCCATCTCTGGCACTAGCTGGCTGGAGTTACTGCTTGTGAGCTCCTTGAGGACAGGGCTGGGATGGTTTACCTATTTTCCTTAAGAGCTGCCACAATGTCTGGCACGTAAGAGACACTCACAGTTTACATGAGAAATGTATGCACTTAGGTGAAGAATCTCTTCACAATGTTTTTTCTAATTGCAATCGACTTGAAGAAGAATTTCATGGAGGCAATCAAAGTGCATTGTACTTTCTCCTTCCTCTTCTTGCAGGGGGCAGAGAAGCTTTGAGGGTGGGGAAAGGTGGTCGTGCTCCAGACAGCAGACGACCACGATGACTAGAAAATGTAGAGCTGAGATGTGAGAAACTTATACATTTTAAATTCCCCAGTGAGGGCTGGCCAGCTCCAGTCTTGAGTTAAAAATGGAGACCAAAGGCTTCTAAGTCTGAGCAGAACAAACCAGAAACACAGAGACATGCTGTGTTCAGGTGGAATGGTCCCATGAAGATGCCTGTGGGACAGAGGAAAGGTGCTCAGGGCTGAGTGAGAGCCTCATGTCTTGGGTCATCTCTACATATGCTAACTACCTCAGAGCCTCTCAGTCTCCAGAGAAGGAGATTGGCTTGACTCCTCACGCAGACTTTCTGGATTGGCATGAGGAAGTAGAGAATGGGGAGGAACCAAGATTGTCGGTTCCGTTCTTGCTCTTGCACAAAGTCAAATGGCAGAGCAAGAGTCATTTACAAAGGCTGGACTAGATTCTCACCAACGTCCCTCCAGCCTGAGGTTCAACAACTTGATTATGTTGATGACCTAAAAGGATGCAATGTTGACCAACTATGGAGACCTTCACCAAGGTGTGACTTGGAGCAACTACTTTAGTGTTCTGGACATCGTCTGGTCAACAAATATGAATTGAACACCTAGTGTGCATCAGGCACTGTGGCAGGCACTGGACACATGGTGAACAAGCCAACATGGACCCTGCCCTCAGGAAGTTCAGTTCAGTACACTTCACTTCCCTTGTCTTCAAAATGTAAAGGTTCTTCCATGTCTAAAAACCCTGAAATGTGATGATTCAGTGTGAACTCCAAAATGGCATGGCCCTCAAGATTTCCTCTGCAATTTCATATTTTTTAAAATTCCCTTTGAACATAGCCGAACCACAGGATTTTAGCTATAAAATAATCCCTTATTCAATTTAAGATGTCTGCATTTTAATATTTCAAATATATTTCTTTATCTTAGCTCTTATCACTGAAAACTACTTCGGTGGCTCTTTTGGGATATTAGCATTACAAAGCTGAGAATGGGGGGCACCTGGGTGGCTCAGTCATTAAGCGTCTGCCTTCTGCTCAGGTCAGGATCCCAGGGTCCTTGCATCGAGCCCCACATCGGGCTCCCTGCTCTGTGGGAAGCCTGCTTCTCCCTCTCCCACTCCCCCTGCTTGTGTTCCCTCTCTCGCTGTCTCTCTGTCAAATAAATAAACAAAATTAAAAAAAAAAAAGCTGAAATGGGATTTGGAATAAAAAGCCCTAAATCTGTGCTGCTCCATCACTTAGTAACTGTGTGTCCTGTGACCAAGTCACTTAATATCTCTCTGAGCAGCATTATTTTGCCACTTAGCAAATTTTTACTTATGTCAACTAGGTACCCACTTCTGTGCTCAACACTATGGACATAGCAATGAACAAGAAAGTTGGACAGAACTTCATGTAAATCTTCTCACCTATAAATTGGAATCATAATAATCACTTATATTCCTCTTAGCTCACAGGCTAAGGATCAATACATTGTTCAGGATCAATAATACCTCTTTCTATAGGAACTCTTATGCACGTTGGTAGAAAAGTAAATTGGTGAAGCCACTCTGAAAACAGTATGGAAGTTCCTCAAAACATGAAAAATAGAAGTACCATATGATCTAATAGTTCCACTTCTGGTCATTCACCTGAAGAAAACAAAAACACTAATTTGAAAAGATAATATGCACCCCTATGTTTATTGCAACATTATTTACAGTAGCCAAGAGATTTGAACAACCCAAGTGTCTATCAATAGATGAGTGGTAAAGAAGATGTAGTGTATATACACAATGAATTATTACTCAGCAATAAAAAAGAATGACATCTTGCACTTAGCAACAATATGATGGGCCTAGAGAATATTATACTAAGTGAAATAAGTCAGACAGGAAAAGACAAATACCATATTATTTCACTTACACATGGAGTCTAAAACACAAAACAAAGGAACAAACAACAATACCAAAAGAGAGAAACAGACTCATAAATATAGAGAACTAGTAGTTTCTAGGGGAGAGGGGAATGGAATGATGGACAAGATAGGTGCAGGGAATCAAGAGGTACAAAGTTCCAGTTATAAAATGAATAAGTTACAGAGATGAAAAGTACAGCATAGGGAATGCAGTCAATAATACTGTCATAACTTTGTAAGGCAACAGATGGTAATTACACTTTTGGTGAGCATTTCATAATGTATATAATTGTTGGATCACTGTGTTTTACACCTGAAACTAATATAATATTACAGGTCAACTATACTTTAATTAAAAATTTTAGGGGTGCCTGGGTGGCTCAGTCAGTTGAGCATCTGACTCTTGATTTTGGCTCACGTTGTGACCTCAGGGTCATGAGATTGAGCCCCAGGTTGAGTTCCATGCTCAGCTCAATGTCTGCTTGAGATCCTCTCCCTCTCTCTCTCTGCCCCTCCCCCACTCACACTCTCTCTAAATAAAATCTTTTAAAAAATTTTTAGATAAAAAATAATACCTCTTTCTAAAATAAAATTGAATTGTATCTGTTTAAATGTTCGCTGGCATTCATAATTTGTATCATGAAAACTTTTCACAAAAGATAAAGGAAAGTCATTTTAGAATAGAATTTCTTTTTTTTAATGTTTTACTTTTATTCCAGTTATCATACAGTGAATATTAGTTTCATTTGTACAATATAGTGATTCAACACTTCCATACAACACCCAGTGCTCAACACATAAATGCACTCCTTAATCCCCATCACCTATTTAACCCATCCCCCCACACTGACCTCCCCTCTGGTAACCATCTGTTTGTTCTCTATGCTTAACAGTCTGTTTTACGGTTTCTCTCTCTTTCTCTTTTGGTTTCAAGTTTTTATTTAAATTCTAGTTAGTTAACACATAGTGTAATATTGGTTTCAGGAGTAGAAATTAGTGATTCATCAATTACATAGAACACCCAATGCTGATCACAAGTGCCCTCCTTAATACCCATCACTCCTTTAGTCCATCTCCTGCCCACCTCTCCTTCATCCATGCTCAGGTTGTTCTCCATAGTTAAGAGTCTTTTATGCTTTGCTTCCCTCTCTCTTTCTTTCCCCCTTTCATATGTTCATCTGTTTTGCTTCTTAAATTCCACGTATGAGTGAAATCGTATGGTATTTGTCTTTCTCTGACTTATTTTGCTTAGCATAATACACTGTAGCTCCATCCACATCATTGCAAATGGTAAGATTTCATTCTTTTGGATGGCCGAGCAATATTCCATTATATATATACCACATCTTCTTTATCCATTCATCAGCCGATGGATATTTGGGACCTTTCCATAATTTGGATATTGTTGATAATGCTGCTATGAACTTCGGGGTGCATGTGTCCCTTCAAGTCAGTATTTTTATATCGTTTGGGTAAATACCTAATAGTGCAATTGCTGGGTTGTAGGGTAGCTCTATTTTTAACTTTTTGGGGCACCTCCATACTGTTTTCCAGAGTGGCCGCACAAGTTTGCATTCCCACCTGCTGTGTAAGAGGGTTCCCCTATCTCCACATCTTCTCCAACATCTGTCATTTCCTGTCTTGTTAATTTTAACCATTCTGACAGGTGTGAGGTGCTGTCTCATCGTGATTTTGATTTGTATTTCCCTGATGATGAGTGATGCTGAGCAGTGTCTGTTAGCCATCTGGATGTCTTCTTTGGAAAAAATGTCTATTCTTGTCTTTTGCTCATTTCTTAACTGGATTATTTGTTTTCTGGGTGTTAAGTTTGATATGTTCTTTACAGATTCTAGATATTAACCCTTTATCAGATACGTCATTTGCAAATATCTTCTCCCATTCCTTAGGTTGCCTTTTGGTTTGCTGACTGTTTCCTTTGCTGTGCAGAAGCTTTTTATCTTGATGAAGTCCCAATAGTTCACTTCTGCTTTTGTTTCCCTTGCCTCTGGAGATGTGTCTAATAAGGGGTTGCTATGGTTGATGTCGCAGACATTGCTGCCTGTGTTCTGCTCTAGGATTTTGATGGTTTCCTGCCTCACATTTAGACCTTTCATCCATTTCTTTATATATTTATCTCACCCAGCAAGTGTTCTGTGTGATTCTACAGACTGAAGCCTCACAGGGTGACCTACTCCCATTTTTCCTGAAGGCATCTGACCATCAATAACTGCTACAAATTCATGAGACTGAGATTATCACATCTTTCTAATAGTATCTGTGACAGCTAAAAATACTAATATGTTTGTGTGTCATCTTACCTGCAATTGCATAATCAGTTGACTCTAAAGTGGAGTTTCATGTTTGTACCTAAATATTTAGCAATTTTAACAGCGCAATGAAGTGACAGACTAAATATAAAAAGACCAAAAAAATGTTAACTGGCTCACAAAGAGAACTGCATAAGTGTCCTTGTCCATGAAAACATCTAAAATTGAAAACAACCAAATGAAATCAATTAAATAAAACACTCTCTGCTTTCTTACTCCCCATGTAAACTCCAAGCATAGAGAAGCCCAGTACCTAAAACTTCAGAGTTTTCTAGGGCAAATGGGTGGCTCAATCAGTTAAGCATCTGACTCTGGATTTGGGCTCAGGTCATGATCTCAGGGTTTTGTTTTTTTTTTTTAAGGTTTTATTTATTTATTTGACAGAGAGAGAGACAGCGAGAGAGGGAACACAAGCAGGGGCAGTGGGAGAGGGAGAAGCAGGCTTCCCGCGGAGCAGGGAGCCCGATGCGGGGCTCGATCCCAGGACCCTGGGAACATGACCTGAGCCGAAGGCAGACGCTTAACGACTGAGCCCCCCAGGCGCCCCATGATCTCAGGGTCTTAAGGTCAAGCCCCACATTGAGCTCCATGCTGAGCACAGGGCCTGCTTTAAGATTCTCTCTCCCTTTGCCCCCATCCCCAGTGCAGTATAAATAGCTAGTTATTCACACAACTAAGCCTGGCTTTTTGTACCTTTAAACAGTTCTTCATTGATTTTTAAAGGTATTAACATTGCTATTCATCCTTTTCATGTCTATAGTTGATATAATTCTTATTATGCATGAAAATTTAAGTTTTATTCAACACAGATACAAATATTCTGAGATAAGTCAAATTTCAAAGGTCCAGGCTTCATATCCACAACAGCTGGGGCATTCTCTGCCTCTGACCTCCAGGTTTCAATAGCTTAGGGCCGAGTCTAGCTGTTTCCTCTACCTGCAAACTCTAAGAGCATGGCTTTTGCTGGAGCACTGTGGTGTTGCAAAGTCCAGTTCTTCCATTAGGCTGGTCTTGTGACCCTGGATGAGTTTCTTACTTTGTGTAAGCTTTTGTGCCCCCATCTCTAACATGGGACTAATGATATGCACTCACATATTAAATGATGCAATTCATATAAAATGCTTACTACACTATTTGGCACACAGTTGGGTTCAATAAAAACTGATTATTATTGTAATTACTGCTATTATTTATTGAGAAGGCTAAAGAAAATCAGAATAACACCAAACCAACGAATATCATAGTAAATAGCATTGCAATAAAACTTACACTCTAGTGCCAAGGGATGATTTATTTATCCACCTATCTTGGCAGAAGGAAAATAGATGGAAGCTCAGGGTTGAGCAATTAAAAAGAGTCAGAGGTTAGAAGATGTAACCTAGCTTCACCTTTGAACTGAACACCCTAAACCTTTACCCTATAAAATAAAGTAACATTTAAAGTCCTGGTTTCCAAACTTCAGAGTAAGTCAAAATGCACTTGTAGCATTAAAATATGGTATGCCTCTTCCTGGACTTTAGGCATGGAAGTTCTGGACCTAAGAATAAATAAGCCATCATACCTCACCTCGAAGAGTGCAGATCTGTCACCTGAAATACGCAAGATGTATGGATGTGACCTCAGAGGCCCAGCTTGATTTGCTAGGCAGTGAGCTGGCTGGGACTGGGAACCTGGCCTCTCCCCAGCAGGAGTAGCTGCACCCAAACCCAGCTTCCTCTAGGATTGGTGGCCTCCCTTCCTGGCCGCAACTTCAAACAAGCCCCCAAGGTTTCCAGGTGCTGTACACCTGCAGTTTCCCAGCTTGGACTTCTTGGTGCCTGAGTTCACAATAGAGGAAAGTCGAGTAGCACAGGGATAGGGTCCATCATATGGAACAGAAACATACTGCATGTCAGGCAGCCTCAGCTCATGCCCAACTTTTGGTAGGATAATGAAGAATGGAGGACCGGGTCCCACCTTGCTGACCCTTTCCATTTATGGGTCCCCAGTAAAAGTGTTCCTTAATCCACACCATGAAACATGGAATTCACCTTCACCCCCCGCCACACACACAAGAGGGACGAAAACAGAGAGGGCTGTAGAGGCCTTGATGGAGTCTGTAAGATACATACAGGAAGACTCAAAGCAAGAGGGGAAGCCATCCTTTTAAGTCACTGGAAGAAGTTTGGCAAGGAGAGTTGGACTTTCCCTTTAAAAGGTATCATCTTTTGCTGACACCTCCCATTCCTAAAAGTCTGAAGGGTAGGGAAAATAGGCCTGCAATTGATCACCTTGACCCCTTCTCCAGGAGAACTATCAAATTTGGACATAGGGACTCTTGGAGAAGAAAACATCCGTCCCCATGAGAAACACATACTTCAAATTAACAATCCTTCTGCCATGGGAGCCATGTGGGGTCATACAGGTAAGATATGATTTTCAAGGACTCAGGGCCTACGACTGTAAAATGTCTGCCTTCTTGCATATGTGGTTTTAAGTGACTAACTGAATTTTTCTTTTCTTTTTTTTTTCAAGATTTATTTATTTCAGGGGGAGGAGGGGCAGATGGAGAGGAAGACAAGCAGACTCCCCACTGAGCAGGGAGTCCAGCATGGGGCTCAGTCCCAGGACCCTGAGATCATGACCTGAGCCAAAATCCAGAGTTGGATGCTTAACCAGCTGAGCCACCGAGGCCCTCCCAACTGAATTCAAATGTAACCTTTGAACAAGTGTCTGAACAGACTACAGTATAATTTTAAATAAGTGTTCTCTTTGCTACATGTTGTACTATAATCCTCATGAAGGCCCAGCTCCCAGGACTCCCCAGACAATGAAATTAAATAACTGTTGCTATGCTCCACCAAGAATAGCATTTTTTACTACAAAGTAGAACAAATTGTCACATTATAGGTGGATGTTCTTTTAAGGGCTGCTAGGCTAAATTTTACAATGAAATTTACTTTCACATAAGCTACCAACAAAGACTGCAATGATCTCCCCAAATGTACCTTAGATTCCATAAGTACGGTTGCTGTGGGGATGGTAGTCTTTCTCCTACCCATCCTGCCCCCGTGCACACATTTAGAAGCTCATGAAGAACACACTGAGTCTTGGCTACTAGAAGTTTTCTCCGGCAGAGGCAAGAGGGTCAACAGAGGAGCACTGACAACACAGAGGAGTTATAGGTTGTGGAAGATGTTCTCAATCGCAAGAATTGAGGGAAGGAAGACCCTGAAGAAGTCACTCCCACTCTCCCAAGGACCCTCTGGAGGCCTGGCTTCAGCCAGGAAATCTTAGCATATAGATGGTGGAGGTACAAAAAAAGAACCAGAAATGTCCAGATAAGCCCCAAAATTCTCACAGTTTTCAAACTCCTCCCTGAGTAAACATTCTTCCAGAACTGCTGACAAATAGCCAAACCAACTTCCTCTCCTCAGTGTTCCCCTTTTGGAAAGGAGATTATCTAGCAACAAAATATCCATCCAAAATGGAGCTAACAGGAAGACAATTGAAGAGAGTCCCTCTGGTTAATTAACCACGTAAATAATAAAATCATTCTGTCCCGTAATAAACAAAATGGCTCAACAAATCCTGGTGCATTGGAATAGTGGTTTGTAAGGAATTCCTGCCCCTAACTGCTACACCTTTGCTTGAAAGATGTAATTGCAAGTTATAATGCAGTCCCTGAGTAATCAGACTCTGCCCTTCTTGGCTTAATGCCCTCATTAGTGCGAAGTCAGCAAATGGCGAACATGTAGACAAATGCGTTGGCTCCAAGCCCAGCTTCTTAGATTTCATGGATGCTTCTCAATGGATTTAACTGGAGCTGCTCTCTTTTGTAGTCAACACAGGCGTAAGAAAAATCACGCTTTTGATATCACAGTTCTTTATCAGTACTTGGATACAGAAGCTTTGCTACATTTGCACATATGCCAACCATTCTGAAGAATAAAAGGCTAAATTCATATTATATTATCTGAGAATAAAACCACTTTTATTTGGATTTATTCCTACTAATTATCTTTATGGTAAGATGCAGTATGAAATCAATGCCAAAGTCACTATTGTAATATCAACACAATGTACACTGCAATATAAGCTTAAACCATATTAACAGTAGAGAAAAACCTGCCTTCTAGATAAACAAATGTAGCTCCCATTTCCAATTTATGGAGAACAGAGGGGGGAATCGACAAAATATACTGAACATGTGACATGAAAGATCTTTTTTAGTTATGTAAGTAAAAAATGCTTTTGCACTTTTTCCAAAAAGTCATTATCCCTAAAACAACTTTGCTTAAACAAAGAGATGACTTTTAGACAACTTTGGCTTTTTCTGGATGGAGGGGTTCCTTGGAAAGCCATCAAAATCCAAGGGATACAGAAATCATTCTTTGTGATTTGAACCTGAACCACTCACATTTTGGTCATACATTGAGAGTTCCATTTTACTTCTATTACCAAGAGAATCCTGAATGCCAGAGACATAGAGACATATATTCCAAATAAGAGGTGGTGAGGGGTAGGAGACGAGGGAGAAAGTATCTGGATGCTGAACAGGTGACCGACCATCATGATACGGAGGTTTACAGGGGAAATCACGTTGAAAGCCATAGAGTCCAAGAGGCATACCAATGTCTCCTAGCCTTTCCTATGCTCTTATGGACATTTTCTTCTTCTCTGTATAAGCTCCCCACTCCAAACTCTTAAGTTATTTCTCCCAAAATTTTGGTTTAATCACATTGTACTCTGCTCAAAAATTTTTCACTTATTTCTCATTGAGCCCAAATTACCTTTTGCGGAGGACATTGCGCTGATCTCCCCAACACTCAATGAACCCTTCTCCAAAGTACAACAGCTGTGATCCCCCCTCTTCCCCAAGGGGACCTAAGGCGGGCAGGATAATAACATCTTCCTTGCCACAGTGGTACAGATGGCTAAGCCCAACACCACCCGTGAAGATCTTTGCTTTGCTGCAATATCTCGTGAGTCTGTGAGTTAAGATGGTCCCAAAACATCAAAGCTCAAGAATTTTGCTGATCGTTGATGGCAGCCAACTCTCTCTTCAGTCTTCATTTGTTCAGAAAACAAATAGTGAATATTAGTAAATCGCATGTTGAAGGTTTTAGGGGAAGTATATTATTGTCTGCAATTTACTCCAAAGTACCCAAGAATAATAAGTTGGATAGAAGGAGGGATAGAAAGACAGTTATGTGATAAAGCAAACACGGTAGGATGTTAATTGTGGAATCTAAGTGGTAGATGTAAGGATATTCACTGTAAAATTCTTTAAACTTTTCTGTATGTTTGTAGTGTTTCATGATAAACTGTTGGAAGAAAAAGCTCTAGTTCACTCTTCTTCTTTACACGTGGATGTCCTTAAAAGACTCCGTGATATCTTTTAGCTCTTGTAAGTACAACAGCAGGATAAGTGCTCTTTATTAGGGCAACTGAGGTCTGTTCATATTCTCTCATGATGCCTTAGGTTCTACCCGCTGTTATGTTTGAGGATCAGAGTCTACAACTCAGTCACTAACAAAATAAATTGTAACAAATGTGAAGGAAAATGAATCATAGTTATGCATTAGATCATACTGCCTTAAAACCTCATCTCTAAAACTGCTTTTTGTTGTCAGTTCTTAAGAAGAGAAATAGCACAGTAAGTAGGAGCTTTGGTAAAGCCTTGTTTTATCTACCTTATCACAGCTTAACTGAACATAAAATAAGGGGCACTCTGTGCCTCAGTGTAAGATACATATCATATCACCACAGGGACTAACCTCTTGCTTTTTGCTGTGAATATATTCTGTGAAAGTCACTTTCATTCATGGAAAAGTTAGAGAGTAAAAAGGTACGTAGAACTTCAAAAACAACTCAAGGAAAAGAAGATCCAAGTTTATTCCATTCTCCTCTCCTCCTAGGAAGAGGAAAGGAAGCAGAAGAAAGGAAAATTACTTTTACAATCCAAGCAATTCACACTTTCCTGCATTCAATGTATGTGCCTGAAAATAGTGGGAAAATCTTATAAGAGGATCGTGTTGTAAATAGCAAACCAACCCAGGATACACAAAGGAAATATGTACTAAACTCTTCTTCAATGTGAAAAAAACCAGTCCTTTCTTAACATACTTGCTCGGTAAATTTGCACTTTCACATGTTCTTCTCTGAAGAATAAGATAATGGTTGCTCTTAGACCCGCACGTAATTATATATCTCTACACTACCCCCTTTCCAATCCTTCTTGCTATTTCTGTCAAGACACCATTCACAGTGTATTCTTCCCAAATTTCACAGCTTGTTAGAAAATGGCCAACCTTCGCACATAATAAAATGCAGTGACTAACCCAACACTAATGAAAACAGGATAGCATGAAATGGGACTTGCCCTTTTATTGGGAGAGTGTTCATCAGAATGTTCAGTTGTTTCTCGCACCGTAAGTCGAGATCAGAGGAGCTGCTGTGCTAGGACTTGTCCTTGACTCCTGCCTGGTCTGCCCGCAACGCCCCCCGCTCAGCTCTCTATAACAGTAACAGTCCCACCACCCAAAGCAGAGCCTCTCAGAGCTGGATGATCTACATCAGGCCAGGATCTAGGGGGGTGCTGGGCCACAGCTTGCCTCAATAAAAGGAATCTCTGGGCAAATACCAGAATCAGAAATGGGTAGGTACAAGTATTGCAGGGAGAATGTGTCATCAGCATTAAAACTAATAAGCAAGAAGCAACCAGCACAACCAACAGAATCACAAGTAGCAGCTGAGGGGTAACGGTGGACAGATTTGAGACTTTCTCTGATGCCACTAGCTGCTAACTACCTTCTTCCTCCTCCTACCTCCCCTGCAGCTGCCGCGGGCTTCCCTGAGCTGGAGGCCCTGGCTTTCATCCCCTCTTGCCACACCCCAGCCACAGCTGTTCATCTGCAAACTACAACAAAAGAACACCTTGTCCCACACTCCTGCATGGGTTTTCTCTCACTTCGTCTCATCTCTCCTTATCCAACCTTCAAAGTATTGTAAAAGCTCCAAAAAAGTGATTCTTCATGCAGACCCAAGTAAGTCAGGGTTCTCTGAACCCTTCCAGGATGGAGCCATCCCAGCCAGCCCTGAGGAAAAGGGATCGCATGGCGCCTGCCGGCAGTGCCCCTGGGAACAGCTGCTTGCAAGCACGCCGTCTGGCACCACTAAGCCCACTCTGCCCCCAGGTGTCTCCATTGTTGTCCCCCAAGTATATAATAATCCACAAAAACCAGTCACTGACATGATGAGCTTCCTTCCAAGTATGGTTAAGGCTGATAAATATTGGAACAAGGATCTCAGTTCTAGAATCCACATCTCCTCGGGACAAGGAGAGGAGCATAGAGAAGTGTGAGGACCTACTATGTAGAAAGAGGGTTGACTATTGTTTCCTCCGTCTTTTCCTAATCACTGACCTCATAGAAACCAACCACTTAAGAGCCACCACTTAATGAAGGCAAGTGAGTTCCTGATGCAAATGAATACTGGAAACGACAGGAGAGGAGAATGATCTTTCTTCCCCTTACACTCTCTTCTTTTAAGAGGTGTTTACCTTATTCTCAGGTTTATTGATTGTGAGAGATGGAAGCCATAACTTAACTATCAGCATTGGCCTTTGAGAAAACACAAATATGTTATTCGTTAACAACTAACACACCAGTCATTTCAGAAAAAGATGTACATGAGAATAAGTCCATATGGATATCAAATAATTCCACAATGGTTTATGGAGTGCTTACTAAATGTCTTCTATTTGCATGATGTTTTGTTTTTGCAAAGCATGACAAAGTACCTCCAATGCTCTCTGCTGGTAAGAAATGAGTCATTACCAAGGGTCTGCTCTGTACCAGGGTCCTGCACCCTGCCCTCACATCCAATTTGTGAAGCAGAAAACATGTTCACAGGAACAGAGTCTGTATGTTGGAAGAGCCTCTGATTCAAAGGCATTTCAATACTCCACACTAGGCTTTTCTGCACTGACTCCAAATACAGTGACTCTATTTCCTACAGCACCCCCCCTTTTCTTTATCCAAACAGGCAGTAATTTCCTGACTCCAGGATATCTCTGCTCTTGAGAAGAATAAAAGTGTTCTTCTTCTGTTTGGATCCCTAGATTTCAGTCGTAGCTTCTGGGTGGTAGTTTCCTGCTATTCCCTTCAGTTATAGTGTCTAGTAGTGCTAAGCTTCCATATTAATGGCTTCCAGTAGGGGCTACCCCCAAGACGATCTCCATGCCAAATGTAAAATTCCTTAAGTTCAAAATGCAATGAAATGGACTATTTCTCCTTTTTCTCTTCTGCATGCTCTAAATTCCTTAGCTCATATTTACTTTACCGTAGCTTGGTTTTTGGTTCGATGAGCTGATTCTTAGCTTTTATCTGCATACTGTATTAAGACTTGCAAAGCAAATTCAGGAAAGCAATTCAATATTTATTGAACGTGCTTTTATGAAAAAAGCAATAGCAAGGCTGTAAGAGTCTGGAAAGGCAGTCTGTTATAGCAAAAAGGCAAATACATCAAACAATTTGAAAGAAGTACAATTTCCTACAATTTAGCTAAAACTCATTGCCTAGTAAGTTGCTTGTAGGGAACCCACTTTAGTGATTGGACAAGATTGTCGTAATTAGCATATTTAGTCTAGGTAGATGAGCACAACTGGAATGCTTGAAACGTTTTCTCTCTTAATTAAGCATTCCTCATTACCTTCTTAATTCTCCTCCCTACTCCACTTCCATCCCCACAGCTAGCAAAATTGGGAACTGTAATTTATCTTCACATCAAATGATTACAAATTCAGAATGAGTGGAGTCCAAATTAAGTTTTTAAAACCACATGGCAAGGAAGACCCAGTTTAATAGTTAGTAGAGGAAGTGACCATTCTATCTTGTCAAAACAAACGCTTCCAGAAATAAATTGGATTTTTCCCGATAGAATGGAAAAAATCATTTGTCTACTTATTTGTTTGCAAAAAAGATGTCACACTAGAATGTGATAAGTCTTATACAAGGATTCCATTTTACATTTGTCTTATCATTACATTTTGTAACCCTCTAAATTGCTTAGTTGACGACACCATTAAGTTGTAGTCTAGCATCCTGCCTAAGTGCAGGGACTTTCAACTCTACCACTTCATGGCTGGATAACCTATGGCCAGTTAGTTTAAATGTTCTGCTCCTCGGTTTTCTCAACTGTAAAATGAGGGTGATAAGCGTATCTTCTACAAGGAGTTGCTATGCGGATTAAAGGTATATATATTAAAGGCATATATATGTGTACACGTATATATACACTCATGCATACATCTCCTTGGCAGGTAATAAATGCCATATAAGTGAGTCTTATTGTTATTATTACCATGCCTACCATCAACACAAAAAGAAAAGTCATATTGTTGGGCCTCATTATTTTGACGCTCTATCACTAATCACTTTCTTGGTAAGTATCTCTGGGATTATCTTATAGAGGAAACATTACGTGGATTTGGGGTGTCTAAATTAGAGTGTCATAGTTATGACTGCATGGCAAATTTCAAGATAAAAGACATACAAAGAACATAAAAATAACAAATGATTTGAAAATTCATAATATGAAACTCTATTCATGAATGATTTATGTATGGTTAATTATCTTCAAATTAGGAATGTTCTGAGATTTTCTCGACTATTCATGGCACGTTTTCTGTTCTGTATCAAGAATGATACTATAAAAATATATATGTATGGGCACCTGGGTGGCTCAGTCGTTAAGCGTCTGCCTTCGGCTCAGGTCATGACCCCGGGGTCCTGGGATCGAGTCCCACATCGGGCTCCCTGCTTCACGGGAAGCCTGCTTCTCCCTCTCCCACTCCCCCTGCTTGTGTTCCCTCTCTCACTGTGTCTCTCTCTGTCAAATAAATAAATAAAAAATCTTTTAAAAATATCTATATATATGTAAAATATCAGTTCCGTTTGGTGTAGTAATAATGTGTTATTGAGTTAGTGATAAATATCATTGCATTCTTTGGCCCATCAAAAAAGCAAACGTTTATTTTAAAACATAACATAATAAAATAAAATTTTAAAAAAATAAAATAAAACTTCCAACATTTTGTCTTTTATCACTCTGTAATAAAATGTCATCCAAATCCATTTTTATCTGGTTTTATTGAGATATAAGTCACATACCACATAACTCATCCATTTAATGAATATAATGTGATGATTTTAAGTATATCCCCAGAGTTATGAAATCATAACCACAAACAAGTTTATAACATTTTCATCATCCCCAAAAGAAACTCTATACCCATTAGCACTCACCCTCCATTCTCCCTCCCCACTGCTGCTGGCAGCCACTTTCTGTCTCTATAGATTTGCCGATTTTGGACATTTCATATAAACGGAGTCATATGACATGTGGCCTTTTGTGTCTGCTTTCACTCAGCATATTTTCAAGGTTCCTCCCTATTGTAGCACGCATCAGTACTCTACTTTTTATCCCAAATAATATTCCGATGCATGGATATACTGCACATTGTTTATCCATCCATCAGCAGATGGACACTTGAGCTGTTATTTTTAGCTATTATGAATAATGCTGCTGTGAACATTTGTGTATGCATTTCTATGTGGACATATGTTTTCATTTCTTTTGACTATATACCTAGGAGTAAAATTGCCAGGTCATATGTTAGCTCTATGTTTTATTTTTGAGGAAATGCCAGACTGTTTTCCAAAGTGGCTGCACCATTTTCCCTGTCCACCAGCAGTGTAAGGTTCCAACTTCTCCACGTCTTTGTCAACACTTGTTACTATCTATCTCTTTTATTACAGCCATCGTGTCCATAAAAGTGGTATCCAAATGCTTTTTTTAAGATGCAAAACCATAAAGATATATTGGGCAAGGAAGCAAAATCTTTCACGAAAAGGGAAAGAATGAAGAGATTAGGAAAAGGACCCCGCAGTCAGGCTGGAAAAGGAAGCAGGAGATATTTCTAAGTTTGCTAGTTAATTTCATGTCCTTATGCAACCAACTGCCCTTCAAAGTGTCAGGACTGTGGAGCCAGCCCTCAATTTCACAGCTGGCGCTTATAATAATCATAACAATAATGAAATCTTGGTTTATTGTTTATTTTGCAAAGTTCCCTCCCATATTCTAGCCCATTTGTTTCAACACCACAAATCTTCTGTGGAAGGGTATTATTAATTCCCATTCTGCAGGTAAGAGTACTGAGGCCCAGAGCAGCTGACATGACCAAGGGAATATGGTTAAAAATATATACATACATATGTACGTACGTGTGTTTAACAGTAAATATTATATTTAATACATAGGATGAAATAAATATATTTATTTTATATCTCTCTCTATTTTATATATATGTATGTGTGTGTGTGTGTGTATACATATGGCATTAAATAAATAAAATGCACAGAGCTGGGCCTGGAAGCCAAGTTTTTTTTTATTTCAAATTCCAATCCTTGGTGTCTCCAGTTCCTTATCACTTTGATTTGCCTTATCTCTGATGACCCAGAAAGCAGTGGGAAAGCAAGAGAGGACAAAGGGAATTGTATGGGAAGCGGTTAGAGGCAGGAGGCCTGCACATCACGAAGTCCCCCCAGTCAGACTGTGGGAAAGCAGCTAAGGATGTTAAGGACACGTTGTGACAGGGACAGCAAGGATGGTTGCATTCCCACCCCTTCATGAGAGGTTCCTCCAGTAACCAAGAAGCCACTGAAATCCCTAAATTCCGAATATATCATCTGTACTGTAGTATACTTAATCTCATGCACTCATCATTCAAATATTTATTAAGTAATAACTATGCTCTACACACAGTGCTAATAACATGGCTGAAATTTTAAAAAAGCAATGATTATAATTTTCCAGAGTAAAATTAAATAGTGAACATTTTCTAAGCCCTTCACATGCAGCATCTCATTTAATCCCCACAACATTCTTGCAGGAGATGTGGAAACAGGCCCAGAGAGTGACTCAGTAAATTGACCCCAAAGTCACAGAACTAGTAAATGGTGAGGCAGAATAAAAACCCAGGCAGCCTGATTCTATACCCTGTGTTCTTAACCACCACCCAATCCTTCCTGCCAGATCTCACTTGGCTGGAAGTCACACGTGGTGACGCACAGAGACCAATAATACTGATTAATTCCAACAACCATTGTTGAATGCTCATTAATACAGAAGCTCAAGGGCAAATTCCCACAACAACCCTATGAAGTACTAATCTTCATTTCCATTTCATAGATGAGGAAACAAAGGCTCAGAGAAGTGAATTAACTGGTCGAAGGTCACAGAGCTATAATAGTTAATGCCGACATGGTGCTTACTATATACCTGGCTCTGTTCTAAGCACTAGCTCATCTAATCCTCATAACAACACTATGAGATAGGTTCCCTTATTGCCCAGTATTCTTAGTTAAATAACTTGTTCAAGGTCCCAGGCTAGTAAGTAGCAAACCCAAGATTCACTCTGACTAAAAGTCAGTCCTCAAAACAACTTAATGGTGACTATTGGCTACAAAGTGGCCGAGCAGAAATTCAAACTCAGGTCTGGCTCTTGAGTGAAAAAGAGCCTTCTCTCTTCCTACCAACAAGCTAAGTGTGGCCCTCAAACCTACTTTTGTACAGAGGGGTGCTAGGGAAAAGGAGAGTAACAACTGCTCTGGAGATCCCCAAAGAAAGGACATTTAAGCTGCCTCCTGAAGGACAAAGTGCTTCCTGTACAAAGAGGGGCACCATCCAATTTGTTATTTTAAAAGAAATGAGGGGCACCTGGGTGGTGCAGTTGGTTAATTGTCTGACTCTTGGTTTTGGCTCAGGTGGTGATCTCAGGGTGGTGAGATCCAACCCCGCCTCAACTGGCTCTCAAAGAGGAGGCTGTTTCAGTTTCTCTCCCTCTCCCCCTTCCCCTCACCCCCTTTAAAATAAATAAATAAATCTTTAAAAAAATATTAAAAGTACCAGATAAGGACTTTGAAAAAGATGACACAGTAACGAGGAGCAAACAGGTTATTAAAAAGCAAATGCAACAGATTGAATCAGAAAAGCTTTTGATTTTTATTCAATTAGAAAATACTCCTGATGAAGGAAAAACAAGCTTTTATTCCCTTTAATTTTGACTATACGTTTAAAAATCATCGAGGGATTGAAGTGTGCAATTTGCCTTTTGTAACGTTAAACTCAACAAACTCTGACTTCCAATATTTACTTCCTCAATCTAACTGCTGCAAGCAGTTACTAAACCTTCATGGATCTTTGCAAAGATTCTCCCTCCTTCAGGTCCTGAAACACAGCATTTAGAAACCAAAATGAGCCTGGAGATTCAGGCCAAGCCTTAGAAGGAACAGGCGCGCGCCTCATGCCTGCTGGGCCAGGGACCCGCAAGCCAGTTGTGGCTCAAACGCTTCAGAGCCAGGGTTTTTTTTTCCCCCCCTGGCAAACTGATTTATGACCACACGACGGGCAGCTGCGGAACCGGTCAGACCGTGGAAGTACATCACTCAAACATGAATCCAAGAAGGACCGGGATGGGATGCCAATGGTAAGGGGGGGGATCTGGGGTTCAGTGCCTGTCCCGGGTGCGGTGAGACCCGTCAATTCCCAATGCTTGGAGCAGCCCGGGGCCGATGGACTCTGCTCTCCAAAATGTGCGCGCTAGGGAAGTTGGCAGAGCAGCAGGGCATCGGGACAAGGTGCCTCCACGCCCCCTCGCGGACGCCACTGATGATTGACCGGGATGTGCCAGTTTAGCGATAGGTAGTTTTTCAGAACCTGGGGTTTAGCCCCATTAACACCCCGTCAAGGGAGTCCCGGCGATCAGCCTCATTTTACAGACGAAAACGCTGAGGGTCAGAGGAGTGCAGCAGGACTTGCCAGCAAAAAGGAAGACCTCAAGTCAATCGTTGGGTTGGCCCTTTCATCTAGGAGTCAAGAGGCTGGGGCTGGAGGCAGCATGGGGCTGCACACCCACCCTCTCGAGCTCTGGGCGCACTCGGGGTCGCCTGGCAGCCAGGAGGCCTGGCAGCACCAGGTGCCCGGGAAGAGGGAGCGCGCGGCGCGTGGCGGCGCGTCCGCGGGGCGCAGGGCTGCAGCGGCGGGGCCCGGGCGCAGCGCGCACCACCCGCTGCCGGGCGTCCGCCTCCGAGCCCCGCGCGGGTGCCGAGTCGCAGGACGCGCGGCTGCAGCGGGCTAGGCAGGGGCGCAACGCCGACCATCCACGCGACCGCAGCGGCCCCGGAGCCCCGCGCGAGTCGCAAGGCACGAGCCACGCGCGTGTGCGCGCCGGGCTGTTGCGGGCACAGGCTGGCAGTGCCACGGCGCGCCCACCGACATTGCCCCACGCCTTACCGTAGCTGCTCCCCGGTGACCAGGACCTCAGCCATGCGCTCCAGCTCCCTTTGCTGCGCCCCACCACTCCCGCTGGTGCTGCTGTCGCTGCCACCGCTGCCACCGCTGCCACCGCTGCCGCCCTCCTCCATGGTCGGGCCGCGCCGCTACCACTGTCTTCCCTAGCCGCCTTGGGTCTGGGTGTTAAATCAGCCTGCCCCCGCCGAGGCCTCCCCCGCCATCTTTGTTAGGGGCAGTCCCGTTGCTCAGACGCGATTGGCTGGAGAGGGAATCCCTGTGGGTAGGCTGAGGCGCTAGGCAAGTCGGCTCCAGGAACTCCAGCTCCGGGCGGTGGCTGGAGCCCCGCGTGGTCGGGGGGCGGGGCCAAGGGGGAAAATATAAACATCTGGGCGGGGCGCGGGTCTGCGGTGTGTGTGCTGGTGGAGGTCGGGTAGGTGACCTCTTTCGTCGTTACCCACAGAGCAAATGCCGTGGGACCTTCGGACCAGGCCAGGAGGTTACTAGACAGGTGTGAAGGTATTTTTATTATACTATCTATACTCCAAATTGCCGGAGTAAAAATAATAACAAAATAGCTAAATAGTGAACAATGAAGGATATAGGGATATACACGTGGGGTTGGTGAAATTAGGCATTTTTATGCCATTTTTTATATTAAATATGCCATATTTTTATGCCATATTTTATAATTCAAATTATATGCAGGGGTTGGTGAAATTAGGCATTTTTCTCGTCCCAATCCTCCTCACCTAAGACAGCTTACTTACCTTATAGTGTAATCAACAAAGAACGCTGGCCTGGGAATCAGACCTGGGATCCAGCTCCCACCGATAATTTCTTACCAAAATGTGCTTAATCCTCAGTTTCTTCCTTTACAAAATAAAAATAACTGTGGATACCACTTGTTGACATCTACTGCATTAAAGATGCTTCAGGTTGTTGTTACAAATCATAAAATGGGTATTGTCCTCCTTTTACATCAGGAAGCAGGCTCAGACAGATGGGGTAACTTGTCCAAGGCAAACAGGTAATAAATGCAAGAAGAAGCAAACCTAGGACATTCTGGCTTCAGAGTTGTGTTCTTAAAAGACTTCTTCTTAAAACGGGGATATAATGATATTGTCGACTTTCCAGGGAAGATGGAAGGAACTTTGACTAATACCAAATAAATGTTCTGTTATTCTGTCTCATGCAGGGTCAGAGCCTGGTCTACAGGAAAACCGAGTAATGCTAATGGCAGAGGTCATTATAGTAAGGAGATATCTGTGTGTTGATATTTTATGCAGCTTTTTATAATTTTTGCATATATACAAGTCTCTGCACCTTTACAAGTAAATGTGAAATTTTTTTTAGTGAATACTATATGGAAAGACAATCTTTCAATTGCAGATTTGTCATAAATCTACAGAATAAAAATGAAAATGAGAGGGCTATTGAAAAGCAAATTATCTTTGTATATTTTATACCAATTCTGTTATTCAAAAGTATTTATACTCGCTATCCTTCTGGTTTTGGTGCAAGACAAAACACCTTTTCTCACATTATCTCTAATTTTTAAATTATTAGTAGGCCTTGAAAAGGAGAATTGCAGAACTGGCCCCCCTAAATCTCTTTTATTTAATGATTTTAAGCTTTTCTGAAAGTGCAGAATGAAAAAAAAAGTGATTACATATTTCTAATTATCCATTGTTCAACACTGTTTTATCCAAAAGCTCTGGCTACATATTGTAAATCATCACTATTGTTGATTGCCTTCTGTTTTTTCTTCCTTTAAATCTGTGTTTTCATTTAAATTTCGGCAACTTTTTCTGAAAAACAAAAATTAAATATTTTTTTGCAAAATACTTTCTTGTTTAATAGTTCATAATTAAAAAATCATGATAAAAAACTTTTATCATGAAAGTTTATGATTTAAAAAAGCACCTTGACATAAGGAAAAAAATTCAAGTCCGGAAAATACCTTGTACTGCTCCAGCAAGAAAGAGCAGAATTTATTTCTCTTGCTTAATGAGAAGGATTTTCTGTGTCTGTACATGTGAATGGGAAGTGGAAACTGTTTGCTATCATTGTTTCAATCTTTCTTTTGACATATGAGACACACCATGCTCTACTGGGTTAGAAGACAGATCCTTTTTCCTAACTTAGGGAAAGATTGGTCTGACTCCTGAGGACGTGTGAGCGCCCACACGGAGCCTATGAGCTCGGGAGCAACTCTCCCAGAATAGACTGTGAGCTACAGGTGGTTCTGGAAGAGGGATGGGTACTGACGTGGTGATTAAACCAAGTGTGAAGATCTTAGAAGGGCTGAAAATTCCAACAGACCTCAGCTTGATTCTTGGCTCCATTGGGGCAGGTTCATTATTATCTCTAATTTTTGCCCTCTTTTGTAAAGTCAAGATCATACTACTAATCGCGTTGGGGTTTGGGGAGGACTAAAGAAAATTTAATGAGCACACTTGTTACAGGTGGGAACTGTTAAATGTAAGTCTTTTCTTCCAGCTTGTCCTACTCACCTGCTTTCTGCCTTCTGGCTGTTTTGGCACTTGGAGCCAGTGCTTCTCAGACTTTTGGTAGATGAGGACCCGGTGTGTTTGGGCCTGTGCGTGCGTGCGTGTGTGTGTGTGTGTGTGTGTGTGTGTTTTCAATCCACTGAAGCTTGACATTTTGGTAAAATACAATAGAAATGAAATTTTTAAATGTATAAAACACAGCCCAATTTGCTATTGTTGTGGTGAACACATAGCAGATTGTCAAGTTGTTATAAACATTTCTCTCAATGTCTCGGTGTCTCTCAATAAAGGAAAAGGTCACCAGTTGGCTGACCACACTTTTAGGAGTACTGGTTAAGGGTAAGCAGCAATGTGAGAAGATGAACTGGAATAAAATGTGTGAAAGAATATTGTCAACTCTGAAGCTTAATAACAGGTAGCTATGGGTGGTGGTGTTCCCTCTGTATACACGAGTATTGTTCCCACCTGATCTGAAAGATGAACTCAGACCTCACCTCCTGGGTGCTTTCCTCTCGCACTCCCTCGAGCACGGTGTCGTTCTTCCCTGTGCCTCTCATGCCATCAGGAGGTTTATGTTGCTTTTTTTTTTTTTTAAGATTTTATTTATTTATTTGACGGAGAGAGACACAGCGAGAGCGGGAACACAAGCAGGGGGAGTGGGAGAGGGAGGAGCAGGCCTCCCGCCCAGCAGGGAGCCCGATGCGGGGCTCGATCCCGGGACCGTGGGATCATGACCTGAGCTGAAGGATGCGGGGCTCCATCCCGGGACCCAGGGATCGTGACCCGAGCTGAAGGCAGACGCTTAACGACTGAGCCACCCAGGCGCCCCGGTTTATGTTGCTTTTAGCCATTAATGGGAGTCTCTATTCCTCAGCTGCCATGATTTTTAGTCTCTGAATAGAAGCAAATGGATGGGTTAGTATTATTTCTGTTGACAGATCCTTTAAGAAGGGAAAAATAAATGTAGAGGGAAAATAAAATGTTCATCTGTCATAATTCACATCCTTTTTTAATATTTTTGTCATGTTTGATTCGTCTTTTTTTGTAGTGACAGAAGTCAAACGTTACAGATAAATGCGAAGTCCTCTCGGGCTCCAATCCCAGTCCTGCTCCACCTCCCAAGTTCTTAATGCTGTGAGCGCAACAAAAATACTCAATACTTTAGTATATACTGCCACCTAGTGATTGATTTTCTAATGACACTAAATGATAGTGGGTCTCCTACAGGAGAAAGACCACCCCCAAGGAGACATTTTTGGAAAATTTAGGACCGGGTTGTGGTATTGTCACTGGCTTTTAGTGAGCAGGAACTAGAGATGCTAGATATTTTCATTTTCCTGGGACAGCGGCCTCATAAAGAATTGTCCTAAATCCTGAATGTCTTTCCTAGGTCCTGTGGGATATTCTTGCAGATGAAAAACCTGTTTGCTGTTATCTGAGCTTAAAATCTAATTTGATTTTACGTAGAAACACAAGATATTTTTTGCACAATTTTAATATAATTCTGACTTGTCCAGGAATACAATTATTATGCACATTGAGAAAAAAATTGTACTTTGCTCAGATTTTACCAAGAAAGTTTCATCATTAAGATAAAATTGTTTCATTTGTCATTTGTGTGGTAAACACACCTTTTTCAGTCTGCACTTGTTAGAGGTTGCATGTGTGGTGATTCTATGTGTGTTTGTGTAAGAATATACTATTTAGCCAAATTTTAGAATGCCAAATATAAAAAAGTGATAGTAATATTCAGTAAACTATTGTCTTCTGTTATTCTAAAATTATTCATTATAGGGGTGCCTGAGTGGCTCAGTTGGTTAAGCGTCTGCCTTCAGCTCAGGTCATGATCCCAGGGTCCTGGAATAGAGCCCCACGTTGGGCTTCCTGCTCAGCAGGAAGTCTGCTTCTCCCTCTTCCTCTCATCCCTTTCTTGTGCGTGCTCTTTCTCTCAAATAAATAAATAAGATCTTTAAAATTTTTTTTAATTAAATTATTCATTATAAATAGTTGTATACATCTGACCATCTCACTAGACCTTCTATAGTCACTTAAATATTAAAATACATTTATTTTGTTATAGATGATTTTCTTTTTCTTATACTCCAGGGTAAGGGCATCATATTGATTTTTTGTTTGTTTGTTTTATATGCACGCTGAAAACTTTTGAGAACATTGGTGGATTTTGAACAGGGGAATGCCATGATCCGACTTCCATTATTACAAAGATGGCTTGAGGTAACATATAGGATATTCGGTTCTGTGCTTGATGGAGTAAATATGTTAATGGATATTCCTTCTCTTTTCTAAGGCAGTAAGTGAACTGGGCAAAACAGGCCACTCTGTGAAACATGACACAATACCACCATCTAGTGGGCAAAATCCTGATTGTTTCATAAGCAAAGCTTCAAGTTTACTTAACAAAGAAGGTGCAGTTAAAATTTAAACTGCTGT
This sequence comes from Callorhinus ursinus, assembly GCF_003265705.2. Classification (NCBI taxonomy): domain Eukaryota; kingdom Metazoa; phylum Chordata; class Mammalia; order Carnivora; family Otariidae; genus Callorhinus; species Callorhinus ursinus. The sequence continues at coordinate 63,165,381 of NW_027397067.1, read as the reverse complement.
ATATCCTGTAGAATTAAAGACATCTTGGTGTAAACCAGAAATTCTTTATCTGAAATGATTTTAAGTAAAAACAAAGTAATATAATTTCCAAAACACTGCTTCAATTCCATTTCTCCTATCATGAAATTATTTCCCTAAGGAAGTCTTTACCTCCCTCCCTCCATCCCTCCCTTCCTTCCCTCCTTCCCCTCCCTCCTTCCTTCTTTAGTAGGCTCCATGCCCAACATGGAGCTTGAACTCAGAAACCTGAGATTCAGAGTCCCATGGCGTTACTGACCGAGCCAGCCAGCCACCTGAGGAGGTATTTCTTTCAAGGCTTACTCTTCAAATGTTGCTGAGCCTTCATTTTTTGGCTGAGTTTTTAAAATCACTGAGGGAGTTCAGAGCAGGCTGCCCCCAAAAATGCCCCTTTGGCATACTGATTATTTTGAATTAAAGTTGACCTAAGAAGCAGCTGGTACAAGAAAGCCTCTTTGACCCTCCTTTGTCTCCTTGAAAGCAGGAAATAAATCTCCCTTGTGAAAGGCACCCTCCCTGCACCAGGAGGTAGAGAGACCCCCTCATCACCAGAAAGGAAATTTAGGGCTGAGAATGTTGTATAAATAAACCCTATCACTTAACTAATTCACTACCCCAAGCCCAGACTTGATGCCTGCTTTAGTCACTTCTTTGAGTCTCATATTTCTATGAGCTCCCGTATGTATGAATTGTTTGTTTTTCTCCTATTAATTTGTCTTATGCCAATTTAGTTATTAGACAAGCCAAAACCTAGAAGGGAAGAAAGGAAAACTTTTCCCTCCCTACGTCACACTCTCCCTGGGCAACCTCATTTATAGGCACTCTTGTAGTCACCATATATGTATATTTAAAAGCTTTATCTTTTAGCTCCTAGCCAGACCTTTTTTCAGACTCCAAGTTCTACATCCAACTTCAAAGTATGTCCTCCCTTGTGTATTCTCATAGCAACTCAATCACCAAATCAAAACCAGGACTCATCATATCTCATCCCAAGTCTGTTCCTACCCTTCCTACAATATATTGTGAGAGGAAATGCAGTTGCTCAGGAACATAGAATTCATCTTTGATTCTTTCCCTTATTCCTAATGTCTCATCAAGTAATTACTATTGTCCATTGTATCTCAGAAATTACCTCTTAAACCCAGCCACCTTCACCACTCACGTGGGCTCTTAGAGACCAAAAAAAAAAAGAGAGAGAGAGACATTAAGACATTAATAATCACACAAATAAATGTAAAATTGCAACTTACTTAAAATCTAAAAATCCCCTGGTCAGCCGGAGCCTACTTCTCCCTCTGCCCCTCCCCCTGCTTGTGCTCTCTCTCTCTCTCTCTCTCTCTCTCTCTCTCTCTAATCTTAAAAACAACAACAACAACAACAACAGACTCAGAGAGGAGAAAAAAGATACTAATTTTAATTTCTGTGACAGTTTCAGGGCTTCTATTTTGCCTTTTCTACTTCGGTAATTCTGGCACCACCACGAGTGAAGGAGCTAATTTGAGAGGCTGCAACTAAATATATCATTAAAAATGGGAATGACATTTGGGAAATGGAAATGATCTTTGACCTCTGGTTGACCATTATCTATGAATTATCTCTCTCTGAAAATATTATATCTATCAAAAAGTCTTGGGATTTTTGCTCCTTTACCTGTTTCCTTTGGTCTTAACTCTTTCAACTGGTGACTTTTTAGAGCTCTTTTTTATGTCGTTGGTCATACATGAATGGTGACTTTTTTTTTTTACTTTTTACAAATGGTGATTCTTGGTTGTCTCTTTTCAGCTTTGTGTTTGAGAATCTGTGTTCATTCATTCACCGTCTGTGTTGCACAACCTACCTCCAGAGAATTGGGGGAAGGCGTAAGACCGTAATTGAGCTTGAGTAGGGAGTTCTGGTGGTTTGTCTTCTGGGAATTGTTGCTCCCTACTCCTGGAACTCATTTGCCACCAGGCATTTCCCTGCCTTTCCGTGACCGTTTTGCACACTGCTTCAGCCCATGCATGGAGCTGCTGTCAGCTTAGTATGGGTGGACATGAAGCTACCAGCTTCGATAATCAATCACCCCAATACATACCCCAGAGCCACCTCTCACTTCTTGTATCTAGGCTTGATGCTCCCCTAAGCCTTTATACACTTGACTTAGACTCATTGATGGTTAACATTTTGCCCCACTTCTTCTATCATTTTCTTTGTCAATGTCTCTAATGTATATTCTTTTTTTGAAGTTCTTGAGAATAAGATGCAGACATCATGCTCATTTGCTCCTAAATATTTCCATGTGTATTTCCTAAGAAAACAGACATTCTCTTATATAACCGCATCCCAATTATCAAAAGCAGGAGATTTAATGTTGATTAAAAAAGAAACTCTTCTCTAATCCCTAGTCCATATTCAGGTTTCATTACTTACCTCAACAACGTATTTGATAGCAGTAATTTTTCCTAGTCTAGGATCTAACCTAGGATTTCATATTGTATTTAATTATCATGTCTCTTTACTTTCTTATAACCTCAGAGAGTTCCTGTTTTTCTTGTCCTTCATGACCCTGCAATTTTTGAGGGGTATAGGCCAGGTTTTTGTTTTGGTTTGGTTTTTGTTTTTTTGTTTGTTTGTTTTTATAGAATGTCCCTCAACTTGAGTTGCCTGAGGTTTTCCTTACATTTAGATTCAGGTTATGCATTTTTGGCAGGATTAGCTCAGTATATCATATCAGAAGGCACATGATGTTCATCCCAATATTGGTGACATTCACCTTGGTCACTTCATTGAGGTAATATGTTCTGTTGGTTTGCACGCTGGCCCCCGTCCATGGAGGGCAAGGCGAGACCAAAAAAAGAGGCAGACCACTCCAGGTTGGTAGGTGGCAGTTTTTAATAAGGAAGGGAACTTTATTACGAGGTTTGTCTTGGGCAGCAGCAAGACAAAGAAATATCTGCACCCGCACACCAGAATCTTAAAAAGTTTATTATACAGAGGCCTTAACTAGGTTCAGTTACATATACCACCCAGATGGTTTCAACACCTTACCGTCCCAAGGCTATGTCCTTGGAACAGCTCCTGCTGTGGGAATGGTGGGCCGAACTTAACATACCAAGGACAAGGGAGGGGTGAAGAGGCTCCAGTCCAGCTGGAGGATGCAATGATGGTCGTGTCTTCTCAACGACCTCCTCCAACATGCTCCAAGTTTACCATTGTGAAGTGACTATTTTTTTTTTGTAACTAATAAGTATTTTTTAGGTACTTTGCAACTATGTAAATATCCCGTTTCTCAGATCAAATTGACACCTGTTTTAGTAAGTGATCTTTCAAAAATCTAAATCTGATCAAGTGACTCCCCTGCTTCAAATAATCCAATGATGTCCCTGTGCACTTTCACTTCTTTTAGGAACTAAAAGTTCCTACTTCTGAGAGTCTTTCTCGATTCCTCTCCCTTTCTCACAGTCCTCAGTGTCCACGAGGACCCCGATTCTACTTTATGAGTATTTATTTCTCCTTCTCTTTGTCCTTCAGTTCAAGTTCTTACCAATTAGTTCTGCCCTTGTCTATTTAAATTTTCTGTCTGCTCTCGCCGGTTCAAGCCTCGGTTCCTAAACTATCCTCCAAACTGCTACCTGAAAGATCTTTCTAAAGCCAAATATCTATTATTGATATCTTCACGTATATATAAGAAAGTCCAACTGATAGGCTTCAGAGGTATAGAACAAAAAATGTGGGGGGCACAGGGAGGGGGCGTTGTCAAGAAAATCATGTAAGAACATTTTCCAGAAAGGAAGAATATGAATTTCCAGACTGAGAGGGCCCAGCCCAGGCCTGGAGAGAACTCTGTAGAAACCATGAGCTTTAGCTCACTTGCTATGGAAGGAGTCCAATGTTACCAGATATCCTGATTTTTTAAAAAGAAGAAAAATCACAATGTTAGTGGAAACTCTACTAATTTTAAAATTGACTGAAATAAAAAAAAAATACACACACAACACCCACAAACATGAAACTAGGGGAGGACAGGGGCATCTGTAGGTTAGACTGTAGTGTACATGAAAAGCACTTGGGGGTGTAGAGTCTGGAAAAGCAAGATGGACCCAGCATGAAAAGCCCTGGAAGCCAGCAGAAGGAGTATGAGCTTTTTTTTCAAGGGTAAGGGAGATGTTGATGATCTGTGAGCAGAGGGTAATGCTATGAGAGAACTTAATGTTTAGAAAATTTACTGACTGTGGTGTGGAGATATCTGGGCAGTGGGAAGGGGGATGGACGGTAGGAAAACCTAGGCCTTAGGAGGCCACAGTAATAGAAATGAGAGCCCAAACCAAGGTCATGGTTATGAAACATTTTAAGTTTTTGGAATGCCTGGAAGCCACCGTGCTCATTAAATTAAAAAAATAATGAGGGGCACCTGGGTGGCTCAGTCGGTTAAGTGTCTGCCTTCGGCTCAGGTCATGATCTCAAGGTCCTGGGATCAAGCCCCACACCAGGCTCCTTGCTCAGGGGGGGTCTGCTTCTCCCACTGTCTCTGCCCCTGACTTGTGCACTCTCTCTCTCTCAAATGAAGAAACAAAATCTTTTTTTTTTTTTTTAAGATTTTATTTATTTGTCAGAGAGAAAGAGAGAGAGAGCATGAGCAGGGGGAGGGGCAGAGGGAGAAGTAGGCTCCCGGCTGAGCAAGGAGCCTGGATGAGGGACTCAATCCCAGGGCCCTGGAATCATGACCTGAGCGGAAGGCAGACGCTTAACTTACTGAGCCTCCCAGGTGTCCCTAAATAAAATCTTTAAAAAAGTAAATAAAGTAAAAGAAAATTTTAAAAAATAATGAAAACAAGGAAGAGAGGAAACAAAGTATTAATACGTAATTTTTATTTATGAACTATGATTTACTAAATAAAATTCCCATTTCACACTACGAAACAAAATACATGAACACTATAATCAAGTTTCCAGTGTCCACGGAAACAATATCAATTTTACATGGTTGGCTCTTTTGAAGTTTTTCTGTAGCTGTTCGTTTACCTAATAAAAGAATTTTTTTTCCTTGTTATCAGGTGAATGATTAAGCCTCAAAATTAAGAAAAATGTGTAGAATTTTTTTTTACTTCAGAGAAATGTATCTATTAACATGCTTTAAAAAATGAATTAATATAGACTATCATTCCATTTTGAGAGGAACCAAGGTCCAGCTCCCTGTCAGAATAGCAAAATTGGATATTATTAGTATTACTTAAAAACAAATAACAATAAATACCAATAACAAAAAGCTGCCATTTAAAAAATATCCTTTGCTTTCCATGCATTTTAGAATGTAGGTATTCTTATCTTCTTTTACAGATAAGTTGGAATGAGAGAAATGAAGTAAACTGCTCTAGGTCACAAAACTAGTGAGAACAGAGTTCAGATTCCAAGCCAGGCGCCTCTGACGTAAATGCCAGCATTCTTCATACACTAAGCTGCTTCCAGTTAATAGTGCACCTGCCATGGTTGATTCTCTTCCAATTCATAAATTTCTTACATGCAATCGCCTACATAGTGAACATTTTTCTCCATCACAGTCCTTGCATTCAGGTGTATTAAAAAAGGTTAATGAAGAAGTAGATCATAAGAACCAACCTCTCAGGGCGCCTGGGTTGCTCAGTCGTTGAGTGTATGCCTTCGGCTCTGGTCATGGTACAAGGGTCCTGGGATCGAGCCCCGCCCGCCTCAGGCTCCCTGCTCGGCGGGAGGCCTGCTTCTCCCTCTCCCACTCCCCCTGCTTGTGTTCCCTCTCTCGCTGTGTGTCTCTCTCTCATATAAATAAATAAAATCTTTAAAAAAAAAAAACAACGGAAACCACCTTTCTACCACCAGCTAAAGCACCACCCGTGCCCCTGGGATGCCCTACTTGGTAGTTGCATATAATTTCACCCGGAAGTTGAAAGAAAATGCCTGCTCATTTCCCTTGAATTCAACCCCTCACTCACCTTCCCACCCACCCGCCTCCTCCCTTTACTTTAACCAAGGTCTGATTTACATTACTAGTCGAACATTCCTCCCAGGCTGCCTCAGCTCTCAGGGGCAGCAAATGTCCCAAACGGAGGCTGCAGGATCCCTGGGAGAGTACCCATTACGTTCTTACAAGCTATTAATGCGTGTGCTTATATGGATGAGCTTTTCTCTTAAAACGTCGTATTCATTGTAAAATTTGGTCTGGAAGACACCACAGAGAAAGCTGAGTGAACAGCTTACACATCCTGCAGTGGCGAGTCTGTGTCCTCCCAGGAAACTGCAGGCCCTTCCCAGCCCCAGAAAGGTTGCTTTCCTCTGGACAGGGGACTTGGCCCCTCTCCTGACACCCAGCTCAGACTGGGTACTCAATGAATGGATGGATCTAGTCCAAGCCATTGTCTCCTAGATATGATGGTCCCCAGACCCAAAGAAGTGAGATTCCCTGTCCAATTCCACCAGGGCCTCACTCCCAATCCAGAGTGTTTGCATAAAACCCGGTTGCTTGTTTTTAGAGCCACATTAGTGTGGGCTGGAATCAGACTTTACTAACCCCCGCCGTGCCACCCTGGGCCAGGAGCTCACCTCATTTGCAAAAATGGGAGGAACGGGGACCACCTTAAAGGGTTGTGGTGAAGGATTTATAACTTGATGCACGCAGAGTACTTAGCATAAGGCCCGCCCCTGGCGGAGAATGAGGCCATTTTGATGGCGACGAAAGGGGGGGGGGCGCCGGCGGGAAACCAGAGGTGGGGCAGCGGAAGGGGTGGGCGAGAGTTCCGCGTGGCGCCCGGCGGGGTGGCAGCGCAGCTCCCACGAGGTCCGGTCGAGATCGCCTCGCAGAAGCTTGGCTTTACTCCCGCAGCCGGGTCTCTGCGTGGGGTGAGCGGCCGCCGCCGCGGGGCAGCGCCGCGAGGACCTTGGGACGCTCCCGCGGACGCCCCGCCCCGGAAACATGCCCCCCGCCGCCTTGGCGCGCTTTTGAAAGTCTCTTCCCTTTCTCTTGTACTTCTCGCAGGGTCCGGGTTGCTCGGCGAGCTCAGTTCTCTCTCGTTAGCCCTGCGGGTGCCCCCCTCCGGGCGCAGCGATGAGGCGGACCCGCGCGGAGGTGGACGCGACGCTCCAGATCGCCAAGCTGAATGCGGCCGAGCTGCTGCCGGTGGTGCACTGCCTGGGCTTCGGCCCCGGGGCCGGCGCCGCTGCCGGCGACTTCTGCCTGCTGGAGCTGGAGCCCGCGCTGTGCCAGCAGCTGGAGGCCGGGCACAGGTGATTGCCCCGCGGGGAGACTGGGCCGGAAACGCGCCTTGATTTCAGCGCAGGGCTCGCAGCTGCCGGGAGGCCTCCTTTCCACCGCGCTGCCTTTTTTCCCCGCGGAGTCTACGCCACTGCTGGTCCGCCCACTTAGCGGGACTGAGGTCATACAGAGGACAGGTCCAGCTGATCTGGGGGAGGCCTGCGTCCGCGGAAACAAAGCAGGAAAGATAACCTCAGTGACATTTTGGAGACCTTAACCGGGATGCCAGGAACTGCACTGAACACTTCCGCCATTCTAGCTTAAAATCCAGTGCTACTATCTAATATTTATACAGTTCTCCTTGCCTTCTACTTATATTCCATAAGTAGGTCGGACTGTAGGGAATAAGTTGAAAGACGTTCCACAGAGCTGGTCATTGTGGGAGGCCCTCAAAACACAGACTCGGCGTGGGGTCATTTAATGGAAATCTGAAGCTGTTTCTAATTTTGGGTCAGCTACACATTTGCTGCAAAACCCTGGATTAAAAAACATAAGAGGAGAAGTCTAGAGAATCGTTCAACTTTGGGCACTCCCAGCTTCTGGAAATAGGAGTTAGGGGCTCTGGTTTGCTTCTCTTCTGCACCGCCCTTCCTCCATCCAACACCTGTATTTTATTAGGTAGTTTGTTCTCTTGTAGATTTCTTTAAATTGAACTCTTCAGGCTTTCAGTTTTCATATTTACTGTCTGACGCTGTTATAATTAACTGGCCCTCTGCAGATGCTAGCCACAAAGGATCTATAAGGAAGCCCGAGGGGAACCTCATTTATTGGTTTTCATTCCAGCTGAGTTGAGGGGGAGCGCGGGGTTTAAGAAAGGACTTCAGGTGTGCAGACTTTGTTTTTATCCAGTTACTACTCATCCACCTGGCAATCCAGAAGGACCTAGAAATGTGTGTTTTAAAAACATTTTTGCCAGGGGACGGGTTTAAACAAAATATTGAAGCATGGATAGTGCAATGTGGAAATAAATGTTGAAGAGTGGGTACTTGGGACTGTTAAGTGTTAATAGCACAAGGAAACTAAAACAAACAAAACGCTTTTCACTTTAAGTCTTAATTTTAGAAAGCATTTACACATTCTTCTATTTCAGGTTTTATTTTTATTTCTTTCAAAGAAGTGAATAGTGTACAGGAGAGTTGAACGTTCTACAGACAAAACTGCTGGAGTCTATGCCCTTGTCAATCCCATCATCTCTGTCTTTAGTCTTCTTCCTTATGTCCTTTCCCTCTTGCTCTTTTCCACTGGTGAGCCTTTGTCAGAACTTATTTACTGCAGTTTGTGAAAACATATTTTTCATATATTTTCATTCAGCATTGCAGTTCTCTTCATATTCTCTTTATAAAGTCCCAATTCCTTTGCAACAGAGCTGATGGGTAGGCTAGGATGTGCTTCTTCGATTGTTAGGGGATATTCAGAACAAAACAAGAAGACCCACCTTAGTTGGGTACCAGGACCAACAGCGGGGTGATCCTCTGGGAACCTGTTAGAAATGCAGAATCCTGGGTCCCATCCCAGACCTGCAGATTGGGATTCAGTTTTTTAATAAGATTCCCTGAGGTGCCTATGCATAGGTTTGAGAAGTATTGCTTTAACATGGTTTAGGAAATTGACATCTTGACCGAAGCTACTGGATGGTTTGTCTTGTGCTCTTCCAAGCAGTTTGCATGAAGGTGCCACATGGTGATTGTTGGCCTCTTGGCCTTTTTGGATCTTTCTTACTCATGTTGAATTATTGTTCCTTGGTGAAACCACCTGGTGCCCCTCTGTCTCTCAACAGGCCCCACCCTTGCTTTGTGAGCCCAACATGTGCTCGAGGGTGATGAAAACAGGGGCCAGACACAGCCTCAAGACTTAATTTTTAAATTCTACAAGCCTAGAGGATTTTGGAACTGTTTATAATGAAGATGTCCATTGGTGTCTCTAAACCATGTATTTTCTTTTCCCATTTTCCTGCAGTCTTGTGATTCGGGGTGATAAAGATGAGCAGGCTGTGCTGTGCAGTAAAGACAAAACGTATGACTTGAGAACAGCAGACACTTCCAATATGTTGCTTTTTATTCCTGATTGTAAAACTCCGGACCAGCTGAAGATGGAGGAAACGCATTGTAACATTATTCACACTGAGGTACTGTTCTCTGCCTTCTAATTTATATGAGAATCACAACCCATGTGCTAATATTGCCTTTAATAATGCTGTAATGTACGGTGATTAACATAACAAAAAATAAATTTAACATTAAAAATAAAATAAAATCTTTAAGTATGGGGGCACCTGGGTGGCTCAGTCACTTAAGCACCTGACTCTTGGCTTTTGGCTCAGGCATGATCTCAGGGCCCTGAGATGGGCCTTGAGTTTGGCTCTGTGCTCAGCAGGGGAGTCTGCTTGAGATTCGCTCCCTCTCCCTTCTGCCCCTCCCCCCTCTCTAAAATAATAAATAAAATAAATCTTTTAAAAAATCTTTAGTTGTGAAATGTATAATCACAGGGGATCTGAAAAGTTCTCTAATGAAATTTAAAATTTTTCAGCATTGTTTGGAGTCTTGTGAAGTTGGCTTATTTTCCCTATTTGATTTTTAAGTCCTAGACAAGATGACCATTTTCTGCAACAGGGAAAGTTTGTTATTAGGTGATGTATTCTAAAAGTTTTACCTATTTTTAGTAAGTCTTACTGTTTTGTTTTGATATTTTTGAAAGGAGACTCCCTCGAACCACAACTAAATGCCTTAAGTAATGGTTATGAGGTGGAGAAATGAAGAAATTTGAATTTTTGAGGCAGGTGTGTTTCTTACCTCGGTTTAGCTCATTATTGTCTCTAGCCATGCATAATAAATTCTTAAGTATTATGGAGACTACTGCTTACAGATACCAAATAGAAGTCTCCATCCTGGCTAGATTATTACACACGTCATGATCAAAACACAGCCCTTAATTCTCTCGGAATGACTTTAGGCCAACTACTGCCTTAGAATTGGAATAGAAATAAGGGAAAATACTGGCAAATGTCAGTGACCCATGATGTTGCTAGAACAGAATAACTTCCAGTAAATTTTCTATTTTGGTTCAATTGTAATTAACTAGAAATATGGGCAGTTCAGCCTTTTGTAAAAGATGTTACTTTTTCATCGTGTACCTGTTTTGTAGGTACTTTTGCAGGGGTATGACAATATGGGAGTACCTCTGAGCTCTCGTTATGGAAATTCTGTGCACTGAGACTGGGTACAGTGTAACAGATCTACCAACTAAAGTTTTTTTTTTTTTTAAGATTTTATTTATTTGACAGAGAAAGCACAAGTGGAATGGGGGGAGGGACAAAGGGAGGGGGAGAAGCAGACTTCGCAGTGAGCAGGGAGCCCATTGCAGGGCTAGATCCCAGGACCCTGGGATCATGACCTGAGCCAAAGGCAGACACTTAACTGATTGGAGCGCCCCAAAGATCTACCAACTAAAGGTTTAATCTGTGGTTGCACTTCTAGATGCCTAGAAGGGCTAGGTGAGGAATGCACGTGGGCCAAACAGGCTGCTGCTGATAAAATGGTAGTGGTTACCAGTCTCTGCAACAACAGAGAATGGTGGGGTCTGTGGCAAATTGAAGAAAACAAGTCCCATGTAGGTGGGCAGCCACAGCTTGGCCTTGTGGGAAAGCAGGCCCAGAGCTGCCAAATCTTCTGACTTCTTGTTTTCAGGTAAACCTTGACATTTAGATCTTGGGACAAAATCTCCTCTGATATTTTCATGTCAGCAGCTAGTTTCAACTCTATACTAACTATCCCTTCCGCACAACACAAAGCACACACCAGCATCTGTGCTTTGGATATAACCAGCAGCCTGTCAGTTTGTGAACTGTGGATGAAATTGATCTTTTTGGTTTGGTCCTTAAGCTCCTCTTTTGGAATCGTCGGGTTCAACAACATTACCATCAGGTTTGGCTGGGCCTTGTCTAATCAATCAAGCCTTTCACTAGTTTGAAAGTAGAAGCATCCCCGGACCTTGCATTTTAGAGTTGGAAGGCACCCCGCATGTAATCCAGTTCAGCCTTTTTTCCTTATTTATGTGAACCACTTACTGGGTACCTACCAAGTGCTAGATACTGGCAAGTCCCAGAGGTAGGGAGGGGTAACATACTCACCCATCAAGTAGCCACCGTCAGCTGGATTGCTTTGAGTGATGAGCCTCTCACTGTTTCACAATAGGGCATTAGCTGCAACTCTAGATAGTAGTAATATTTCTTCCTTAACTTTCTGCTAGATTTTGACACCGTAAGCAACATAGAACAAGGATACTCCCTCTCTCCTTTAACATCCCTTCATTATTTGAAGACTGTGATCATGTATCTTCTTTATTTTTTGTTTTCCAGCCTAAAAGTATTCATTTTCTATTGTTTCCATCAGATTTGCAGAATAGTCACCATCCTGATCATTCTTTTTCTGGGCATACCCTAGTTTCCATAGTACACTTGAGATACTGAGCTCAATGACTGGTTTTCACTGTGTTGGCAGTGTCCTCTTAATTCGGGTTTGAAAAGATCTTCCTGAAGATACCCATCCATTTGCTTGAGATGGCTGGAGGGTGCCTTCTCAATAGAAAGCAGATTACCTGGCTCTCTTCTTTTTTTATTGAGAGTGGATGAGTTGGTTGAAATTTTGTGTGAAATTTTCTTTTAGAATGGCCCCTAAAAGGTTATATCTTTATATTTTCTAGATCTTTGGTTTTTCTAATAATTATTGGGAATTAAGAAGATGCAGACCTAAATTAAAGAAGCTAAAGAAGCTTTTGATGGAAAATACCTATGAAGGACCCGACAGTCAAAAAGAAAAGGATTCAAATCATTCAAAAGTAAGACTTATTTTCATTTGAAACTTAAAAAATAGAACTATAATTAGAGGCACTGATGGTGACATTCTTACTTTTAATGTTTATATTTACATTATGAAAATTTCAAATATACCCCAAAGCAGAAAGACCCCCATGTATTCATCACCCATTTGAACATTTATCAATATTTTGTCAGTCTCGTTGCTTCTGTCCCCGCGCTGCTTCCCACTTTTTTTTTTCCCTTCTTTTTCAGGAGTACTTTAAAGCAAATCCTAGATATCATGGTGTCATTTACATAGCTGAAAGCTTCACAGGTTCCTAACTATGGAATACATTTTTTAGAAGATAAATTAATTTTTATTTAATTAAAAATTATAGAGGCTCTTCAAAAAAGATTTTATGGAAATAGTATTCTTATTCTCATGTGAAAATTAACTGATTCCTGAAAGTATGGAAAATATTTACAAGCCAAGTAAAAAAAATTCTCCAGTTTTTAATGTAGTTTGAAATTACAGACCTGCACGGGCAATCTGAAGACCATATTTATGTTCTCTTTTTCTCCATTGACTGATTGATTTTCTTTTTTTCTTTTTCTTTTTCTGGTAACCACTTTATTGAGATACAATTTTGTATACCAGACAGTTCACTCATTTTAAAGTGACTTTAATTCAGTGGTTTTAGGATATTCACAGAGTTGTGTGGTCAGTCACCACGATGATGTTCAGAATATTTTCATCAACCCAAGGAAACCCTGTACCTTCTAATTTGATTAATTAATTAATTAATTTATTTATTTTAAAGATTTTTATTTATTTGGCAGAGAGACAGCGAGAAAGGGAACACAAGCAGGGGGAGTGGGAGAGGGAGAAGCAGACTTCCCGCGGAGCAGGGAGCCCGGTGCGGGGCTCGATCCCAGGACCCTGGGATCATGACCTGAGCCGAAGGCAGACGCTTAACGACTGAGCCACCCAGGTGCCCCTGTACCTTCTAATTTTAACTGTTACCTTCTAATCTTACCTTTCCCTGCTTCCCTCTCCCACTCAGCCCTAGGCAACCACTAATCTACTTTCAATCTCTTGATTTGCTCTTGATTTGCCCTTTCTGGGTATTTCATATGAATAGAATCATATGATATGTGACGTTTTCTCACTGGCTTTTTTGACTTGTCCTGATGTTTTTCAAGGTAGGTTCATGTTGTAGCATATATCAGTAGTTTATTTCTCTTTATTGCTAAAAATACTCCATTTTATGGATATACCATATTTTATTTATTCATTCATCAGTTGAGAGTCATGGATAACTTTCCATATTTTGATTATTATGAAGGACACTGCTGTGAAAATTCATGTACAAGTTTCTAGTGGACCTGTGTTTTAATTTCTTTTGGGTATGTACATAATAAGAGTGGAATTGATGGGTCATATGGTAACTCTTTATAACTTTTTGAGGAACTGCCAGACTCTTTCCAAAGTGGCTGCACCATTTTACATTCCCATTGTATGAGGACTCCAATATCTCCACCTCCCTGACGACACTTGTTATTATGTCTTTTTTTATATCAATACCAGTGGATTTGAAGTGGTATCATCGTGGTTTTCTTGTGCATTTCCCTGATGACTGATGATGTTAAGCATCTTTTTATGTGCTTCTTGACTATTTATATTTCATTGAAAATTGTCGATCCAGGAACTCCTTTGTCCAATTATTTGGTTGTCACTTTATTACTGAGTTGTAGGAGCATTCTTTATATAGTTTAAATACAAGTTCCTTATCAGATACATAATATGCTTCCATTTTCTCCCATTTTGTGGATTGTGTTTTTACTTTCTTGATTAAAAAAAAATTGTGATAAATATACATAACATAAAATTCACCATTTTAACCATTTTTGTGTGTAATGTTCTGTGGCATTAAGTACCTCCACAGTATTATGCAACCATGACCACCATGCATCCATAGAAACCTTTCATCTTTCCCAAGACAAAACTATATATCCATTAAACACAACTCCCCAGTCTCCCCTGCTCCCATCCTCTGACAATCACTATTAGTTCTACTTTTCATCTCTGAATTTGACTATTCTAAATATCCCATACAAATGGAATTATACAATATTTGTCCTTTTGCATTGATGATATTTTGATGAAGTACAGAAGTTTTTCATTTTGATAAAATCCAATTTATCTGTTTTCTTTTGCTGCTTGTGTTTTTGGCATACTATCTACAAAACTGTGGCTAAATTCGACATCACAAAGATTTACCCCTATATTTTCTTCTTAGATTTCATGTAGTAATCATTACACGTTATCAGAAGAAATTGAACTATAGTGTAAATATTGCCTTAATCTGTTGTATGTATCTATTCTCCCAAATACAATAAGTCTAAAAAAATATTCTTCAAAGGACTTAGAATGGTTTTTTTTTTCTTTTTTCCTTGTTTCAGTATACAACTGAAGATTTGCTTGATCAAATTCAGGCAAGCGAGGAAGAAATGATGGTCCAGTTACAAGTTCTAAATGCCTGTGAGATTGAAGGTAGCATTACTTATCATAATTATTAATAATGATGGAATTTTCTGTTTCTACCAGCATCATGTGAGAAAGAAATTTATGGACCTCTTCATCCCATTGCATATTATCTATTTAATCTAATTTTGGGCTTAAAGCTGATGATATTTATGTTTTTGGATGTAGGGTAGAGACTACATGTGATGTTTACATGAAGAGGTCCAGCTGTGACCAGTGACTCCAACCACTCCTTACAGGGCTTTTTGGAAATAAAGTTTTAAATTATGGATGCCTGCTGTTAATTGCGACAGTATATGGGTACCATGAATGTTGAGGTTAGAAACCAGTGGATTTTAATGCAACTCTCTGCATTTTTCACTTCTTGCCTGGGGATGGATAAAATTTTGGTCTGTGTTGAGGGGTACATAGATTATTCCTGGCATTTTCTCGGATTGACATCACACACTCCCTTTTCTAATGTTGCCTTTATTTTTTTCAGAATAGCAATAGTAACATTCTCCCCTGGAAATGTTGGATTTATACTTGATTTGTTTCTCCAGGGGTGGTGGTGGTGCCTTCAATGATCAGTTGGCATTTTGTGATCTTTCACAAGAATAGGGAAAGGTATCTTGATGTCCAGCCTTTATCTTGCTACTGGTTCATATCATACCTCTGAGTCTGTTGACTCTTGAGTGACCTAGGCTTCTTTCTGAGCCCAAGAACACCTCTGCAAGACAACTAGATGAGAGTTATAACCATGCCAGTGCCCCAGAGTGGAGATCACATGCGGGATATCCAACCTACGACCTTCACCTCATTTGTACAATGTTCTCTTGAAATCACTGAACCAGCTACAGGTTTCTGCATTTTCATTTAGATTGACAAGATTATTCTGAAATCATTATTAAAGGACTTGAAAAAAATGAGTCATATGTAAGGTACTTTTTAAAAACCACTAGGGTTTCTCTCCAGACACAATTCGTACTGATTAGGAGAAAAGTGTAAAAAGAAGCCTTGCTTATAAAGAAAGGTAAGACTTCTAGTGTCTCTTTTTTGTCCTGGGCAAGAGCACACTGCTTCTTTATCAATCTATTAGCCAATTAATTTGCTTACAATGTCCTTTGTTACTATTACTTTGGGAATTTGTAGGTTATTGGAGGATTCTTGAATTTGATTATGAGATGAAACTTCTGAATCACGTAACTCAGCTTGTGGATTCTGAATCTTGGTCTTTTGATAAAGTTCCTTTGAATACTTGCCTTCAGGAACTTGGACCATTGGAGCCAGAGTAAGTATTTTAATTACTGTCTTGCCAACTTCCTTAAAGGGAAGAAAATTATTTCCCAGGGTGCAAATAAATATAGGGAGTAGACTATATTTTGATGTCTTACAGAAATTTAAAAAATCGTAGAACCAGGAAGGACTTAGGAGTTTTGGTCACTGGACTGAATAAATGTGCATCATCTTTTTTTTCCTACCTTAAAAAATACAAAGAATGGTGCCTGGGTGGCTCAGTCGTTAAGCGTCTGCCTTTGGCTCAGGTCATGATCCCAGGGTGCTAGGATTGAGTCCCACATCAGGCTCCCTGCTCGGTGGGGAGCCTGCTTCTCCCTCTCCCATCCCCCTGCTTGTGTTCCTGCTCTCGCTTTCTCTCTCTCTCTCTGTCAAATAAATAAATAAATAAAGTCTTAAAAAAATGATGCATAAGTTATCTTGTGATAATGTATGCTTATGTAATTCATGAAAAAATGTTTAGCATGGGCCTGGCACATAGTAGCCTTCCAGTATGTTTTAGTTAGTTCCTCCTGTAAAATTTTACTTAAGCAACCAAAATCACTTAGTGTTTCAAATCTCAAAATATATATCTTAAGTTTTTAGTTAGCAATGGCGTTTAAGATATAATGCATAAAAATGTATTGATAACTTTTCAAAGGAGTGTTTTAAATTTTTCAGGGAAATGATTGCACACTGTCTTAAATGTTATGGAAAGAAATATGTAGAAGAAGGTAAGACTTGGAAAGTAATTTAACTTGCTTGTGTTAAGATTGGTATGCCTTTCTGAAACACGTGCCTGGGTTTGCAGGAGGTGAGTAGTGTGTAATTTTTTCTGAGAAATCGCGCTGGGGGAAAGGATACAGTAGTAGTGTATTGAATTGTCAGAAGACAATATGAAACTTCCTCTTCCTTAGGTGAAGTTTATTTTGCACTGAGTGCTGATAAAATATGCAGAGCAGCAGCACAGATGCTACTTCAGAATGCAGTGAAATTTAACCTCGCTGAGTTTCAAGAAGTGTGGCAACAGAGTGTTCCCGAAGGAATGATAACTAGGCTTGATCAGCTTAAGGTAAGGTTAGCAGTGGTGATTGCTACCATAACTCAACAGGGTCTCATTAGTTACTGGGTGACATGAAATCTGTATTGCCATTGAGCTTGGAGCCACTTTATTTTCCTAGCCACCATCTCCATTAGGAGCAGACTGTACATTCAGTCCAACACTAGTTTTAGAACGTTTCTGTCACCTCAGTGAGATCCCTCAGGCCCGTGTGCAGTTAATCCTGCTTCCCACCTGCTGCATTTCCGTTTCCACCAGCACTGTTATAGTCCACTGTCATGTTTGTCTGGCTATAAGGAGCAATGAAGTCCCTCAGCGGGCCTTCTGTACTTTTAATTTTGCCCACCTCCGATCCATTCTCTGCAGTGCTGCTAGAATGACCTTTGAAAAATGCCAGTCAGATTAGATGAACGTCATCCTTAATGATTTAATGGTTGTCCATAGCATTTAAGATAGAAAATCCAGGAGGATGCCTGGGTGACTCAGTCAGTTAAGCGTCTACCTTTGGCTCAGGTCATGATCCCAGGGTCCTGGGATCGAGTCCTGCATCGGGCTCCCTGCTCAGTGGGGATCCTGCTTCTCCCTCTCCCTCTTCCCCTCCCCCCTCCCCTCTGCTTGTGCACTCGAGTGCGTTCTCTTTCTCTCTCTCTCAAATAAATAAATGAAATCTTAAAAAAAAAAAAATCCAGGATTTGTATCTTGGCCTGAAAAACACTTCATCATCTCCCTTGTAGCTCCATCTCCTCCTCCCCCTCTCCTGCTCACTGCATACCAGCTGTCTTTCAGGTTTTCAAGATCATCAAGCTCTCTCCTACCTTAGGACCTGCACGCAAGGCTTTTTGTCCTAGAATGACCTTCTTTGTAATTTCGCCTTGCCAACTCCTATTCATCTTTGAGTCACTTCCTCAAGGACGCTTTTCTTTTTTCTAAAAAAAAAAAAAAAATGCCTCCTGTTTTACTTTGTCAGAGCACCCTGTATTTTTCTTTCCTGGCACTGACCGCTTAGCTCTGGGAAAATGTTTAATTATGTGGGTTTCCCACTCTCCACTGTGATAGAATTGTGTTCACTGTTGCTTGCCAATGTACAGCATTCTGCCTGGCGTGTAGGGTATGCTCGGTAAGTATTGTTACAGCGTGAAAGGATTTGCTCAATATTTAGAGTTCCTTTTATGTCTAGGCACCACGCTAGATGCTGAGAAGAAAACCACGTGCTGTCAGGGTCCTCAGCCTGAGCTCTGGAGATGGGGGTGCACATTACATGTATAAATCCTTTCTTATAATGTAGAGTGATCTGTGTCATGGGAAGGGCATGTACAAGATGTTATGGGAGCAAAGAAAAGGGACTTACCCATCTGACTGGTCAATCGGGGATGATTTTCTGAAGGCATGGCTGTTTGAGCTGCCGAATTTGAAAGGATGAACTATGAACTCTCTCGATGGAAGGGCAGAGATGAGGACCCAGGAGAGCATGTTCCGAGAAATGGAGGGATACAAATTGGGGCACTATTAGTAGGGATGCAGGACTAGAGTAAAAGGTGCTGGTGAGTCAGTGCGGGACACTATGGTCTGTGCTAAGGAATTTCATTCCTATTTAGAACGCTCTCTGGGGCCTTTTAGTGACATCAGAAGAGCTACCTGATGAATTCTGCCTTTTAGAAAGAACACTATGACGTTGAGGATGGTTGGATGGAAGGTTGGCTAGATTATGAAAAAGGAGAAATCTCCAGGCTCTCTATAGTTATGTACTCCTAACTAAGAAAGTACTGGCCAAAGAAATAGGTGATGGAGAATGGATAAGGGAAATGTTGAGGCCTTAAAATCTATAGGATTAAGTGACCATGTAGGTATGGGGTTTGAATAATGGAATCGAGGATAATGCCCAGGTTTCATGGTTTCCTAGGCTAATGGGACTAGAGCAGTTTTGGGTAACAAACACAATGGGTTCATAGATAGGTTTGGATATAGAGTTCTTGTGCTCGTTCTCGGGAGAGCAATTTGAGTTGAAGATGCCTGTGTTACTGTCATTAGCAAGTAAGTAGTGTTTGCAGTCGTAGGTTTAGTCGAGGTGAGTTGAGCCACTCAGGACAGTGACAGTGAGACAAGTCGAGGGATCAGGGTAGGAGCCCCAAGGAACTACAACACTGAGTTAGGAGGAAAGTAATGAGACGGTGATGTCAGCGATGGAGATTCAAAGAGGGAGGAAGCAACGTTAATCAAGAAAACAGGGCTAGCAAATCCAAGGAAAGGGCCCACTAGATTTGGCAATGACAGGTCATCGGTGACTTTGAACTGGAGCTAACCTGATGAATTGAGCAGCGGAAGCCAGATTGTAGAAGGGAAAAGGAGAATTCACTGTTTCATGGAGCTCTTTTTATGAAAAAGGCTATTGAGGGTTTCTGGGTAGTTTGTGTAAATTTCACATAGCTGACATTTTAAGCGGCTTGGGCTCAGCCAAACCTAAAGAATGAGTCGTATTTAGACACTAGACCATTATTTTAACTGCCCTTTTTCATTTCATTTTTAAATAGGGTTTAGCCTTGGTGGATAGACACTCAAGACCAGAAATCATATTTTTGCTAAAAGTAGATGATTTGCCTGAGGATAATCAAGAACGTTTTAACAGTCTATTCTCTCTAAGGGAAAAGTGGACAGAAGAAGACATTGCTCCATATATTCAGTAAGTAATTTACTAAAGTGGATTCTGAGAGTTCTTTGTAGCATAGGGGTTTTAGATTTATGATTAGGACACTTCTTTTTTTTTTTTTTTTGAGTGTTCCCTGAGGGCATGGTCTTCCTTTGAAACTTTTTCAAGTGGTGGCTGTCTTCTCTGTCATTCTTTACAACTTCTGATCCTGGAGGTGGGGAATGTGTTGTCTTTCTTTCTCATGCTGCCTCTAAAACCACTTCTCTGCCCTCCTCCCTGCAAAACTGCAGCTCTTTGAGGCCCAGTCAGACTGCATACCCCACTATGGCTCTAAAGCAAACCCTCTCTCTGATGGATTCCTCCTCTCTTTCCTGCTGCCTCACTTTAACATTTTGGTAGATGCCAGATTGCAGAAGAACTACCTAGCTCGTTAGTCACTGTTTACAGGACCTCAAATGCACTAATGCTGCCACCTCTAAACTGTGTCTTAGCTTCTCGGTCCTCTCCTCCCTTTACCCAGCTTGGATTTCCTGCTCAGGGTCTTTAGCTTCTACTGGGCATGCTTTGCTCCTGTGGCCTTTTCTCTCCCTTATCACACCTCTCGGGCAAAAAAAAGAAATCCACAAAGATAAAACTCAACTTTTCTGCTTACTCTGTGCCTACACGTGGGCAGGTGACAAATTTCCTGGAGAAAAAGACATTGGAACTTGCCAGTCTTACTTGAGAGCTTGAGTGGTACTTAGCTGGGTCCTTGGCAAAGCACCATTTGAAACTTTTCTATCCTTGGAGCTCACTTTTCATATTTTTGCTTTTCGTGGCATCAATACCTCCATTTTCCTCTTCACCCTCAGCTTGTGACCTCGTTTCTTGAGAAAATAGAAACAGATGAGAAAAGACAAGGACAACTTCTTTCCTACCACCAAACCTGCCAGCCTCTTTGTATTATGTCCATACATACTCCCTTTGCAGGCCTTCCTCTATAATGCATGAACCATCCCTGCTCCTAAGGCCAGTCCTCCTCCTGCACTGGATCCATCCCTCTGGCCTTATTAAAGACATACATCCTCTAGTTATCATTTTCCCCCTTGTGTTACTGATGTCTCCCTACCTGCTGGATTATTCACATCAATATATGGTATACTGTAGTATTGCTCATTTCAAAAAACAACAACCTACTGGACCCCATACCCTCTGCTCTCCTTCACAAGAAATTCCTTTTGAAAGTTTGTGTACTCCTTTCTGCTTCTTTGTCTCCCATTCTTTCCTTAACCTGTTGGCATCTCTCTACATTTCAGTGGTCAACTGTCTGTCCTTGTTTACTTGGCCTCTTAGAACTGTTGGACACTGTGGACCACTTTCTACTTGAAACACACCATTTTTGTCCCTTCTCTCCCGAGGCAGCTCCTTTTTTGTCTCGTCCTCATGTCTCCCTTTTCCTTCCAATCTTTAAATGTTGATGTGCTCCAGGACTATTCTTGACCATCTGCTGTTTCATTTATATTTTTTCCCTTGGTGCCCTCATCTAGACCTGGATTTAAACTTAATGACTTCCTAATTTTATCTTCATATTTGATCTTTTCCCTGAGTTCCAGTTTCTCTTATCTAGCTGCCTATTGAACACTTCCACTTGGATAGCTAAGAGGAATTTCAAACCTGACACGCCCACAACATAACTGTGGTTCCACCTTGTCCTAACCCCATCTTCCACCTCTCTCTGTAACATCACCACCATTAATCCAGTTACTCAAGCAAAAAGTCTGAGAATCATACTTGTCTTTTTCTTCTCTTGCTCCCTGGTTCAAACTATGAGCAAATCCTGATGGATCATCTAGTACCTGCCTCTGAATTGGTCTCCCTACTTATATTTTTCCCCTCTTTTCCTGTCCCACTTTTCGAACTTATTATTTTGGAAAATTTTTAAAAATTCAAAAGTGACAATATAACATAATGAACCCGCCCATGTACTCACCACTTAGCTTCCATAATCATCAACTCATTGCCTCCATTATTTAAAACTTAGATCACATTCTGCTTTTCCATTAATGAAAACCCACCTAGTGACTTCCCTTTATACTTAGAATTAAATTACGACTTCTTTCCATGTTCTTTAAGGCCCTGTATGACCTTTCCCTTGCTCCCTTCTCTAGCTCATGTCCTTTCATTCTTCCTTCACCTCCTTTGTTCCAGTTCATAGTCCTTCTCCTCTTTGGGGTATACAAGATGAAGCTAAAATTCAGGAAGGGTGGGTAACATAAATAAGCACACACAAGTAGCCTAGGATCCAGGGTCTCCGTGTCTAGACCTTCCTATATCACATGGCTTGTATTTCTAATTTGGAGCCTGTGTGATATAATGGGAAAAAAAAAATTGGACTTAGAAGTCATGCAGACTTGGCAGCGAAGTTTGGTTCCATCCATGACTACCTGAGCCCCATATCTAATGTGCGGTTAAATAATACATTACTTTTACTCTTTCTGTGGTTAAATGAGGTAATACATGTAAAGTAGCTAGTTCAATTAAGGCTTAGTAACCACTCCCTACCCTGTCTCTTCCACAAACACACATCCTTATGCTTGTTGGAAAGATGGATTTAGGCAAGAGAGATATAAATAACTAGCACTGTGAATATTATGTTCCCTAACATATTCATGCAATTCATTTTTTTTTTAATTGTTCCCACAGAGATTTGTGTGGAGAGAAGCAAACCATAGGTGCATTACTCACTAAATATTCTCGCTCTTCAATACAAAATGGTGTTAAAGTTTACAATTCAAGAAGACCCATTTCTTAAAAGAACAACAGTCTGTTCTTTGGGACTAAAGTTGCTTCATAAAATTGACGGTTATAAGAAAAAGATTATTGCATATATTTGTATTCCAGATTTTAAAAAACATACTTTGAAACATTTTTCTCCTAATCCTAAGCATTTTGAAACTACTGCTCTTTTTCCCTTAAAGGTAATAGGATATTTCTATATCTTTCAAGTTATTTTTTCATTATGCATACAGTGTAAACAAGGACAAAAGAAAGTTATTCCCTATATTTAGTATATCTCGAGTCTATGTGGTTTTATTTATAGAAAAGTGTTGCCTTTTTTATATGTAAAGTTGCATTCCTTTAATTAGGATTTGACGTTCTAATCATTAACAAATTTAAAGGCTTTTTCAGAGGACTAAATAGTAATAGTTTCCTAGAAGAGTAATTATTCACTTAAATGTCATTTCTCAAGTGATTTCCTCTCTATTTTCAACATTCCACCAAGACAGGAAGTCACTAGATCCTCTCTGTTACCTAAATTAGTCATTTGCATTGATGAAATTGGCTTGGTAATAGCTGCTGTGTTGCTTGGCTGATGTCCATGTGCACTTTGGGATGAAATGGATTTGATACTCAGTCTTAGGTGAAGAATACTAATAGAGCAATTTATAATCCTGTAATGGAGAAAACTGACACGGGTAGTACTGGAAAACTACAAGTAATGTCTAATGGATTTTGGAATGTTTGATAAAGTTCTTTTATAGCTTTATTTTCCTGATTTGCATTCATTTAGACCAAAGGTCAAATTAATTTTAACTTAGCTAATAAACTTGTCACCAGGACAGTTTGCGGGCTTAGGCCAAAGATAAATCTGATCCAAGGTTAAAAAAATGTTAATGGGTAATCCACAATTACCTAACCAAGATTTAACTGTTACTGAAATTTACAACTGTTCTATTCTCTTGTACATGAACTGCAAATGTTGATGGCTTCAAAATATTTGTCTTTTCAATAAATGTTTTGTATGTATGTAAAATTATTTGAAAAAAAAAAAATACTGAGGCAGTATCTAGTGAGGACTCTGAAGTTTGAGTTAGACTACCTGGGGTCTAATTATTTGTGTCACAGCTTCAATCACTGGGGCCCAATGAGTTCACGGTGTCCCTTCACACAGCAAACCAGCAGGACCCCCCCTTCTTCTGGTTTCATGTATCCCTGTTCTAAGACCGCCACCTACTCCCCGCCCTGCTTTTCGCAAACCATCACATATTTCTTCAATTTTAACAGTTGTCTCCCACTGTATGTGCCTGGAAAAGCAAATGCAAAACCCCTCCTATTATCGCGCGAGCCCCACCCACTGACACAAAACTTCCGGCTCCCGCCCTCGCCGCCGTCCCACTTCCGCTGACGCCAGAGGTCAGAGGTGACAGGCAAGATGTCGGCTGTCTGTGGCTTTGAGCGGTTGGTGAGAGGAGCATCTTCGTAACAAGCTCGCCGGAGACGGCTAAGAGGAGCCGAGTCGCGGGAGCAAGTTTGAGGCGGCGGCGGGGTGTGGGCGCCGAGGGAGCCCTGGCCGCGGGGCATGACTGTCGGGAGCGTAGGGGAGCGGGGAGTGGGAGGTCCCGGAGGCTGGTGATACCCGGCAGCCCCTCGGGAAACGAGGACGCCAAGCTCGGTGGGAGCGCTTCATGCCGCCAACTGGTTTAGAACCCGCCAGAATGAACAGGAAGAAAGGAGACAAGGGCTTTGAAAGCCCAAGGCCATATAAATTATAAGTATTTTTTTGTGTGTGTTCCTTTCCTAGCTTTTGTTTTTATTAATTAGATTTTGTGATTGCTTGAAGCTGCCTTGGTGAGCCTGGGAAATGTGGGAAACTAGAGCCCACTCACCGTGCTGGAAATGCCGTTTGTAGGACAGTATGTATGGTTTTGAATGGCAGTATTGTTCAACAGATTTAATGCCCCTTGCAGGTGTATAAGTACCTGGCCGTATTTTTCTTAAAGTACCTGGCCGTATTTTTATACAAAGAAATCTATTTTCGTGGCTGTTACTAAATTTAAAACATGCAGTTACCTTAGACATGCATCCTTAAACATGCATCCTACCCTAGTAGGATTGTAAAATAAAAGATAAAGTATGATTGTGAGCTGCTTAGAACTTCTTATTTACACTTCGATAGAATTATGCTTTTATTTAATAATAGGAGTATTTTCTTTTTCTTTTTTAATATACAACCCATCAGGTCGTCTGCATCAACAACATAAACTTCCAGAGAAAATCTGTTGTGGTAAGTATATTCTCAACAATTATAAGCAGTAGCAAGTTCAAACACCCTTTACAGTATTTAGAAACTTTCCCTTCCAAATGACTATGTTTCAAGAATAGGTAAGATTTAGAATTCAGATCTGCGTGACTCCAAGGTACATAGCCTTGCTGCTCTACTGACTGCCTCAAGTCTCCCTTCTCGCTCGCTCTCTTTTTTTTTTTTTGTTTCTGGATTAACATTTTATTCTGTTTAATCTGTTGTGGAATATGAAAGTCTGTATTACCAAGCATTTTAGAATTGTGCATGAAACAAGAATAAGCCCATAGTGAAATTTCTTCTGTGAAAAAAGTTAAGGTTAGTACTCTCACTGACTCAGCTTGGCTGCTAAGAGGCCAGTTTTGTTTTCTGATTCTTGGCTGACCTGATTTAGGAGCACTGCTTTGTAAAGGTTTAGGTAAGGTGTTTAAAATCTTGTAAACACCACCCCTTTCCTTTGAGGTGTATGGATTGCATATATAATCCATTCTGGGGCAGTCCTTGGCTGCCTAAGTACTTAATTTGGGGGGACCTGTATTAAAGAGACAAATCTTAGTGAGCTATCTTTGTTTTTTGTTTTTTGTTTTTTGTGGGGGGGGGTAATGGCTTGAACTTCCCTCTGGAAATGTTACCCCTGTATGTGTATGTTTACTCAAGATGAGCTGTACAGTTAAATAAAAAAGTAACCTATTATAGGAATCTTAGAATCCTTAAAGGTTCACTAAGTCCTATCTCCTTATTTAAGGAATTTCTCTATCAATATTCCCTGCCTGTGGTTACGGCTGACCCTTGAACAATGTAGGGGTTAGGGACCCCGACTCCCTGCACAGTCAAAAATATGGGTATAACTTTTGACTTGCCAAAAACTTAATTGCTAAGAGCCCACTGTTGACCAGAAGCGTTACCAGTAACATGAACAGTTGATTAACGCATATTTTGTGTGTTTATTATATACTGTATTCTTGTAATAAAGGAAGGTAGGGAAAGAACGTGTTATTAAGAAAATCATAAGGAAGAAAAAATACATTTACATTACTGCCCTGTATTAGGAAAAAATCCACATATAAGTGGGCCTGTGCAGTTCAAACCTGTGTTGTTCAAGGGTCAGCTTTATTTACCTTGTCCTTCATGGAAGGATACTTTAGGTGTGTTGTGTTGTAGTAATTAGGTAGGGAAGATAGGAGAATTAGGGAGTTTAGTTAAGAAGTTACTGTAATAATCTTGTGGAGAAATGATGAAGCCCTGAAAGAAAATAACAGTAATGAAAGTGGTATAGAAATAGAGTTGACGTGATTGAATTATAGTGAATGCTTATTGAGTACATTCTATGTATGAGACTTTTCTAAGGTTTTATGTGTGTGACCTCACTTAATCACAAAAACCCCATGAAGTAGACATATTTTAATCCTCATTTTTAAAATTAAAGCAGCTGAAAAACTGGAGAGTAACTTTCTTCAGGGCATAAAGTTAGAAAGTGACGGAGCCATTTTTTTAATCAAGGATGACCTAAGAGTCACCTGCAGCTTCTTTCTGTCTGTTGTTCCCCCTCTCCACCTCCTCTGCACCTGCCGAAATAATAGATGGGAAGGAACTGAGATGACTCTTACTAAGAATGTTAGGAAGGAGTTGTGAATGATTTGGGGGTTTCCCACTGGAAAAATTGGTTGGATGGTGAATGGAGTAGGGTCCTGAAGGAAATAAGCAGCATATTCATACAGGTTAATTGAGGGAAAGTTGTAAAAGGACTATTTAGAACAAACAGCTTTAAGAGAAACCAAGAGATGGTGGGGCACGCTAGGTTGGCAACAAGGAACAGTTAACATTTCTAAACCTGAAAGAATAAAGGAAGTGGTTACTAGGGTATAATAGACTATAGTAGCTGTGGGAAAGAGTCACCTTATAGGAGGTGTGGACTTTGGTGGAAAAATGAAGCTACTGCCTCCCTCAGCTGGGCAGCAAGGAACCTGGAAGGATAGATGTAATGAGCCCACTTTTCCTTCCGCTCTTCCAATTTTCTCCTCATGCTTCCCATTTGACCACCCCAGCTGGAAGCTACAGGACTAGTGGCCAGTTAATATAACTCCTGGGGTATAGAATGGAGAATGGATTAGGAGGGGCAAAAGGAGAATATCTAGAATAGTCTACCCATTTGCCCCCAAACCATTCTTTCTTGTTTTTTGTTGAGATGAGAAGCTACACAGGGAACTGAATGAAGTCTTACCTACTATTGCAGAGGTTGGCAAGGGCTGACTACCTATTTTTGTAACAAGTTTTATTGCAGTACAGCCACACCTACTTATTTATATATTGTCTAAAGTGTTTTGGAGCTACAGTGGCAGAGTGACCGAGGCTGTGAGCACCACAAAGCCTATTTACTGCCTGACCCTTTAGGAAGCTTGCCAGTCCCTCACCTCATGAGCTCATGTGAGGATACGACAGCTCAGCTCTACTCGCACCTGAAGTATTAGCTACCACCACTATCTTTCATCCAAAGTAGTGGCAAGAAAATTGGGTAAGAGAATGTGAAACTTAATTGCTACAGCCCCTGCTTTCTTCAGCTGGTGTCAAGGCCAGAGTTGATAAACACAGCTTCCTTATTCTTCCGCCCATTCCATTTTTCCTTTTTCTTCTGCTGATGTTTCTCTTGGGTCTGAGCTAGACTTTCATTCCTGTAGGATCTGCATCCTTTCTTGTCCTTTATCGGGTTGTTGCACTTTTCCATTGATTAGGACTGTTGGTCAAGGGAGCCCTAAGAGGCATCCTGTGAATCCCCCTGGACTGCAGATAGAATTGTTGTCCGTTCTGTGTAGCAGAACCTGAGTTTCTGTTTGATAATTGGGATTAGCCATTCCAATCAGTATAGTGACCTCTTTCTCTGCCTGATGATTTAGTGGCATGAGGAACCCAAAGTGGTCAAGGGACAGTCTCAGCTTCCAGTGTAATGGAACCATGACTATGTGCCTGGTGGATGCATTTTTCTACTGGCCAAACATACTGAACCCAAGGTTAAAAAGACAGCAAAAATTCCTTCAGTGTGTTTTTTGACATAATAGAACAGTCACTCCAACTTTTACCTTTTGGTTTGCAGATCTGTTTTGGCTATGGAAAGATGACCCTATATATTATCCACTAGTTAAAATAGCATCCTCTTAGAGGTCTCTCAACTGATGCAGTAACTGAGCCTTCAGCAGTTGATCTTGCCAGCGCTTTTGGATGTTGGGCACAAGATAAAACCAGTAAATTTTGTGTGTAAGAGCCCATCACGACACTTCGCTGTATGATTAGTTAGAGGCATGTATGAGATACTACAATGTTATATAAGGTTTTCTATAAGTATGTTGTGGTTTGGGAGGGAAAAGCTAGAATATGTCTGCTCTTATAAGGACAGATATGTTCTTGATGTGAGCTGTCTCATGCTTATTCTCCTACCAAGGAGACTGACTGGTCCTTCTAGTACCATATTGGATGCTTAGTATGATCCTTTGCTATTGGTAGTGGGCACTCAGCAGTGGTGGCAGCCAGATCAGATCATCCTTGGTGCTCTGGGGGTCAGGGGAAGACCATGTTATTGGGCTCATGCATAGCCTCTATTCTGCCACTATGACTATTTTGTATATTGGGTAGGGTGACTAGGGAAAGAGTCTGCAAATCTACTTCATCTTGCCAGTTGGTTTTGGGGGGTCCTTTCTGTTGTGGATGCCCTCTGATGTTCATTTATGTGATAACGATATGGATATTTTCACATTGTACCTGTTCTGAGAAATCCATCCATACACTTCTACCATCTTCCTGTTTTCACTCTTTTAAGTTTGTTCTTACCAAGGTCCTAACCAACCCATTAGCAATTGCCCATGGATCAGTGTAGTTGTATACTTGAGGACATCTCTACCTCTACAAAGAGTGTATAGCCAGATGTATTTCCCAACATTCTGCCAGCTGTAGAACTTTCTTCCACTCTCTTCCAGGGCCACACTTCAGTGGCATTCTAATGGCAGTTCCTATCCACTTCTGGCTGGTGGTAGCATCCTTTGTGCTTACTCCTAAGTCGGGCTTGTGCTTTGTCCTGTTAGCTGAGCATAGAAACTCTCCATGAGACCATAGGTATAGATTGAGGGAGAGGTAGAGAAGCAGTGCAAGGAAGTCTTACTGGATTCTGAGCACCTGCTCATGCTGTTGCCTGTACTTTATGAACCTGCTTGGGCCTGGCTCAGATATGTTGTCTCCATTTAAAAGTGGAAAACTGCTGCACGTGCCCAGTTTTATTTTTCAGAGCTTTATATCCATAACATCATGGTCATTTCAGGTAACAGTCTTTGGGAGTCCCATTGTCATGTACTGAGTTTCTACTGAAGGGTCCAGTAGCAAACCAGTAGTTGCTCTGCAAATGGAATATAGTTGGTGATAGAAGAGTTTGTGGCCTTCCTCTCAAACCTCAGGAATTTGCACTGTCATTCTATTGGGAAAAGCCACAGTCTGGAGAGCACCTTCTGTCTGCCATGGACATTTCCAGTGCTATTGGATCTGCTGAGTCAGAAGGTCCAAGTGTCAGGGCAGCTTGAACCACAGCCTGGACCTGTTGAGAACTTCTTCTTGGTCTGGACCTCTCTCAAAGCTGATAACTTAATAGGTTGCATATATACAAAATAGATGTATATGTTGCCTCCAGGATTCAAAGAAGCCCACCAAGTTTTGTGTCCCTTCCTCCTTCCCCTCCCCACTTTGGTGGGAAGTACAAAATGAAGCAACTTATCTTTCATTTGAAAGGAGTATTTCCATATGCCTCAGAATACTGGAACCTTAGAAGCTTTATTAATGTGATAGGCCCCTGAACTTTGATGCAGTTTAACCTGCATCCTCTGCCATCCATATGTTTTTTGTTAAAGCATTTGGAGAACTTGCTCTTCCCTTCTCACCAGGTCCAGTTAGCATAATGCAGTCAATATAATATACTAGTGTAATTCTTTATGGGCTATCTTGGAATCAAGAGACTTTTGGACTATGTTTTGATTGAGCAGGAGAATTGGTATAGCTTTTAGTTATTAGGTGACAGTGAAGGGGTTCTGCTGTTTGAAGGAAACCTGTGTCTGATATTTTTTTTTTTTTTCTGATAAGAATTGGGGAAAAGCGTTTGCTTGATAATTAGTTTCAATACTAGTTACCAAGAGCTATGATGATTTTCTGCAATAAAAATATATCTGAAACTGGTTGTGATTGGCAGGTCTGTGATAATTCACCATCATGCTCTAAAACCTACTCGATTTTTGTATTGGCCAAATAATTGAGTTAAATGAGGATGTAGTAGACATCTTTCAAATATTTGATGGCATGAATCTCTGCAGTTCCCCAAGGGATGTTTACTTGCTTTGATTTGCTATCTTAGCCCTTCCATAATATTCCTCACTGCGCTGGTTAGAGAGCAAGTATGGGGATTTGTCAATTACTGAAATACATACTATGTGTTCTGGGACTGGGGAAATAAGCATGAGTCCTACTCTGAAATAGCCTTGGCCGGGGTACCCCTTTTAGTACTTGACTTCCAAAGACTTCCAGTATGACTAGTAGACTGGTAAGGTTTTGGGACTCCAGGAATTGTCATTTCACAGTCTAGATATGATACATCCAGGAAGAGGGCAAAAATTAGTTCATTTGAGTGTGACATAGATCTCAAGATTTTAAGGAACGATATGTGAGACTTGTACATGTTTGTAGGCACAGGAAAAAATCCTGTAGGGAGGAGGCATTGTAATTATAGGAGAGGGTAGTTAACAGAGCGGAATTTTTGAGGCTACTATAGAGTATGGTCTCCAGTGGACCAGTGGAAAAATCACTCTTAAACAGTAGGGAAGGATAGTTACATGCAGCAGGAGGGCAAGAGAATTGGTAGTTGGCAGAAGAGTGGTTGAATTTAAGGATCTTGAGTAAATGGAGAAGAAGGATTGTGTAAGAAACTGAAGGGATAGGAGGACTTCATGTGGTTGAACAGGAAGACTGGGGGAGAAATAGCAAGAGGGGCAGAAGGATAAGCGTCGTGGGCACTCAAGTTTAAAGTGTCAGCAGGGGCGTAATTATGAGCAGTGATGATGCATCTTTTGGAGTGTGGTCTTGATTGCTGTCCTGTAATAGAAGTGAGGATTATAGGAATTAAGGTCAAGGAACTTGGAAGCAGTGTTACTGCATGGGTCAGATATATCTACATTCACATCACTTAGAGTGATGGCAGAGATTAGAAATGGAGAGTAAGAGCCTTCAATGAATGTTGAGGAATTTGGGAGATACGAATGAAGAGGAGTAGAGGGTAGTGGACCTGTATGGCATAAACATATGGGAAAAGAAGTATAAAAACATGATATAAAAACATAACAAAAACATGTCTTAGGCATTTATTAGATGTCCACTATGATTTTAAGTGCTTTCCGTGTATTAAATTGCTCACTTGTCAGACCACCAAAAGGTAGGTAGTGTCATTCCTGTTTTACAGACGAGGAGAAGACAGCTAGAGTAACTAACTCATTAAGTTAAGTGGTAGAGCTTGGATTTGAATGCAGGCAGTTTACCTCCAGAAAACATACATTTAACGATGACATTATACTGCCCTTGCTCTTATAGCATATGCTGTATAAAATCCTACAAGTGGTCTAGAGTAGCATTTGAAACTAGGAAGTCTCCTTGTTTTCCCCACCCATAATTTATAGTGAATGAAAGAATAAGTAACTTCTTGTCCAAGGGATTTCAAGAGACATTTTATCTAAAGCTAGAAGATAGAGAAGGAGTTTTTGAAAAAGTTGAAGGGCACAAGAGAGATTATTTAGAACAGGATAGGAGGATGGTCACCTGTGAGGTGTTTGGGAGGGAACAAGGAGCAAGAAGGAGAAGAGACTAAGTGAGAGCTTAGGTGACCAGGAGGACTTGCAATAATGCCAGTGGTCAAAGATGACAGGGATTGGAGGCTTGTGGAAGTTAATGGATCCGAATGTTGCAGGCAAATACAGGTTAGGGCTCTAGGTGGTGTCAGAGACCTGATGATACAAGGAGACTGGGCTTTCTCTATCTTCATGAAATACACTCCATTCACTGTTCTCTCATTTTTAACCTTGGTCTAGAAAGCCAAATCCTGTTCTTGTGTCTCAACCATGTAGCTAACTATTGACTTAAAGCACTTTCCATAATCTATTATAGTTCACTTTTGCTGTTGTCTTGATTCTGCTTGCTGTCTTTGAGCTGATCCAAGCTTGTTTATATAGATTGGTCATTGGACTGCTGATAGGCTAAGTAAGAGAATTTTGGTCTTTTCCCCACCAATTGCTAATAGTTTACATCTTACACCCTTAAACACAGCTTTCATATACAGTATTTTGGCTTCTGCCCTTTCTGTTTTCATTTGCTACCACATAGATCTGTGAAGATAGTATAATTTAAGAATGTATGGCTCTCTTCATATTTGGGAATTAGAGGGAACAGGGCTGCAGAATCTCTAGACTTTTGAGCAGTTGTGCTGAATGTTATAAAAAATTTCGGGGCGCCTGGGTGGCTCAGTCGGTTAAGCGGCTGCCTTCGGCTCAGGTCATGATCCTGGGGTCCTGGGATCAAGCCCCGCGTCAGGCTCCCTGTTCAGCAGAGAGCCTGCTTCTCCCTCTCTGCCTGCCTCTCTGCTTACTTGTGCTCTCTATCTCTCTGTCAAATAAATAAAATAAAATCTTAAAAAAAAAAAAAAAATTTCTTGTGTATTTAAAACCTTGTACGAGAAACATAGCACAGTAGGACTCCATTGGAATCATTTAGATGTGGGTTTGAATGTCAGTACTCCACTTACTAATTACATGATTTTCTTAACTTTGTTAACTTATCTGTGAAAAGTATAAAATAGTATTTTTTTTCAGTTGTTAGTGGGATTAGAGAGAATATAGGAAAGTATCTAGTGTAATAGCTGGCATATAGTAGTGCTCACTAAATAGTAGCCATTATAATTGTTATTTTAGCCCTCTATGTTGCTGCCTCATTTCATCTTAGCTGTTCCCATTGCAGCTTCTGAAATTTTCCTGTTCACTTTGCAGCCCCTGAAATGCTACTGTTTCATGCCCTCCTATATTTCACATTTTGAGTACATCAGTTTTTTTACCCATGGTAGTAAAGTCACTGGACATAGATGCCATGTTCCAGTGGCCAATCTTCCTCATTTGATTCCCATTTTGGAGGGCCATATTCTTTCACTCACCAACCTGGTTTTGATTCTCTTTCTGCTCTGTCATTTTTTTTGTTTTTTCTTCCCTGTTTGAGTTCCAGTCTGTCTGGAAATTCTTGAATTTGAGAGTAGTGAGTTCTTTTACTTTTCTTCTAGAAGAAGGTCTAATTTTCATTGATAGTGTGATAGTGAACATGAATCACCAAGAAGATAAAGTATTTATAATTCACACCTGTTCATTCTTTAGAACAATAATGTTTGAAATGAAGATACTTGGAGAGCTTTTGTATGTATGTAGCTATTTGAGATTCTCTCTGAAGTGTAGTATAAATAGTAGAAATAAAAGTATAAGTAAGTATAAGTAGTAGAAATAAAAAATATATTCTAAAACCTATCAATCTTAATTATAATGAAGTTATTCTTTATATTTTTCTTTATTTTTTGCAGGGATTCGTGGAACTGACTGTATTTCCCACAGTTGCAAATTTGAATAGAATCAAGTTGAACAGCAAACAGTGTAGAATATACCGAGTAAGGATAAACGATTTAGAAGCTGCTTTTATTTATAATGACCCAACCTTGGAAGTCTGTCACAATGAATCAAAACAGTAAGTTTTGTACTTTAAAAGTTGATATTTCTAACAGCTATATTTTCCCCATATTATTGGATTAATTTTTTCAACAGATTTTTCTTAGATTATTATTAGACTCTGAATCCCAGTTTTTTCCTAATTATAATTTCTCTTTTACCACTCTGCACATTTGGTTCAAGAAATTTTACTGCCCAACATAGTAAGTTACTCAGTTTTCCTTTCTTCAAACTAGCTTTAAAGAAATATCTGAGAATTCTAAATAAATTTTAACCATTTTCCTACTTTTAATGTTTTTTAAAAAATACTTCGTAAATATTAAATGTAATCTTAGTAGGTTAGGTGGTTGCTATAATCCTTATACCAGAGACTACTTTACTTTAGACTGTTTTAGGGCATCTCATAAAAATACTGTGTTTTAAATACCCCTTTCCTTCACTTTAAATAAATACTGCATCTACTGAGGTTACTTCTGTTTTTTTTATCAGTTAAACATGTTGTGATCAGTTTTGTGTTTTACTTTTTTCATTTAGTACTTTGTCTCCACTTTTCCACATATGATACGCTTCACTTTGTTATTTTTATGGTCAGGTAATATTCCAATTACTCAGTATTCTATAGTTCACATGTTGTTTTCCAGTTGTTTGGCATTTGTATAATTTCCAGCTTTTGAGATCATAAGTAATGTTGAGTGAATATTTTGGCACAGATTAGTTTATTTTCCTTTGAATTATTTCCTTAGGCAAATAGGATTACTTACTGTTTTTAAGGCACTTAGTGCTTTACTTCATTGTGCCCAGTAACATTTGTGTTAATTTAAGTACTGTCAGCTACATTTGAGGGCACTTGTTTTTTCAGAGTTTAGATAGCATTGGATTGTATCATGATTCTCTCTTTTGGGGTAGGGTGCCAAAGTTTCATTATAACTCTTTTTTAGTCAAGATGGTATTTTAACTCCTCTCAATGTATAACATTGCCTTAAGGCAACAATTCTTAAAGTGTGATTTCCAGACAAGCAGCATTTGCATCACCTGGAAACTTGTTAGAAAAAAAATAAGATAATAACAGAGAGGAAGGCAAACCATCAAAGACTCTTAACAATAGGGAACAAACTGAGGGTTGCTGGAGGGGAGGTGGTGGGGGGATGGGGTAAGTGGGTGATGGGTATTAAAGAGGGCACTTGATGTAGTGAGCACTGGGTGTTATATGCAAGTGATGAATCACTAAATTCTCCTGAAACTAATACTATACTATATGCTAACTATAATTTAAATAAAATCATTGAAAGAAAAAAAAAGAGAAATGCAGATTACCATGAATTGGCTTAGATCTCCCGAATCAGAAACTGGGGATATAGTCCTGCAGTTTGTGTTTTAACTAGTGTGCCAGGTGATTCTGACCGAGGCTAACGCCTAAGAACCAGTGCCTTAAGAAAGGGTTGAGAAAGTAGGCTTCTCTTTAGACATATTTTTGGTTCCAATTATCATTGGTTCAGAATCTTTCCAACTCAGGGAAGAGGAAAGGAAATGCTGTTGGAAGAATTCAGGGAATCTCTGAATTGCTTCTGTAACTTCGCATTTCACAAAGATGAGTAGTTGTTGAAATTACATTGCTTTTTCAGCCATGCTTGTAGAACTCATATAAAAACACTTATTACAAAATCGTTTGCATCCTCTTTCCCCCAGAAAAAAAAAAAAAAAAGACCTGCCTTTGGAGTAGTAAATATACCCCACTAATGAAAGGAAAAGGCACCCGTAAAAGAGCAGGTAGAGAAGCCATTGCCTTCCTAGAGTCCAGAATAGCTATCCAGTTGACGCTAGAACTCTGCATTTGATGACAGGGTAAGAAGCCTCTCCATCTGCCAGTTGTTCACACATCTGCTTTACCTGTTGTTGCTGCTCAGGTCTCAGAGACTATAATCAGTGACAGTGCAATGACAGAAACAGTGGACTCCACAGCTGCTGAGGAAGCAAGCTTTACTTTTGCCATGTTTGTTTTGAGGTGATCCTAGCCCCTAAAATTTTTCTCTAGTGATAGGGAGGATGCTTTATCACTTAGAGCATTATAAAGGAAGAAAAGGAAGTTATAAAGGGGAATCTTTTCAAAGATTAGTTCAGAAAATTGGGAAAGATAGAATATACTTTAATCTTTTCAGTCAGAACCGGAACTCTGTTAGCCATGGTCACTTAGCAAATACTTGTTCACTACCCCTGCTTTTCTGCCAAGCACTAGAATCTTGATTACTTTTTAAGAGACAGGACATTACTTATTTTTTGCTGTTTTTTATTTGATTTCTTTAAAAAAGGATTTGAGATTGATTTTAGAATTTTATTAGACAACAGTTTTAAAAAGTAGCTAATGAAATTACAATGAAGAGTGAAAAAGCATAGGATAGTGGGCACACACCATTAAGTTATGGCACAGTTACCTATGGGAGAACTGTAGATTTGGGTTTGGTATTTCTGTTTGCCATACCAAAGAGGGAAACACTATTGTTTATATGATTGATAAGACACAAGATAGAAGTATACCAGTTATTCAGAAGAAATATTGCTTTCCTTAGAAGTTAGATGTGGAAAATATCTCTTCCGAATGACATTATTTTTAGAGAACTTTGGGAAAGCAGGTAGTTAAGGTCTTTAGTGTGATCCCTGGATACTTCTGTTACCTTTGTTTCTAAAGTAACTTTCTTTCATAAACCAATAAAATTTACACAAAAGCTGAAACAGAAATTAAGTATAGCAGTTTTGAGATTGAAAATTAAATTCTGTGATAAAATTTGATCTTTAATACATACAAGAATGCCCTAACATTCAAGGAAGTAATATACTACTTCATCACATTTTCTTATTTGTTTTAAAGTTAAGATGCCAGGCCCTCCTATTTTTAATGGAAACTGTGTGCTTACCTTGGTTGAGATTCAGTACCTTTGAACTGCAGGGAGAATGTAAGGAAGGGAAACATTTAGATAAAAGACTAAAAGACATTACTACTTCTACCTATTTTACCCAACTGAATGTTAGCTGAGTTATTAAATTACCCGTACTAGCAATTAAAAACCCTGTTTGTTATGTTACATAGATAAGACACATGCTCGCTCGATCTCTCTCGCTCACTCTTTTTTTTTTTTTTGGCTTATTGTCTGCCAGTAAAATAATTACACCACTTTCTCTAAGTATATTTTGTGTTTGAATCTTATATATTGTTGATAAATCATAGTTTGCCCTGTAAGAGTTATGGCTTTTTGGTTCTCTTTTTTTCCTTTTTTTTTTTTTCTATATTTTTCTTTTCTTCGAATAAAATAAATATAGTTTTTGCCAGAGAAGCTGTTTCTGTGGATAGCCTACCAGTGGCTGACATCTCTTTCCTTTGTTTCTTTTCCTTCCCTAGATAGGCTTTGCCACTTTGAGAAGATCTTTTTTATTTTGCTTGAAAAGCTTCAGTGTTCCAGAGTTCCAAGCATCGGTTTAATTCCTGTCTCCTGTGTTCATTTTCACTAAGGAATGGAAGTAGAAATGACCAGTCTTGAGATATAAATGAAGTAGCTGTTTAGTGATTAGAATGATTTTTAGAGTAATTGGGGTTTGATTTTTTTTGAAATTGCTGTTTTTTAATTTTATTTTTTGCTACTTTTTATAAAAAGATTTTTGTGGGTCCTTTTTTTAATACAGACTTCTACTACCTAGAGGTTTTAAATGTTGTTATTTTATTAATATATAGAAGTTGGTGATTCCCTTACTGATTATGGTTAAGTTTTATATTAAGATAGTTTTTTATTTAAGATAGTTTTATATTTTAACTCAGCCACGATGCCTCACTGCTAGTTGTTTAGTAGTATTGCTGGGGATTAAGTTGTGGTTGGAGTAACATTAGAGTTGATTTAGTCAAAATTTCAACAAAAATTTTTTCTATACTATTTCACCTTCTGCTTGAATGCTTCTAGCTCTGGAGAACTCACTATATTTTAAAGCACCCCTTTCATTATTTCTGAATGCTAGAAAGTTCTTTATTACATCAAACTACAGTTTATTTTGCTATAATATTCACAAACTTACCCATTTAAATATTGTTTTATCCTAATTAAATATTGTTTTCCCCTTTCCAGTGTACAGAATCTCAATACTTTAAACCTTTCCTCATCTAAAACTCTTTCCAAATTTGTTACCATTCTCACCCTTTGAATATTCTCTGATTTGGCATTGTTTTTTCTTAAATGTGGTAGCCCTGGAAGTAGATATAGTCCTTCCTATTTGGATTAATTGATAGATGCATAGCAGTAGAGCCATTTTGTCCTTATCTGTTATTCAGTATTTCTATAGCTTGAAATACATTAGCCTTTCACAGATGGCTACTTCGGTTTTGTTTTGATTTTTTCTTCCAAATTTTTAGTTAAATTCTAGTTAGTTAACATACAGTGTAATATTTGTTTCAAGAGTAGAATTTAATGATTCACCACTTGCATGGAACACCCAGTGCTCATCAGAACAAGTGCCCTCCTTACTACCCATCACCCATCTAGCCCATCCCCCATACACCTCCCTCCATCAACCCTTAGTTTGTTCTCTATTGTCAAGCATCTCTTATGGTTTGCTTCCCTCTTTCTCTTTTTTCCCCCTTCCCATATATTCATTTGTTTTGTTTCCTAAGTTCCATATATGAGTGAAATCATATGGTATTTTTCTTTCTCTGACTGACTTATTTTGCTTAGCATAATACACTCTAGTTCTATCCATGTTGTTGCAAATGACAAGATTTTATTCTTTTTCATTGTATATATACACCACATCTCTTTATCCATTCATCATTCAATAGACACTTGGGCTCTTTCCATAATTTGGCTGTTGTTGATCATGCTGCTATAAATATTGGGGTGCATGTACCCCTTCAAATCTAGTAGTGCAGTTGCTGGGTCATAGGGTAGTTCTATTTTTAACTTTTTGAGGCACTTCTATACTGTTTTCCAGAGTGGCTGTACCAGTTTGCATTCCCACCAACAGTGTAAGAGGGTTCCCGTTTCTCCACATCCTCACCAACATTTGTTTCCTATGTTGTTAATTTGGGACAAATGGCTACTTTGAGTAGTTCATTCAAGTTTGACCTTGAGGGAAATCCCCTAGATTTTTTCCATAGAAAAACCTGTTCAGGTACAGTTTTCTCCAAGCAACCTTATTTCACAGTATCCTATCAAATGTAATTTGATTATTTCTAAAAAGTCATCTTTATTGATTTGAGTATTGGTTTCTCTTCCTGATGACTGGCTTCTTTATTTTTTCTGTGTGCAAACTGTCAAAACCAAAGACAAGAGAAACCAAGACATGGATGTAGAGTAACTAGAACTTTCAAACACTGCTAATAGAAATGTAAATTGAGTTTGAATATATGCATACTCTATGATTAATGTAGGTCTTACTCCTAGGTATATGCCCAATAGAAATGTGTTCATATGTTCACCAAAAAATGTGTACAAAAATGTTCACAGCAGCATTTATAATAGTCAAAACTAGAAATTACCCAAAGACTCATCAGTGGTAGAAGGTAGATTGTGGTATGTTCTTACACCTTTGGAATTCTAAACAGTAACAAGAATGAATGACCACCAGCTATATGCTGTAGTATGTCTGGGTGTCACAGACTTAATTGAATAAAAGAAGTCAGACACGAGGGAATGTCTATTAACTTGTTAATCTGTCACATTAGGTGTCAGAATAACGGGTAACCGTTGGTGATGGAAGTGGGGCTTGCTTAGTTATTACAGGAGGGCTTCTGAGAGGCTGGTAAAGTTCTGTTCTTTCTGTGCATGCTGGCTGCTTTTGTTCTGTGAAAATTTGTTGAGCTGTATATTTAGAGTATATATACTTTTATGATGTGCATTGCACTTCCATGATTTTTTTTTAAAATAGAGAAAAAGTTTGCAAATAATTGAATCTTAAGTTTTGCAAAATCTGCACCTGTAGGTTTAAGAAGTCTATGTTATTGACAAAGAATTACCAGATTCTCTTAATATGAATGTTTATAATAGGTTCTTGGAGAAAATTCTTTTGATTACCTTAATTTACTAGTTTTTCAGTATCTCCTACAACATTACTTGTCTCTTTAAGCTTTGTTTCCTTGAGGAGGGGATAGGGATTGGGAACTGGAGGTTGGGGATGGTGGTGGTTACAGGGCAAAGACATATTAATATTTTGCAGTCACTATTATTCTGAAAATTGAAAACACTTATTATAATCTTGGCTTGTGATTTTTGGCTTTAATGAGGTTATTATGAAAAGAAACATATTTGATTCATATTATGAAAAGAAACACTGAAATCTAAACCATGAGAAGATTGTTCCTCATAACTGACTTTCCAATAGATTCCACTTAAAATGACTCACCATTTTATTTGGACCACTTTACCTTTTCTCAGGAAATGAGATTAAGTGAGATTAAGTTTTTCCCATAAAAAAACTGAGTGGTCTAATATGTAATGTTTAAATTTGGCTTTTAATGTAATTGTTTTTTATTTTTGAATTTCACAGATAACTGGGGGGAAATTACAGGTTTCTTCAACTATCTTTCGTATTTCATGTTTTTGAAATTTTATTGAAAAGAAATTGCAATCTCTAGATATACAAAGTTGCCTTTAAAATTAGATGGTATGTTAACTAAGTGCTGGCAAGAATGTGAAGCAACTGGCACTTTTATATATTGTTGGTGGGAATGTGGAATGGTATAGCCATTCTGGAAAACAGTTTGACATATTCTTACAAAGCTAAACATATTTTACCATCTGACTCAGCAGTCCCACTCTTGGGTATTTGTACTACAAAAATGAAAATTAAATTCACATGAAAAACAATATACAGTTGTTCATAGCCGTTTTATTTGTGATAGCTAAAAGCTGGAAACAACCCACATGTTCTTCAGTGGCTGAATGAATAAACAATAAATAATCTGTGGTCCAGTCTATACTGTGAAATACTATTCAATGTAGAAAGGAACAAACTGTTGATACATGTAATGCCTGAGGTGAATTTCAGAGACATACTGAGTGAGACAAGCCAGCCTCACAAGGTTGCTTTCTGTATGACTCCCATTTATTTGACACAAGGCATAGCACAAGGTACTCTTCGGGATGATGGACCTGTTCTATATCCTGATTGTGGTAGTGGTTACAAATGTGTAAGAATTTACAGAACTATATGCCAAAGGAAAAAATGTTGCTTTTGTTATATTTAAAAAAAAAAATGGATGGTATGTGAAAACACAGATTTATTCATTTTAGTGTGATCCTATAGTTTTTACACATTTTCCATATTTATCTGACAGGAAGAAATAGTTAAAATTATTATTATTATTTTTTAAGATTTTATTTATTTGTCAGAGAGGGCGAGCAAGTGCACAAGCCGGGGAGCAGGAGAGGGAGAAGCAGGCTCCCCACTGAGCAGGGAGCCTGATGCAGTACTTGATCCCAGGAACTTGGGATCATGACCTGAGCCAAAGGCAGACGCTTAACTAACTGAGCCACCAGGTGTCCCGAAATATTTAAAATTATTGAGAAGTCTGTTTAAGTGCTTCCAGAAGGTCACGTTGTGTAGTGGTTAAAAGTTATAGTTAATACATCCTTCCTAGTTAGTAGAGAGATGGAAATGGGAGAGGGATGGCCTCTGTCAGGTTCAGAGTGTATAACTTTAATGTTTTCTTTAATGGCTTTTCCCATTTTATTTTTCCTATAATCACTCTGTACAGTATATGAATTTTGTCTTTTAACTAGTTAAAATTTTTTTAGCTAGTGAAATGTAACTAACTTTGTGGATTCATCTAGTGGCAGGATGATAAACCTAAAGGTGCACAACAAGAATATGGCTCATGAGGTTGTCTTTCATCTCATTTTCTTGTTATATCATTCCTTGTCTTTTTTCTTTTATCCATTTTGTCCGTATTCCTTTAACTGATTTCAGTGAGGAAATGTAATATGTGTATGATGGTCCCCAACTTAGGACGGTT
Source organism: Callorhinus ursinus (assembly GCF_003265705.2). Lineage (NCBI taxonomy): Eukaryota > Metazoa > Chordata > Mammalia > Carnivora > Otariidae > Callorhinus > Callorhinus ursinus. The sequence goes on along the minus strand of NW_027397067.1, from coordinate 63,123,993 downwards.
TGACTTAGCGGTTTTTCAACTTTATGATAGCGCAAAGGTGGTGATAAGTAGAAACCATACTTTGAATTTTGATTACTTTCCTGGGTTAGCAATATGTGGTACCTATGTGGAGCTGTGCGGTGAGCCGCAGCTCCCAATCAGACATGTGATCATGAGGCTAAACAATCTATATACTTAGAACCATTCTGTATCCATACAGCCATTCTGTTTTTCACTTTTGGTATAGTACTCAATAAATTACCTGAGATGCTCAACACTTTATTATAAGATAGGCTTTGTGTTAGATGATTTTGCCCAATGGTAGGCTACTGAAAGTGTACTGAATGCATTTATGGTAGGCTAGGCTAAGCTCTGATATTTTGGTACATTAGGTATATTAAATGCATTTCAACTTAGAATATTTTCAATTTATGGTAGGTTTATTGGGACATAACCCTATTGTAAATGGAAGGAGATCTGTGTGTGTGTGTGTGTGTGTGTGTGTGTGTGTGTGTGTATTTATATATATATGTGTGTGTGTGTGTGTGAGAGTGTATTTAGTGAATTACACACATATATATTATTTTTAGTGAAATAAAATTAGAAAATTGGATAGGAACAATGTTTTAACATTTCCATAAGACTTCTCTGTGTTGTTTTCATCTAATGGGAAATAAGGCTAAGTAACTATTGAACAAATATTGAGTAGCCCCCTGGCATATAGGAGATAAAACACTGAAGCAGCCAAAAGTTTCCCTCCTTCCTTAGCTTATGTTGTCAGGCACTCGTGAGTAAAGGTAAGCAGTATTACATTTTAAGGACTTGATACCCATCCTAACTTGTTTTAAATATCTTAATTTCTGTCAGATCGTAGAGCTGTGAATCCATTGAAATTTTTGCCAGATAAAGAATAATTATTCATTAATTATTAATAATTCTACATATATTCTTTTCACTTCCTTCAGGAAGGTATGGTGGCTTTGGCATTCCAAAATTAATGAAGTATATGATAATCATAGTAATTCCATACCATTGGCAAGTAGACTATATATGACATTGTATTTATTATTTAATAGGTTTTGTCATGATGGATAGGTAAAGTAATAATTACTTGGCTAAAAATATTTTCATAGATTACATGAAATGCTATAATACTTAACAAATGCTACCAAATATTTAAGAAAATAGTTGGTGAAATATTTGGCTTATTAAAACAGGCTCTTTTTTTGTTTTTTTTTTCCAGGAGAAACCTAAATTATTTTTCCAATGCTTATGCAGCTGCAGTTAGTGCTGTGGACCCTGATGCAGGAAATGGAGAACTTTGCATTAAGGTTCCATCAGAGTTATGGAAACACGTTGATGGTAAAATACCAAAAATATATTGGCTGGATAGTAAAATCATGTTAGACTCAGTGACTCAAAACTTTTACATGAAAATTAATGATGTCATAATTATAAATTATTAAGTTGAAATATACAGAAGTTGGAAGCTCTTTTTTTTCTTAAGAATCACTGGCTAATAGGAAAATAGCAATTAAGGGCTGTGACAAAACAACCCATTCACTGTTGTTTTTAAAGTGAAAGTTATAAAAAAAAATTGGATGGTTGGAACAATTTGTCAAGAGTTGAGAACCCACGCAGTGTTAAAGCAGTTTAGAATTACAGCATTTCATAGCAGGAAGAATCCTAAAAAATTACCTGGTTCAATTCCTTCCTTTTATAGAAGAGTAATCTGAAGTCCAGACAGTGACCTATTGAAGGTCACTAATTAGTAGTTGAGTCAGTGCTAGAACATAGGATTCTGTGTTCTGCACTTTTGAGCACACACTGTCTTCTTATTTCTAAACCTTCATTTTCTCTTTATACGTATAAAGTCACAGCCATTATAATTACTATATATAACTTGCCTACCTTTATTTAGCCTATAACCATGATAAAGAAGTAAAGAATTTTTTGTTCTGCTTTTGCTTTTTTTTTTTAAGAGTTGTGTGTGTTTGGGGGGAATTTTTCTTGAGGGGAGTTGCCCAATTTAGGGGACAGGCATAGAAGGCTATCATTCCATGTTCAGGGATTGGAGATAGTCCATATGGTTGTAGTGTTTTGAGGGAAATTAAAAGAAACCTTTTAATCTTATGAAAGCAACATGTATTTGTTATGGAGAAATCAAAGATAACATAATAAATAATGCATTATATAAATTCTCAGGTAGCTTTTCCCACTCACCCCTTCTTCCTACTCCCCAAAGTCAACTAGGGTTAACAATCTGGGAAGCTTTTTAAGTCCTTATTTTTCAAGTTTTGCACTGAATCTAGTTACAACTTTTTTCTTCAGGCAGTATAGCATTGTCAGAAATTTTGGGAGGAGGATAGGGCATGACTTGAGCCATATTTTGGGAGAACATAGCTAGCAGTGACTAGAATTGAGTGGAAGTAAGGACATCAGTGGAGGCAGGCTATTGAGTTAGTGTAGGTGGAGAGAAGGTGAGAGCCTAAATGAGGGTAAGTAGTGTAGTTTTTCATTTAAAATTGAGCATTGATTCCCATTTTATGTTTAGTGTAAGTCTTTGCCCTTATTATATAGACCGCTGTTACTCAATTATATATTTATATATCAATGTATGTATATATTTATTTGTTGCAGAATTAAAGGTCCTGAAGATACACATCAATTTTTCATTGGATCAGCCAAAAGGAGGTCTTCATTTTGTGGTACCCAGTGTTGAGGGAAGTATGGCAGAGAGAGGTGCTCATGTTTTCTCTTGTGGGTATCAAAATTCCACAAGGTAGATTATTCTTATATATTTCAGTTAATTTCATTTTTCAGTTGCATTTTTTCTGTGTATATGCAATACATATGTTTAGTGTAAAATGAGAAGTGTGAGCTTGATCCTCAAATTTACCTCTTCTGAATCTTGTTCCACTAGTCATCCCTTCTTGTTCTGTCTTTCCTTTTCTCTTTCCTTCTCAGAAAAGAGACTTCTAAAATCATCTCAATTCTTTATTTTTTAACTTTATACTGAAGTAAAATAGCATACAGAAAATTACACAAACTGTAAGTAAAAGTTCACTGAATTTTCACAAGTGAACAAACCTATATAATTCACACATCAAGGAAAAGAACATCACCAGCATTGTAGAATCCCCCTTCTACCCATTTTCATTCACTACTTGCTCATCTGATGTCCTCCTGTCCAAGGTTAACCACTGTTCTGGTTTCTAAAATACCACAGCTTAATTACACCTGCTTTTGAACTTTATATGAATGGAAATTATGCATTATGCTCTTTATATCTGAACAGAAAAGTTCAATAGTATGGTAGTGAGATTTACCTTCATTGTTGTGTTTAATTGTAGTTCATTCTGAGAGCTCAGTAGCTCACTGTGTTATTGAAATATTATAGTATGCATAGTGTCTTCAGATTATTAATATTCCTAAAATTTTTAACTCTTTCAAGCCAAGGATGATGTCTTATACTTCTTTGTGTTGCAGTATCAGGTACAGACCCTGGCAGGTAGTAAAACCTGGTCTTGAAAGAAAGTATTACAGAAATATTATGTCTGGCTTTACTAGCACTATTTGAATTAACACAGGCATCCCGTTCTCCAAAACAGAGCTAACTTATGGATCAGATTCTGAATATTGTGTTCTTTTAAACTTTATTATAGGGTTTTTTAGTTTCTGGAAATGAATACTGCATAAAAACTGACTTATGAATATGCAAGTGAAAATAATTTTTAAGTTAAAAGTTCAAAGCTAAGAATTGCTTATCTCTTTTTTGAGTATTTGAACTGGCAGCATCATATGCTATATTTTCTTCATATTGCCAAATAGTATTTGGCGAAAAGTTTCTATCTTTAATCAGATTCTTTCAAGTTACACAGTAAAAAGCTTCAGTAGGCAAATAGCTGAAGTTTCTTTTTGCACATATTCTGTAAACGTTAGAATAACGTAAGTGGGGGAAACAACGTAGGTTACACTTTCACTATTTTTTTTTTATGCTGTTGATATTTTTTCCTAGATTTTGGTTCCCGTGTGTTGATTCATACTCTGAATTATGTACATGGAAATTAGAATTTACAGTAGATGCCGCAATGGTGGCTGTTTCCAATGGAGATTTGGTGGAGACAGTGTATACCCATGACATGAGGAAGAAGACCTTTCATTACATGCTTACCATTCCAACAGCTGCATCAAATATCTCTTTGGCCATTGGACCTTTTGAAATACTTGTAGATCCATATATGCACGAGGTAAGTCATAAAGCTTCTTGCTCCTTTCTCCTCCCAGCCTTTCACCCCTGATAAAAGGAAGGATAGTAATGAAATACTGAGTTTTTCCTAACTCTTTTTTCAATTATCCAGAATATCACTAGAGAGAAAAGGATTCCTTATCTGATATATTTAATGATTTGAATTCTTGAATTCCTTTCAAAATGTTATATTAAAGTTTTAAATTTTTTTTTCAACAGAGAGCTTGGAGTTCCAAAGGAGTTTCAAGGGTACCTTGATTAGAATATGAGTTGATTTATGTAAATACTTTGTATTAGTGTCCTCTTTTTGTTTGGCGTATGTTTATGAATGTTATAGTCCCATCTCTGGAATCTGAAATATTACAATTTCAAAATTAAAGAACAAGATTTGTTCTCACTTCAGCATATACAGAGGAAGAAAGATAAGGCTGAAGGTGAGTTTAGAATTCTAGTCAGCACACTCATGAAGGCTTGCTGTTGTCTTCCATCTCATATCTTGCCATAAATTGTATATTAATTGGCAGACCAATTAGTGCTTTTAGGCCTCCCTAAGGATGAGACTTCTGGTGTTTAGGAAGTATTGTATTGGTTATTGACCCTCTCTACTTCTGTACCTGTTTAAAGTAACATTTGAATGAATCTCTTTTTATTTACTCTTGGTCCCTAACATTTTCAATTTTAGATTTTTTACTTCTTAGTTTAAAGCTAAGATACACATGTGACCATGTATGTCTCAATGGTATTTCTGTTATGCGAGCAAAAATTGAGGGCAGTTAGGTTTAGACTGTCAGTAAGCTCCTCAGTCTGTTCTTATATTTGCTTTCCTGAAATTCACAAGATTTATAAAGTCACTTATGGAAAATATTCAGGATATTTTATGAATGGTTTTGCTTTTGCTGGCTTGATAATGACTCTTAAAAGTATATTTGCTGATAAGATTGGCAGAGAATTTTATTATCTTTGGTTAGTGGTTAGCTGTTAAATCAACATTTGATTAGTACCTACTTTGTATTTTGGAAGATTTTTTTTCCCCCACTCCAAGCCATTGGTTGGGAGAAAGGTAAATGATAGTTAAGAAGTATTTTTCTTGAATACTTAGAGCCCACTTAGTCTTTCTCTGTCTCAAGTAAATAGTTTCTACTTTATTATCAGATTTGCTATCACGTAGGTTTTTCTAAACATGAATCTTTTCTGATGAATGGTATTTTGGGTTTTGTTTGTCTAGCAAGAGGAGTGCTAATTATGATGCACTTTGGGCCCTTGACTATTAATCATACATAGATCCCCATCACCCATGTATGTTAGTCTCTAACCTGTTCTAACACTGTTAGAAGAAGAATTTTTATCATACATTAAAAACTTTCCTTGCCTCCACAATCCTGCAACAATCAGAACTCTTTAGTATGACTTTCAGGATCTTCTAGAATTTGGCCCTAATTTTCCTTTCGAGCTTTTTTCTCCATTACTTTCCTGTTTGTTTGTTATATTTGATATAGTTACTTAGATTTTCCTGACCATACCATATTTCTGTTTTGACTTTGTTTGAGATGTTCTCTTTACCTCTTCATTCCTATCAAACTTTTGTCCAATTCAAAAAGATTAGCTCAGATTTAATCTCCAGCATGAAACTTTACTCTAGGTCCTTCTAAGTAGAGTGATCTCTGTCATTGTTGATGCCATTCATTTGGCACAGGATCATAATGTGGGATGAGATGGTATGTTACATTTGAGTGGCCATGTCCACAGTGGGATGCATAGGACTATGACAAGTACAGTATTCACTAGGTAAGATGTTTATGAATCAAAGGTGGATTTGTAATAAGCCTTGAAAATTTAAATCTTTCTTGTTTTGTATGCTTATGGAGAAGGCATTTTAATTTGGAACCAAAGTTGTAATTTCACTGGATCTAAGCATTTCACAGATTTATAATCCATCATGAATTTAATTTTCAAGTACAATGAATATTTTGTAAACATAGTAATCACTAATATCACACTAGCATTTTCCCTCATTGCCATGAATTTGTTAAAAGGATTTATATGAATGAAGTTTTCCTTATAATTGAGACATTTAGGAAATTTAAAATACTAAAGGTAACATTTTCTTTTAATGATTTTCTTCCCTGCTTTTTATTTTCAGGTTACTCATTTTTGTTTACCTCAGCTTCTTCCATTACTTAAACATACTACATCATATCTTCATGAAGTTTTTGAATTTTATGAAGAAATTCTTACATGTCGATACCCATACTCCTGTTTTAAGACTGTATTCATTGATGAGGCTTATGTTGAAGTGGCTGCTTATGCTTCCATGAGCATTTTTAGGTTGGTATTTAAGATTTGAAATGCCCAAATGAGGGTAATGATATGAAAACAGGTTATTTTGTGATTAATTTTAAGATATGTTTCAAAGCTTTTTCCTTTAAATTAAATATGGTTGGTTTTGTAGAAAATCTAATGTTTTAAAAATTCAAAATGTAGAAAAACATAAAAAAGAAAATTTCCAAGTGACCCAAAACACTTCTATTACTTTCATCCAGATATAACTGATAGAGATGTTTTACAGATTTTTTTTTAGTTTCTTCTGCTTATGCATTTAAAAAAAATCATACAAGTTATATAATGGATGTCTAATGGGTTTTTTTTTTCCTAAATCATTTAAAATTTACTGATGTCAGAAATTTTTTTGCCAATTATAAAAGAAAGAAAACATTTTTTTCTTTCTCTTCCTGCCTTACCTTCTTGCCTTCCTTGGGAAGTTCCAGATTTATAAATTTTATGCCTTAGGTTCAATCATTTTATCCTTTCGGGGCCTAAATTTTTTCATCTGTAAAAGGGGAATAATACTATTGCCCCTGTATTCTCTGGAGTATGTTAGAAAGATCTTATGGGTCAGTGTATTTGGAAGTAAATGGGGCACAAAAAATTCATAGGGGTGCCTGCTTGGCTCAGTTGGTAGCACATGTGACTCTTGATCTTGAGGTTGTGAGTTCAAGCCCTGCATTGTGTGTAGAGCTTACTTAAAAAAAAAAAAAATTGGGGGCGCCTGGGTGGCTCAGTCAGTTAAGCGTTTGCCTTTGACTCAGGTTGTGATCCCAGGGTCTTGGGATTGAGCCCTGCATCGGGCTCCCTGCTCAACAGGGGAGTCTGCTTTTCCCTCTCCCTCTCCCTCTGCCCCTGCTTGTGCGCACTCTCTCTCTCTCTCAAATAAAATCTTAAAAAAATAATAGTTATTATTGGGAAAAGGTTTTTGAAATTAGAAGAGCCCTTCATAGGAGGATCAGTTTCTGATGAACAAAGCCATTTCAGGCTAATGGTAATTTCCCCTTCTTCCAGAAAAAGGTACTTATGTTTTTCACGGAAATCAATGGGAAACACTACAGTCCTTACTTTAGGCAAAAGTTAATTAAGATTATGGATTGCACCTAAATTTTGAAAAGATGTGAAAGCTTTTGGAAGAATGTTCTGTTTTCTCTCTTTTATGTCGAACTTGAATTCCATTATTTTAAAAGTGTGATTATTTTATTTTGATTGAATCATTGTTTATTTCTTGGTTATAATTATTAACTGTCTCTTCTTTTAAATTCCAGCACAAATCTCTTACATAGTGCCATGATTATAGATGAGACACCTCTGACTAGAAGGTGTTTAGCCCAGTCCTTGGCACAGCAGTTTTTTGGATGTTTCATATCCAGAATGTCTTGGTGAGTAATTTCATAGTTTACAACTACTGAGATAAAGAATTGGGAAAGTTTGTTTTTGTTTTCTTTTCCCGTATTTTCTTTTCTCTCTGTATATTTAGAGAAAAGTAATGAGTATAAATTTCATCCCAGATTTTTGGCTATTAATTCACTATAGTTCTATAGTTTTTAAAAGAATTTTGATAACAATTTCTTAGAAAACTGAATGAATACTGTAGATATAAGGCATTGAATATGCAGAAAACTGTAGTTAGAATGTAACTGGTAATGTTCAAGATCATGTATAAGGCAAAATAACAATAGTGATAATGATGTAGGGATTTTCCTGTTAGTGTTTAACTTTGTACTGATATACTCGAAAGAAGTAAGAGATAAGAACACTTAATTTTTTTGATTAATTTGAGATGAATTCGGAGAAATACATGAAACTCCCTTAAGATTATAATTTATTTTTGTGACCATTCTGTGCTATACGTAGTATATGAATATCTGTTGGTTTCTTTTTCTTTTTTGTTGGCAGAGGGTAAGTCCTCTTGATTTGTAATTTTTCCAGAATAACATAGTTTCAGTGAAGAACAGTGCCTGGAACATGGTAGGCAACATGTTTGAATAAATGAATGAATGAATGGATAAGTATGTGAATGAATAGATGAATGAATGGTATTAATTCCCTTTCCTCTTGAAAAATCAAAAATAAGTAATTAAACTTTAGATCTTGGAATCCCATTGATAATTATTCATGGGATTGGCAAATGTGAACTTTAAAAACTGAGCAGTACAGTCCTGGCTTTGGGCAAGTATTTCCTTGGATATAGACAGTATGGACAGAGTTGGCCAGGAAGGAAGCAGCACAAACATAGGGACATTACATGAAATAAGGCTGGAAAGTAGAGGTGAGGAAGGTGTAATTGGTAAGTAGAACTCATTGGAAGTGGTTAAACCAAATATTTTGTTAATACATTTTTCAAATTATTTTTCATTTATTTTAAGAATGCATAAAAGCACACATAACGTGTTCTGTTACCCTCTTTGGCCTTATCTGAAAATTTTTATGATTAAATTGTTTATGATTAAGAGAATTTTTATGATTAAAAGAATATATTTTGACTTTTTGCATAGGTCTGATGAATGGGTACTGAAGGGAATTTCTGGCTATATTTATGGACTTTGGATGAAAAAAACTTTTGGTGTTAATGAATACCGCCATTGGATTAAAGAGGTAAAAACAGCCAGATCCATTACCCGTTTAGAAGTCAACAAGACATGTTAGTGTTCTCCTGATTCACAAGTCACTTGACCTTTATTTTTCATAATTGTAAAATACTGTCATTTGAAAGTGTCTAATTTTTCCTAGCAAAATGAAATATCTCTTTACTGAGAAAGACTAATGGTCTGTTTTATCTAGTTCCATTGTCAGTGTTGACTTCCAAAGACTTTTTTGCTAATAATCAAGAGAGTATTTAAGTTTCTTCAACATCAAATTAGTCCTTAGATATATCCAAGCTCCTTGTAGTAGGCATTCATAATATAACTCTGTGCTTCCTACATTTGTTTAGACTTAGAACCCAGCTTCTGGAGTCAGATTGCTTTTCAGTCTGCCTCATACATTTAAAGCTTTGTGACTTTGGTTAATCTTTCTAAGTCATCTTTATAAGGAGAGTAGTTGGGGATTATGAGACATCATTGAACATGTGATGTGCATGGTGCCTTGTACATAGTAAGTGCTTATTATATGCTGGCTAGTCCTTCAGTGCATTTATGTTCTCTGTCATTGTCACGTCTTTTTCCTATTATTTAAAGATTTGGCCGAAAAGAAAAAAAATCAGCTGTATTTTGTCTAGCCCTTTCTGTTCATGTACATATACATTTTACTCATCTCGTGCTTAACTCCTTTCTTCTCAAGTGGAAAAATTTCGACCTTTAATATCCTTATGAAATAGACCCCTCCGTCTTCCCGTTTTCTCATTTTATGTATCTTCGTCATCCAAACGTAAACTCAAGTAAGCCAAAAAATAATTGTAAAGGATTTCAAACATCTAGAACCATAAAAGAATTTATACATCTAAACTGGAAGAGTCCGTTCTTCATTTCAAAAACTATTAATGAAGGGAAAAGATAAGAGCACTTACAGTGTTTCAGGAACTACTGTAAACATTTTACAGATATTAACTGTATTGCTCTTCCTAACTACCCTGTTACTACCCCCCATTTTACAGATATTAACTGTATTGCTCTTCCTAACTACCCTGTTACTACCCCCATTTTACAGATATTAACTGTATTGCTTTTCCTAACTACCCTGTTACTACCCCCATTTTACAGATATTAACTGTATTGCTCTTCCTAACTACCCTGTTACTACCCCCCATTTTACAGTGAGGACACTGAGGCACAGAGAGGTTAGATTATTTGACCAAAGTTACTCAGTAAGTAGTAGAGCCAGAATTCAGACCTGGTTTTTAACCTCTTCACTATGATTTTTGCTACTTCTGTATACTGCTTATGTATTATTTAAACAGTTCTGTTGTCTTTTTTTCCCTTAAACTTTTTTTTTTCACTTTGATCTATGTCACATTAGAGAAGATTGAAGAAGTTTTAAAAGGGTAGATTCCTGACATAATTTTATCTCCATTTCTTTTTACTTGTCTAAATCCTCTACCAGAAACAAACAGCAGAGAAGGAACAAATGAACTTGGAACACAGGTCAGAGAAGGTTGGGAAGAGCCATTAGGAAAAATTGGCAGGCTGCTGGCCAGCCCTGAAGTCACAAAGGAGATAAGGCTTTTTGGTTGTATTATTGAGCCAGCTGTGTAGTCTGTTTTGTTTATAAGAACATAAACTACTTTATAAATACAGCTAATTTATTTTAAGAAGTTTACATTTTGATTCCAGGAAATAAATCACAGTTCAGTTCTAAAATTTGATACATAAAGAAATTTTCACTGACTCCTCTATTTTTATCTTTTTTAGGAGCTAGACAAAATAGTGGCGTATGAACTAAAAACAGGTGGAGTTTTACTACATCCCATATTTGGTGGAGGAAAAGAGAAGGATAAGTATGTCTGTTCAGAGGTGGTATTATAAACCTTGTATTATGGGTTCAGTCTTTCAGGATTACTTGGGATGTGTATTGAGGCCCACACAGGCCAAAATAATAGTATGTAATAATATTGAAGCCACAAATACTGGTAATACTCTCATTACTCTTTTCCTTACTTTACTGTTTTTACTGCATGTGATGGCTACAAATGGATTTAAACATTAAAGAAAGACTCTCAAAAAATATAAGGCTTTACTCTTTTCCATGCTAATTTCCAGATGCTAGTATATTGTACTGTTCTTAGAAAAGTTTAAAAATAATGGAAACAATTTGCTTACGGACCACCAGTTATTTTTTTAAGTGTAAGTAGATAATTTCAACTTCAGGACATCCTGCCTATACCTGTTTATCTGAATGGTCACCTACCTAGACACTTACTCTTTGCTTTTTCCCTTCTTTCCTTTTACTTCCCTCCCTTTCTACCTTCCTTCTCTTCTTTCTTTCCCTTTCTCTTTTTCTGTTGTGTAGCAAGTCCCTGTAAAGAAGACAGCCACTTATAGTAAAATAACAGTACCGGCAGGCAGTCTCGTTTGTTCTAGTGTCCATGGATTCCCTAGAGGATATGGATTGGAATGGATGGGAAAGTTTTTCTGTATTTTCACTAATCATTACCTGACATTTTATATTTTCCTTAATTATGAATGTAGGCAAAAGACAATGTGCTATGACTTTGTCAGCAGTAGAAATCATAGATCTTTTCCTGTCGCGTTATAATTATTAGCAGATATTTTGAAATACTCTGCACTTATCACCATCTCAATATTACTATAATAGACCACTGCCAGATCTTGTTATTTAATGCCTTAATAAGCTAGCGTATGTATTGGCATATCATAATTTTTAATATTTTTATAACTGCATTTCATTATAATTGGTTTACTTTGTAATTCTATGTATTTTATTTTGTGCATATGTTAGCAGTTTCTCAAAAGGGGACCTATAGGATTAACCAGGCTGTCCAAATGTCTAAAAGCACCAGAGAGGTTAAGAAATTTGAAGTTGTATAACCAGCAGCCTTTTCTTTGTTGTAGCATGGTTACCAAGACAAGAGTAAGTTCATGGGAAAGCATAGAAATTTGGGGTTAGACAAACATGGATTTTGTTTGTTATTTTTGTGATCTATCACATAACCTTTCTGTATATGTGTTTTAATTTGTAAAATGACAGTGATAGTCCTTAACCAGGTTGGTTGTGAGGATTACTTGAGATCAAGTTTCATAAATATTAGTTCTTTCACTTTCTTCTTCTGACTGCCTGCTGTATGGCAGTTTCCCAGCATATAATTAGAGCATTACCATGGTATGTAAATATTTTTTACACTAAATGCTTCTACTTTGGTTCTGCCCATTTATTTAGTCTTGTATGTTTAATTTTTAAAGGGAAAGAAAAAAAAAGGTCTGGAAGCAATATACCTCCCTCCCACCAGTTCTTCTTGGAGATAGCCATGATCTTTTTTTTCCCCATGCCTTTATTTATGTATGGCATTACCAAATGTAGTTCAATCATATACATATTACTGTGTAACTATCAACAAATATTTTAAATTTCAATGCCATGTTTTTAAAGAAGTATAATGACTACCCTTACACATTGATTGTGAGAGTGTAATTTGGTACAGTGATTTTGAAGGGTAATTTGTTGGTACCAATCAGACGTTTAAAATAGATGATTTTGATTCAGTAGTTGTATTTCTAGCTATGTTGTCATATAGAAATTGTACTTCTAGACATTTGCCATACAGAAATACTTGCACATGTGTAAGACATTCACTACAGCATTATTTAAAATAGTGAAAAATTTTAAACACCTTAAACATTCATATATGTCATAATTTTTTTTTTTCCTAGACTGTACCTTTCTTTTAATTTACTGATGATCTCTTTCATCATTTCAGAATTTAAAATTTTTACATAGTCTGGTCTTTGTCCCCTGGATTGATTGATTTATTTATAGCAAGATTTTTCCTGCCCTAGAATTAGGACAAGAAATTTTTTTCCTTCTTTTCTTCTGGTACTTTTATAATTGTTTTTGATATGTAATGCACCTGGACTGTTTTTGTGTGTGTATGATTTAACCTTGGGATATTGTTTAGAATTACATTAATTATAATGATGAATTTGGAGAGCACTAAAATATTGACACTGTTCTTATCTGGGAGCTTGGCATGTGTTTTTATTATAATTTTCCTTTATGTTTTTTCATGAAACTTTATAATTTTCTTCCAGTTACATTTATTTTAAGAAGTTTCCTACTTGTGTTGATCTCATGCTAAGAAATTACTGACTTATATTATGATGTGGCCATGAAACTTACTGTTTATTTAATACAAGTTTGTTTTACTAAGTATAGCTGTTTATGTTTTTAGTCCGGCATCTCATCTCCACTTTTCAATAAAGCATCCACATACACTTTCTTGGGAATATTACACTATGTTTCAGTGTAAAGCTCACCTGGTGATGAGATTGATTGAAAATAGGATCAGTATGGAATTCATGCTACAAGTAAGTATTAAAGTGAAGGACTTAACAGTTGTAGAGAAAGATACATTCCATATGTATAATCTGAATGCTATTTTGTAGAATAGGAGTCAGGGCCTCTGGAGGTATTCTGTTACTAATTAGCTGTTTGCTCACTAAGTAACCTGTGCTTTTTGTTTGTGTTTCCTCAGATGTGGAATAAGTATCAATACTTTACCCATTTAATGCTCGATTGTCATGGATATAAAATTAGAATGTGGAGGTGAAAGTAGAACCTATTTGTACATATGATTTTGTGTTCATTATTTAAAATATTAAGGATGAACTGCCACTTAGAGTGTTTTCAATAGAAGAAAAACCTATCTAAAAGATGTTTATTTTTGCTACTATTAAATTCTACCATATATTTTAAGCAAGTTTTGTTGTAAATAGTTGAGATAGAGTGGTTGAGGCATTAGAAACAAGATGTGTTGTAAATGTTCAGCTATTTTTTTCCATTGATAATATTCTTACAGGTGAGTGAAAAATAACTTTTTAATAGTTTTTTAAAGCATTTTATATTTGCCTTAAAGTTAAGTTTCTTTAATCTTTCTGTCCTTCACCTTACCTTTAGAGTGGAGAAATACTAAATGAGAGATGGTCCATAAAGAAACTTTGCAGAGTTGTATAAGTCTTTTTTTTTTTTTAAAGATTTTATTTATCTATTTGACAGAGAGAGACAGTGAGAGAGGGAACACAAGCAGGGGTAGTGGGAGAGGGAAAGCAGGCTTTCCGCTGAGCAGGGAGCCTGTTGCGGGGCTTGATCCCAGGACCCTGGGATCATGACCTGAGCCGAAGGGAGATGCTTAACAACTGAGCCACCCAGGCACCCCGAGTTGTATAAGTCTTAGTGAGTGTTCTCAACTTGCTAAATGTTTAGTTTCTTTGTAAAGCTCATGATTCAATAAATTATAGGTATTATGTATTATTGTTATTATAATCCTTAAAAACCGTGTTCATTGTTTGGCCAGGACATTATTGAAATTGAATTGTGTTTTGAGGAAGAATAGTTTTATATGTGGCTGTTTAAATCTTTGCATGCTTTTATTGCTAATAGTCTTTAACTAGATCCACCTATATAGTAAGATGTGAAATTATTATCTTTGTAATTGACTATCTAGTAAAGTCATATGCAAAGTGTGGGTATAGTACGGAATTGAAAACAATGTATATTATGTCATACAAACTTACTTAAATGATAACTTTCATCCTTATAGGTTTTCAATAAACTGTTAAGTTTGGCTAGTACTGCTTCATCACAGAAGTTCCAGTCACATATGTGGAGTCAGATGTTGGTTTCCACATCTGGGTTTTTGAAATCCATCTCAAATGTCTCTGGCAAAGACATCCAGCCTTTAATAAAGCAGTGGGTGTATCCTTTTCAGTAGCAGCTCAACGAGGAGGGGAAGGGAATAAGGTTATATGTGTCAGGGAAAGGAGGAAAAAGAAAGATTTGGAAGACCAAAGGAGAAGAACTATTTAAGTTGCTAAATAGTAGTAGAAATAACTAGGAACTGTAAATCATTTCTGCTAAGGTGCCTATTAATCATTGAGATTCACACAGATACATGTTTATGCTTGTAAAATTTGGCATATTTTGAATTACTTTTTAGTGTGTGAATATAGCAATAGGCTTAATGGTGGGGGAGGTAAATAATCCACCAGAGAGGCCTGCAGGATTACTTGTAAGATGCAGTGGTCTGGTGGCTTTTAGATGTGGTTAGGGGTTGGCACAACTTAAGTGGTATCTGGGAACTTTTCAATTTTTACATTTTTTTCATATCAAAGCACTATTATATTAATAACCCAGTAGAGTGGTTTTGCTTCTTTCAAAACACAAATTTATTAATGTTTCAGAAATTTTGTTTAAATATGGGGAAACACTTTTCACAAAAATTTTGAATACTTTGCCACCTGGTTTACCCTGAAGTGTGCTCTCAGGCCTTGAACTGGTGAGAATGCATCTGAAAGTTATCACCTACTATAATGAGTCATTTATTTTGTTTGGTACATATTCATGTCAATATGCAAAAATTCCTTTACAATTCTTCAGAGACCAGAGTGGAGTGGTAAAATTTTATGGAAGTTTTGCATTTAACAGAAAACGAAATGTTTTGGAATTAGAAATAAAGCAAGATTATACATCTCCGGGAACTCAGAAATACGTGGTAAGATTTTTTCCAAAATGGCCTTTTGTACTGCTTTCTTCCCAGTTTCAATGTAGGAAGGGCTTATGGGTGGAGAGCTGGTTAGAAGTTTCATAATGAGAATTTGTTTGCAAAGGTTGAAATTGAGAAAACACCAAGTGTCAGTGACGGGTCAGTGACGAGGTTATGGTGGAGATTTCGGGGGACACAGATTATCCCAGTTCTCCCCTCCTTTGGCACCAACTACCTTTCTGTGTCCCCAGACACACATCTTCTGTAGTACTATTTTATATCTTGAAATATATACCTGTACACATAAGAATACATATATGGTATTTTTCTAGCATTATCTTTGAACACTGTTTCTTTTAAAGGGACCACTTAAAGTGACAGTGCAGGAGTTAGATGGATCCTTCAATCATACGTTGCAAATTGAAGAAAACAGCCTTAAGCATGATATTCCCTGTCATTCTAAAAGCAGAAGGTAGGCATTAAATCATAACTTTAAACTGTAGTTGATAATTAAACTATAAGTCTCACAGATTAAAATGCCAAAATAGAAATCCTAATATATACCTAAGTTTCAAGTAGAGATCATGTTATCTGGTATCTTTTTTTCATCCTTCTGCTTCAAGTTGATATTACCAAATATTCTTTATTTGTTTTTTGTTCTTGACAACATTTTATTTTTTGAATTAATTTAAAAATTTAGATTTAGGTTTAATAATCTTTATTTTGTAGGGTCAGGGTAGGTGGAATAGAAGTTTGATTTTTTTTGGAGCCAGGAAAAATTGAAGGCAAATTGCTTAGGTTTGTTGTTGTTAATGTCATTGGATTAATACCTATAGTAAATATTGGGGAAATGATCATTGAATATAAAGGAAGGAACTGAATACATGTCATAAAAAGCCCCTGCATTTTCTTTACTATGTCTTTCTCCTCTTCTCTGTTTCACCATGCCTTTACAAAACATTCTTTTTTTTGTTTTAATTTTATTTATTTAAGTAATCTCTGTACCCAACATGGAGCTCGAACTCACGACCCTGAAATCAAGAGTCACATGCTCCTCCAACTAAGCCAGCCAGGTGCCCCTTTATTTATTTATTTTAAGTAATCCTACACCCAACATGGAGCTCGAACTCATGACCCCAAGATTAAGAGTTGCATACTCTTCCAACTGAGCCAGCCAGGTGCCCCTTAAAAAACATCCTTGTTGTCTTTCAAGACAGCACATTGTCATTTTCCTTAAAAAAATGTTCAACCGTTCATCTTCTATGTAGTATGTTTTTTCTTTACCACTATTGTTTAACTCAGCCATTAGCATGTATTCTGAATAGTGAAAGATGGGAACATTTTTGTGCTTCGCTGGAGGTTTGTATAGTATATCAAAACTTCAGGAACAGAAGGTTTATACTCATGACTAGATTGAGGTCATGTCAGACAGATGGGGATGTCAGTTGATTTTGATGGCCTTCAGAAACTTGATTCCGAAATTTCCCTGAAACCGTTTTTCCTCTGCAAAAATTCTTTCTTAGTTCAGGCTGAAATTTCCCTTTCCTTTTGTTCTGTCTACCTTAGAAATTGGGAACATCTGATTGCCACTCTTTTTCATAACATTTCCTCAGGGTTTTTTCTCTATAGTAACAGTATGTCCTTTGGGTGTTCTTTAGTGTGAGGAACACAGGAAGACTGTTCTCTGTTCCTATTTTAATTTGTAGTCACCCAGGTTTTTAGTGTATATCCAGTAGATTTTATGATATACGCAAACAATGAATCATGGAACACTACATCAAAAACTAATGATGTAATGTATGGTGATTAACATAACATAATAATAAAAAAAAGAGTAATTTGCATGGAAGCAGTTGCTTTTTGGGGGGCTTATCCTAAATCTTTTTCATATTAACTAGTTGTATGTGTTAATTAATACTGTTAAGATGTATTATAGTTAATCACATACCTCATTTCATATGGGACAGCTCCTTGCACATAGAGCACATGTTCAGAATAATTCATGTCTCATTTCAGGCCTGGTTATTTTTTCAGTTTTTTTATAAAGGATTTCTTTGTTGCTAGATCAGTCTTTTTTGAATAAAATTGCAGCTTACCAGTTCTTGGAAGTACATCTATGTTTTAACCTGGCATTTAGTTAAATATTTTTGCTTTTTCTTAAACTTTGATCAGGAAGACATTTCAGTACCATTGACTTCATTCCCTTCAGCTTCAAAATAGATTTTTTTGTGTGTTTAAATTTCATTACATTCACTATCCCTTCTTCCTCAAGCTGTTTTACAGCGTTGCCTGAAATTTTTATTTTGAGCTTCAACTGTTCTTTTTCTCCTTTCAGAATTGGAAATGTCACAGTTTGTAAACTTAACTTTTCCCTAAATGTAGGAATAAAAAGAAAAAAATTCCACTGATGAATGGAGAAGAAGTTGACATGGATCTTTCTGCGATGGAGTAAGTTAGTTACTTGAGTTAAAGGATATAATCTATGCATTCTCATGTGTCTTGTTATGCACATCTAAAAGTACGTAAATGTGTTGAAATTGCTGCTTTTAAAACTTTGAAAGTCCATAGAAATGCAGTGTTTCTCAAACTATAGTGTGTCACTTGCGGATCTTCTTAAAATGCAATTTCTGATCTAGTACTTTCTAGTGGGTCCTGATAGTCTGTATTTCTAGGGAGCTCTCAGATAATACAGATTCTTTTTGTCTTTGGACAAGGCTTCAGGGCACTTTGAGGCTCCCTGTGCTTTCAAAATACAATTTAAGTATCACTGTTCTAAATTTTATGTGGTAATATTTACTGATTGGCAGTGTTTCATCTTTAAAAAATACTATAGCTCAGACTTCATTTTGCTCATCCATATTGTGCCTGTGTATTTTTTTATAAAACATGTAATTACTAGCTTGGTTGCCAAGTATTACTGCTGTTTATATGCCATTTATGTACTTTTTCCATATCAAGTGCCTTACCTGTAGTAAGCACCCACTAGTATTTGGTGAATTAAAGTAGTATTTCAGGTAATATTCTTTTGATGATGGTGTTGACATAGACTAGATTTTTTAAACTGTGCAAGTTACTTTCACAAGTATGGGAGGATAAATTCATGATATGCCTCTGAATTATGATCTCAGAACTTGCTGTTTGTGAAAGATGATCATGAATCTAACATTAAAAAAAACACTATTAAAAATCAGTTAAACAAATTAATTTTGAAATAAATTCATTTCTTAGTCACAGATTGATTCCAAGAAATGATGGCATTTATAGCCACAGTCAGGCTATAGGCCATGAAATGAAGAAATTTGATCTCATTCTTTTTTTTCACATCATATAATTACAAATCAAAATCCCTGAAGTAAAATTTTCAGATGGAATTTCTTTGTGACAACTCTCTTCTTATCCCTGAGGATCTTTTAAGCAAGATTAATAAAGAGGAGCTGTTGTGAGAAAGTTGAAATACATTAAACATAATGAGAATGGTGTCAGTGTGATTAAAAAAAATGAATACAGTAAAAGTTCAGGCAGTCTTGAATATTACGTAGAGAAGAGAATCTATTTAATAAATGCTTTGTTTTTATTTTATAAATATATAAAATTGAAACATTAAAAAGAAGATTGTATTTTCTTTCAGTGCGGATTCCCCTTTGCTGTGGATAAGAATAGACCCGGATATGTCAGTGCTGAGGAAAGTGGAGTTTGAGCAAGCTGATTTCATGTGGCAGTACCAGCTCCGCTACGAGAGAGATGTCGTTGCGCAGCAGGAATCCATTCTGGCCTTGGAGAAGTTCCCCACGCCAGCCTCTCGCCTTGCGCTCACTGACATCTTAGAACAAGAGCAGTGTTTCTACCGAGTGAGAATGTCCGCCTGCTTCTGCCTCGCAAAGGTGAGATGATGCCTAGTAGAAAGAAAACGCAACTACGGCATATTTAAAAACAAAACCCAAAAAACTCTGAAAACGAATTAACATTTGCCATAGTCTTTAATTTTACTTGGTAGGTGGTCCCTTGAAAGCTTTTTTCCAAATGTGTCTAATAAGACTGATGTGAAAGAAAAATGTTTTGATCTGAAAATAGATAATGCATTAAAAGTTTGTAATTTTCAAACTGAAAGATTTTAAATTCAAAGAGGATTGTTCTCCATTTTATTGAATTGCCAAACCATCCTGTTAAAGCACAGATGTATTTGGCAAGAAATACCTTAGTCTGAGTGATGTTTTACCTTATAGTATAGGAAATCAGTTCATCTTAACTATCCTGCTGTGGTGATTATTTCGTGTCGGTTTGGGTTTAGTAATCAGTATTAGTGATATATAACTTAAAATGATAGATTCTATAACTTCACATGCTAGAAAAGTTAATTTATTAAGAAAACTAAATATTTTTCTTTAGATGCAAAAAAAACTGAAGGTAGAGCAAATGAAAACCAGAAAAATGCAGACAAAAATTTGGCCAGAAATACTGGGTTCCAGGTATTTAAAAAACATCTTGATAATAGGTTCCTTCCCATTTAGTGACTCCCCTGCCTTCCTCACTGCTAAAATCCATTTGCCCAACATCTCCGAAGATTGTAATGGTTTAGATTCATTTTCTCTTTAATGGTCACTATTGAATTCCTACATCCTACTCAGATATGTGAGGGACAGTATGGTATTCTCTGATAGATCGTCTGCTAAGGATATAATTTCATTGCTTCTATAAAGATCTTTGTGATTCTCACATGCTAAATCTTAGCAGGTTCATGTAATTATAGACTTATTTAAAATTATAAATTCATTCTTTTCAGACATAATTTCTGTATACGCTGAAAGTTCCAATAGCAAGATATGTTTTTTTTTGTGAAGCGTTCTTGCAGACTTAAAACGTTAGCGCTGTATTTGGCTTATTTTTCAATTAGGGTAGATTTTAAAACCTTATTTAAAATCCATTGTGATGATTCTCTTTGGTAATTTAAAGTGTTAGAATTTTATTTTCCTAAATGGACAAAGACAAACTTATTCAGAAAAGAAGGCTTTTGCAAACATGTTTTCTTAAAACATTAAAAGAATGCTCCAACTTAGAAATTATAGAAAATAATTATGAGTGTATATACAAAGAATTTGGGGGGGAGGTGAGTTAATTTTTTTGGGAAATGGTAATAAAAGGTTAAAATGTATTAAATTTCTGAGAATTGAAATTGTTGAAAACAAATTCAGTTTTAATACATTTTAAGAAGCTATTTTATTTATTTTATTTAAAAGTATGTTTTCAGTGGTGATGGAAATTACTTCTAATTATTTGCAGATTGCGAATTCAATGGTGAGCACATGGACAGGACCACCAGCCATGAAGTCACTCTTTACTAGAATGTTTTGTTGCAAAACTTGTCCAAACATTGTGAAAACAAACAACTTTATGAGCTTTCAAAGCTATTTTCTACAGAAGGTGCAGTTTACTTTCTACTTTGTTACAATTGTTGTATGCCATTATCTGTGTATCTCAGTTTAACTCAGGGACTCTTTAAATAGCAGGTGTGTTTACTTTTTTATAAAAGGTTTGTCTTTGTTCTATTTTTGGTTCTACAAGATGTTCCCCAGGGGCGCCTGGTGGCTCAGTTGGTCAGGTGTCTGCCTTTGGCTCAGGTCATGATCCTGGAGTACCAGGATCAAGCCCCGAATTGGGGAGTCTGCTTCTCCCTGTGCTCCTTAGCCCGCTCATGTGCATGTTCTCTCTCTCTCTCTCAAGTAAATAAATAAGATCTCTAAAAAAAAAAATGTTCCCCAAATTTTGATTGTTCATTGAGTTTATGAGCTGTGTGTAAGTAACTCTCTATCAACATTTATACTAAAGTAAACAGAAATGGATAATTTAACTTTTTGGTTGGTTACATGGGGGATGGAGAGATGGGTGAGTTCTTCTGATGGCAGTCCTTCTAGAATGTGGATAGCCCTTCTGAGACAGACAAGTACAGTACCCATCTCTGGTTTCAGTCCTAGCTTTGCTCTCACTTGCAGTTTGCACGAGGACAAGTCTCTTAACCTTGTAAGTCTCAGTTTACTCAACTGTAAAATTGTGCTCGCTTCGGCAGCACATATACTCAATTGCAAAATTTATCTTTTTAAAAATCAAATAGATCAAGTATGTAAAGTGTTTTGTACACTGTATTTATCATATAAGATTTTTATAAATGATAATACAGAAAGTCACAGTGGTGTGATGGTGTCACTGTTTTAGTAAGGGATGTGGGAAAGGCAGGATTTTCAGCATTTGGGCAATTTGCCAACCACTTGTAAAATGTTTTGAGTAATTTAATAATAATAATAATAAAGGCAGGGGTGCCTCGGTGGCTCAGTTGGTTAAGCATCCACCTCTTGATTTTGGCTCACCTTGTGATTTCACAGTCGTGAAACCCCAGCCCTGTGTTGGCCTCTGTGCTGGGTGTGGAGCCTGCTTAAGATTCTCTCTCTCCCTCTTCCTCTGTTTCTCCTCCCTACACACACACACACACACACACACACACACACACACACACTCTCTCTCTCTCTCTCTTTCTATATATAGATAGATAGATCCCTCTCTAAAAAAAATAAAATATGTAATGAAGGCAGAGATCAGATTAAGTAGACCAAACTAGAAAGAACAGTGAAGTTGAAGTAGAAAAAACTAAAAAAGCGTATTTAATGATTTTAGTGTTAAAGAATATGAGAAAGACATGTCGAGGATAAAGCAGTGCTAAGACGTGGCGCCTGGGTGGCTCAGTCGTTAAGCGTCTGCCTTCGGCTCAGGTCATGATCCCAGGGTCCTGGGGCTCCCAGGATCCTGGGATCGAGCCCCCGCATCGGGCTCCCTGCTCCGCGGGAAACCTGCTTCTCCCTCTCCCACTCCCCCTGCTTGTGTTCCTGCTCTCACTGTCTAAAAAAAAAGCAGTGCTAAGAAAGGGACATTTTGGGTTTGTTTTGTATAAAGGAAGAAGAAACTTGAGGGATGTTTGGCACAGAGAAAGGAATCTATGGAAAAGGAGAGATGAAATATTCAAGTGGGAGCAAGTAGATATAAAAAAGAGAGGGCAGAGTAAATTCTGAAGATATTAGGAGTGGGTGGGACGCAGTTGGGAGGTTAATTTTAGGAAAGATAAGAACATTCCTTTTGGGGCGCTTGGGTGGCTCAGTCATTGGGTATCTGCCTTCAGCTCAGGTCATGGTCCCAGAGTCCTGGGATCAAGCCCCACATCAGGCTCCCTGCTCTGCGGGAAGCCTGCGTTCTCCCTCTCCCACTCTCCCTGCTTGTGTTCTCTCTCGTTGTGTCTCTGTCAAATAAATAAATAAAATCTTTTAAAAAAAAAACATTCCTTTTTCTGAGGCAGGTTGAAAGCAGATTGGAAGTGAGTGAAATGATAGATGTTGAGGGAAATATTAGGTAAGGTGAGATTTATATATGATAGAGGGAGAAGTAAAAGATAACCCAGCAACATTGAGGCACCTGCTGAGAGTAGAAGTCATGATATAATTATAGTGAATTTCATCAGCAGAACAGATTCAGGATGAGTCAGGTTTGGGGAAAGCCAATTTTGGTATAATCAAAGAAGTCTAGGTGGTATCCTGTCATTTTAAAGAACTGAACATTCTCTAGTACTTGTTGCTCAGCTCTCTGTTGCCATTTCACTAATTCATGGTATGGAGACAAGTTGATGTCTACCCAGTATGTCCCCTTCATTGTGCCATTGTGTGTCCATATACTTTAGATTGTGTTTCATATTGGGAGTTGTGTCCCATTAGTGAGGGGGATGAGATCAATTTGTAAGTTTTGGTTTGTTTTTTAAATAAAACAGGCAGTATCAGAATGCAACACATCTTATAAACACACTTTGGTATAAAGTGTTTGTGGTTTTGTTTTTTTAGTTAGTATATATGACATTTGTGTGTGTGTGTAGATTGGGATATAAATGTATTTCTTACTATGGGTTGCGGTCAAAAAAGTTGGAATATTATTGCTTGTATACCAGTTTCTTTTACATAATACTTTTAGGGCCAGAAAAGAGAGAAAAGATTACTCTCTTAAGTCAAACTTGAGTCCCAAAAGGGCAGAACAGGCATAGAAAGGTATTTCTGTGGAAAAGAGCTTTTCCTTCAGTTCTTACAGCATTAACACTGTCTCCTGTTACAGTGTTGTAACACTGACTGTCCTATTGCTTCTGCTCCTTCATGCTGCCTCCTTTTTGTTCTTCAATTTAGAAGTTACTGTTTGTTACTTTGAATCAGATGAGAGTATAGTCCAAATCTCCGTGGGTACGGAGGACTGTGATGACTTCATCTGTGGTTCTTTCTTGAGTTTAAATAGCTTGGTCTTACTGGTAAAGGTTACCATCGTGTGAGTCAGGTTTCCACTTCTTTAGGAAAGTTGCCTGTGAAAATCTGGAAAGGGGAAAGTTAGGCTGGATTTTAGATAATTTACCATTTTTCTTTAGGTTGAGAGTGGGGTGGTACTGCAGAATCAGTGCCTCCCAGATTGATGATTGACCTCTTTCCTGTCTGTCAGATGCTTCCAGCCACTGTATCATTTAATCCTAAAAATGGTTGTGAGGAAACAAGGCTCTTAAGTAAGCAGCTAGCTAAAGTAATCATCTTGGTAGTAGAGTAGGAGTTGAAGAGTAGTCTATCTAGTGTTAAAACCCATTCCCTTTCCACTGTAAGACACAAAACTGGATTTATATAATTTCTATGACATATACTTTACTCCACCAAATGAAGACAAAGGCACACAGGCTACAGACTGCTCTCCCCTTGGTTTGCTACTCTGCTCTTCTGTTACAATGTTTCACATGTTCCCAGTGAGAAGGGGTGGGAATTAGAGGGGTTAAACTCCATCCGGATACCTAGGTCAGTCCCGGAGTACCCCTTTTCTGCATATACTAAAATGAATTGTAGTAACGAAAGAAATTATATGCTTAAAAAAGTTTTTTGGTTTTTTTTGTAGACTATGCCAGTTGCAATGGCTTTATTGAGAGATGTTCACAACCTTTGTCCCAAAGAAGTCTTAACATTCATTTTAGACTTAATCAAGTACAATGACAACAGAAAAAATAAGGTAAGATACTTTAACGAATATTATAAAACTACGTAGTGTTATTTTGTTTTTAAAGAGAAATATTTAGACTGTGAAATCATTGTTAAGTCCATGGTACTTGAAATTTCTAGAGATAGAAGTATACAAATATGATTTATTATAATAACCAGTGGAAGACAACCCAAGATTAGTTGTTTTCTGGTTTTTTTTTTAATTGTGTTTTAAATGTTCCTTATACCTGTTCTAATGGGGAAATAGTAGTGCATCAGATTTCGAGGAGCCAACTAAAACTCGTTTTGGTGAAGTCTGACAGCTCAATTTTTATGTTTTTCTTATTTTTTATTTTACCATGGGTTGCACAGAAAACAGTTCCCTCTTGGGATAATTTGTTCATTAGTAAATTTAACTTTTTTTGTTTTTTACCATAATGTATGTTTATTAATTTATTTAGCAAATAGCTATTGAGTGCTGTGCTTCAAAAATCATTTCATTTTGTTATTCTAACAATCAGCAAATGTTTTTGAGAATATATCCTATGCTAGGAAGTATACTGTGTTAAACAGAAAGAAGAGTTGGTAGATGGCATCCAGAATTTCGTTTACTTATTAAACGTCTATTGAACAATATATCACAGTTTGATTCTGGACCCTCACAGATTCAACCTAATGGGGAGATCAGACAAGTAAACAGTCAACAATCTTCTATAGTGGAAATACGTATACAGAGTTTTCTAGGGAAATTCAGAGAAAGTAGTGCCTTCCAAAGGGTATAGAGAGAAAAACTCAGGGAAGTTTTGTATACAAGTGGTGATTTTCAAACTGAGTCACAAAGATGAATAGGATTTTCCAAGTGTTATTCCAGGAAGAAGGAACAGGACATAAAAAGACACATGTATCTTGTATGGCAGATGAGTCAAAACCATGAACAGTTAATGAAACATCACAACAGTAAAGAAAAAGTGACAAGTATGTTTATTAAAAAATGTTGATTAATAATGAAAATCAGGACAACCAGTTTTTCCTCAAGTCAGAGTAACATTCAAATGATTTAAGCTAAAAAGAGTCCTTAAAAAATTAGTACTTTAAAAGTACATTGTAGTTGATAGACTTTTTCTTTCCATTTTTGAATATTGTTAAAAATTTTTTTATAAGATTCTTTCCTTCCTAGTCCGCTGGTTTGTTTTGACTTTCATTTATAGTATTCCTTTCTTCCTCTACACATGAATTTCTTTTATTTGAAGATATAAGGTTAGGATTTCAGATATCAAATCAAGATTATATTCAGATAGAATGGGGAAATACTTTGTAAAATTGTTTATGTCAGTTTTCTTGTTTTGGGGGGTGCTTGTATAATTTAAATCATGGGAGTCCCAGTATAGTACTTTTACTTTGCAAAGTGATCTCACCTACCTTAATTTTAATTTCTTTAAATCTTACTTATTCTGTAGTTGACAAATGAAAGCAAAACACAGAGATTGAGAGTCTAAAATGACACATGAAGTATAATCTGGGAATTGTGCTGTGAGCTGTTGTCACCCATCTATGTGGTGTACTTTTTAGTACACCATGCTACTTTATATGATGCTATCATCCATGTCATCATTTATGATTTTGTAAGGTGCATACTGACAGATGATTAAATTTTATACTTCATTATTTTTGCAGAACAACGTAAGACTCAATTTCTTGTAATTTTGAGAAGAAGGCTAATCAGGTGTTATAGTTAGTGGCTATAAGATTAACATACTAATCTTGGAAGATATTAAGGATAGAATAAATACAAATAATAATAATAAAATGTATTTTTTTGTGTGTTCCATGGCCTATACCAAAACATGCATAATCTAATATGATTCTCATCAGATGTCTGAGATAGATACTATTATCTCATTTTCCCTTTGAGGAGATAGAAGCTAATAAAGCTTTACCTTAGGGTAATAGGTCACATGTGGAAATGCCAAAAAGAAGTTGGGAATCAGTGCAAAATACTTAAAAAATTTTTAACATCTCATTAATTGGGCAGAGCATGAAATTCCGTACTCTGGATAAGTTAGTTTTCAAGAAGTCTAAAATTTAATCCCCTTTAAGCCTAGTTATTAGCCATTTTATATGATAATCTTTTATGCATATATATGTATTTCTAATAAATCATATATGATTATGAAATCTGTTTAGTTAATTACAGTACACAGAACATGGGTTAAACTATTCCTGATTCCAAAGGATCACTGTTAAAAACATCAGTCAGCCTTTGCTATAGTACACTGATATTGATGCCTTCAGGGGTTTTTTTGTTTTTGTTTTTTGTAGGAATTTTCGCTATTCTGAATAGTCCCTACTTTACATGTGTTCTGCAAATTATTTCTTCTTCCTTTCTTCTTCCTTGTTTCTTGTAACCTTGAGGTGATCAGATAATCTAGCTTGTTCAGTTAGGATTGTAGTAGCTGTGAAAATTGGACGTGGTTTGAGGGATAAATGTTAAATCTTTTGGTTTTCCTACTTCACCCACACCCCCATCTCATTTTTAATTTCTGAGTTCATTCTGTGATCTGAATACTTAGGTCAGAAATAGCAGTTAAGTAAATGGACTTTTGCTTTGTTGGCAAAGTAGTTATCAGAGGTAACAATGAAGCAATCAGAATATTTGAAGAAAACCTATAAACATAATTTGAATAATCTCTGAATGGAAAAGGTCTTTCTAAATTGGAAACCAGACTTAGAACCTGGAAAAGAAAAGGTTGATAAATGCTACAATGTTAAAATAAAATTAGCCTGGCAAAAATCCATGATTGTTTTCTCTGGCTCCAGAGGGAAGGATTAGGACTTGAGACTTAAGTTTTAGTGACAATTTTGCAGTCATGAGAACAATTTGAAAACAAAACTTGGTCCATAGTGAACGTGTGTGGAGTATTTTTTCTTTGATTGTGTTTAATGTGTACCTTGTTATTTTCTGCCCCGTATCTGAACTACAGGCATGTGTCAGGATTCTGTCCTTATAACTGTCAATGTGAGCTTTTGCCTCACCGTGGAAGTCACGGGGCAGGTGTTCCCCCTCCATCCCCTGGCATTTTGTGTTTCCATACCACATTCCCAACACTGATGATAAAATGAGTTGCTCCAAGTTCAAATTCCCAGGCTAGAGGATCTGATTTGCTGAGTGTAAATCAAGCCACCCTAGGTTGCCTTTCAATAAATTGCTTCTCTGGGAATTGACTGGGATATGGATTTAGAAATTGTTTTGGATTGTTGTCACCTCTCTTTTCTCTGCTTTTCTTGCTAGATCTCCTGTTTGTATGTTATGTCTTCTACACCAGCCCTCTAGTTTCCTTTTCTTTTTACTTTATGTCTTCCTTTTTGCTTAGAATTTCAGGAACTTTTTTCAATTTTATTATTGCAATTTAATTTTGATTCTCAATCTGCGTATTTTTTTCTTTTTAAAATAAGTTACACAGGGCGCCTGGGTGGCTCAGTTGGTTAAGCGACTGCCTTCGGCTCAGGTCATGATCCCGGGGTCCTGGGATCGAGTCCCACATCGGGCTCCTGGCTCAGCGGGGAGCCTGCTTCTCCTTCTGATCTTCTCCCCTCTCATGCTGTTTCTCGCTCGCTCTCAAATAAATAAAATCTTTAAAAAATAAATAAATAAAAATAAAATAAGTTACACAATTGAAAGGCATACCTTTGGTTATTTCTCAGACTATGTTCATGATAGGTTTTGGATTTCCTTTCCCCTTACCAGTTTTCTTTTCCCTGCAAACTTTCCAACAGGTTGCTTTTTTCCTTTTGTTTGTTCTGGTCTTCCTTTGTTATGTTGATAGCTTCCTCAAATATCTGGTGATCCTTGGTTATAAATTTATATGTGAGTGTAGAGCTAAATAGCTGATTTCAAGCTCTGTGTTACCAGCAGGATTTGTGGCCTGTGGTCTTCCTTTGAGAAGAATCTAAGTAGGTTACTCTCACATGCAGTAGATACTAGTTGAGTAAACTAATGTATTACTAATTAGTAAGTCTCTCTCACTCTTTTTCCCAATGTATAACTACACAAAAGACATAGTTAAATAATTACCAGAGAACTTGCTTATGTTTTCAGATAATGTTTTGAAGTTATAAATATTTTATTAATTTTTGAACAGAAGTGTGAATTTTGTTTCTCGTGATTATTTTTGGCTTAGTTTTCAGATAACTATTATCGTGCTGAAATGATTGATGCCCTTGCCAACTCTGTTACGCCTGCAGTCAGTGTGAATAATGAAGTTCGAACTTTGGACAACTTAAATCCAGATGTGCGACTCATTCTTGAAGAAATCACCAGGTTTTTGAATATGGAAAAACTTCTTCCAAGTTATAGACACACCATCACTGTCAGGTATGATAAAAGTTACTTGCTTTTATAATTATAAGAGAAATTATTCTAATTATAGGAAATATAGTAAAGTAAAAGAAAATGAAAATCTTATATCATTGTACCATCACAGATACATTTTTACTATTTTAGAGAATGGCCTTCTAAATTTTTTCCTCTTGTAACTAAATACATTTTTAATTATGTGATATATATCATATATATAAATTTTTGTATTCTGCTTAGATCATCAATGCTTTCTCATGTCATCAGAAGTTCTTCATAAACATTTTTGATGTCTGCAAAATGTTTTTATCCCATTGGATATAGTATAAACTTCTCTGTATTATTAAGCTTCTTACTTAGATGACTTCACTTCTATCAACTTGTTTGTATATGGCTATCAAAAACTTCTATTTCTTTAGGGGTTTGCTAACAAAAAGTTGATCGAGTGGTTCAGATATCACCAGTTCTCATTTTCCGTGCACATTATTGACTAAATTATTGCAAAAAATTAATGTTATTAATGTTACAAAATTAAAAGATGATTCAGATCACATCAGTTTTTCAGTTTGCTGTTACAGATTGATTCCTGATGCCTGGGAAGCAAGTTTGATTCAAAATGTTTTTATAGAAATATTTAACTGTAGGGGTGCTTGGATGGCTCAGTCGTTAAGCGTCTGCCTTCGGCTCAGGTCATGATCCCAGGGTTCTGAGATCAAGCCCCGCATCGCGCTCCCTGCTCGGCAGGAAGCCTACTTCTCCCTCACCCACTCCCCCTGCTTGCGTTCCTGCTCTCACTGTGTCTCTCTCTGTCAAATAAATAAAATCTTAAAAAAAAAAGATTTCACTGTAAATACTCTTTTTCCTAGTTGTTTGAGAGCCATACGAGTGCTTCAGAAGAATGGACATGTGCCAAGTGATCCAGCTCTTTTTAAATCTTATGCAGAGTATGGCCACTTTGTGGACATTAGGATAGCAGCTTTGGAAGCAGTTGTTGATTATACTAAAGGTAATGCTTTATAAGCATTTGCTCTTGTCATTTTAGAAGGAAATGTTTACTAAATATTTAAGGCCGTCTCAGTTTTTGGGGTTTCCTATTGCAAACAAAAATAGAGATTTAAATTTTAAATTCTTTAGGAAGAATTTTGGTAAATGTAGAACTTGTATAAGAATAAGTGAGGGAAAAGAATAAAATTAGAGCTAGGTATCTTTGGTCTTTCTAAGGAGTCAGTGTATTACTCCATAGCTTTAATTACATGTTATTAAAACTGAAAGAAGATTTTTGAGAAATTTCTAACTGAGGACTCAAGAAAACATTTTGTACCTTTCAAAAATTTGTTTCTGAAAGTAAAGTGAGATATATACATGGGAGCCTCAGTAGGGGGGGATTAGAAAAGGTTTTTTGAAGTTGAAGAAAAGTAAGACCAAAAAATGGCTAAGAAAATATTATATATTCAAAACATTTAAAGAAATACAGGGCAGAAAAATATAGAGATGAAAATATTAAGAATCAGTCAAGAAGAATAAAGCAGGTAGAAGAAAAGCAAAAGAGTAAAATGAAACTTCTTAAGCTAGAGTCTGATAAAATTTAAAATTTTAAGGTTAAGGAACCCAGTTATTACACAGGATAAAAGAATAATGTGGCCTGTGGCCTGTGACTTCTTCAGAATATGAAGAGTTCAAAAGACAGTGAACAAATGGCTAATGTAATGTTTAGGGAAAACTGCAATCCTACCTTCTCTTTTTTGCCAGGTTGTCACTCATGTAGCCTTAAAAATTTAGAAATACATCTCCTGTGGAACATTCTTTAAAACAGAATTCCCAAAGAATTTTCAGCTGACCTAGAAGTGAATCAAATAATAACTCAAGATTGATGAAAGTGTGAAATGAAAGACCTAGTGATGAGTGACTGTGCCTGTAAAAAAAAAAACCAAAAAAAACCCAAAAAACAACTAAGCTTAAATATTTGTTAATAACATGGTTATAAAATTTAATGCAAACTTCAAAAATAATTCTTCTTTTAAAAAAGATTTTATTTCTTTGAGAGAGGGAGCACGCACGTGCAGAGGTGGGGCGATGGGCAGAGGAAGAGAGCATCTTAAGCAGATTTCACGCTGAGCAGACTCCACATTGGGCAGGAACCCCATGCAGGCTCATTCTCACGACCCTGAGACCATGACCTGAGCCAAAACCAAGAGTTGGAGGCGTAACTGACTGCACCACCCAGGTACCTCTCAAAAATAATTCTTTATAATATACAGGGGTGCCTGAGTGGCTCAGTTGGTTGAGCGTCTGACTTCAGCTCAGGTTGTGATCACAGGGACCTGGGATCAAGGCCCAAGTCGGGCTCCTCGTTCAGCAGGGAGCCTGCTTCCACTCTCCTCCCTTTGTCCCTCCCCCGTTCATGCTCTGTCTCTCTCTCAAATAAATAAAATCTTTAAAAAAATATATGCAAATATAAGAAATATTTAATTTGCCTAGAGAATTTCAGAATATCGTGCCAAAATATGGGAAGAGTGAAGAAATTAGAGTATGTTATACTTCTGACTATGGAAAGAGGAAGGAGTGAGGGAAGTTCTTTAATAGATACTGGTTAATTTTTACATATTAGAGGAAATTACTGAAATCTTAATCATTTTTTTGGTAAATTTCAATAGAAGTATGTGTATGTATAGTCAGAAATTATAAAAGGTAAGAACAAAATAGTGTGTATATTATATATGTTGGCCTAAGTTTAGAAAGGATTGTCATTTGTTCTTTTTATTGAGGGTAACAATAATTCTTTCTCTTTTAAGAAATGGAGGTGAAAATAGTGATTTTTTTTAATAGATTTTTTGTCAAGTAAAAAAATGTAATCTATCAGTCTCCTGTTTTGTTTTGACAATTTACCAATTTGTGAAATCTAGACATCCTGAGATTTAACAAATATGCCAGTATTCTCAACCTTCTTTCCCAAGATACATGAATGATGTTTACTGTCACATAAATACTAAGATTTCATGAATTAGTATTACCTGAAATGAAATAGAATGCTAATATTATGATTTCCAAAAGAATGCTAATAAGTATAATTGAGAGATGCTTCAGTATTATCTATAATTCTAGATCATTAGAAAGTGAAAAAATGGAAGATATCAGAAATAAAATTCTGATAATAAAGCTTTTCAAATCATAGAAGCATAACTTGTTGAAAAGGTGAATGGAAATTGCTAATGAGTGGTTTTATCCAGATTATTTATATTTATAGCACTATGTTATGTTATGTTGAAAAGTTAAGACTGTTCTTTAGTCTTAAAATGAAAGAAACCACTTGGGTAAAAACAGTATTTCTATTGCATACTCTAATATAGTTGAGATACCAGTGGGTATCAGATTTTCCTATTAATTTGATTTAAGCATCTAGAACACAATTTTATTTAAATATATTTTGTCCATTTAGAGTTACTCATCTCTAATTTAGGGCTCCTAATAAATTATAATTTCCTTTATGTTCTATTTGTCATTGACTTGAGCATTACTGAAAAATAGGCACTTGGTCCTGTTTTATGTTTTGGCTATATACAGCACAATACCAGTGAAATTTACAAAGTGGCCTAGTTCATAAAAAAATTTAAGAAGTTGTCTACAGCCTTCAGCTCTGATTTGAAATACAGCTAAGGCATAGCCCTAAATATTAAGTGTAAATCTTTCCTTATCACTCATTATTTCATCTGTTACAGTTAAAAACAAATATATTTCTTTATTTTCAGTGGACAGGAGTTATGAAGAACTGCAGTGGCTACTTAATATGATTCAGAATGATCCTGTACCCTATGTAAGGTTAGTTTTTGTGCTAAATTTGATTTTGCAAGTCCTAAAGTAAACTGAAGAAGTTGGGAAGATTATACATGGAACAAGTTTTTAATATTTTTAAAAATAGAGGAACATGTTATACATTTATTAATGTCCTTTTTAGGGTGCTTTTTAAAAAATGGAGTATGCCTGGGTGGCTCAGTCAGTTAAGTGTCTGCCTTGGGCTCAGGTCATGATCTCAGGGTCCTGGGATGGAGCCAGCGCATCAGGCTCCCTGCTCAGCAGGGAGTCAGCTTCTCCCTCTCCCTCTGCCCTGCCACCTGGCTTCTGCGTGTGTACATGTGCGCATGCATGCTCTCTCTCTCTCTCTCTCTAATAAATAAATTCTTTAAAAAAATTGTGTATACCTTTGGAAAGACATTTTAAAAAATACATTGTTAATAAGCAAAGTTTATTCCCTGCAATTTTATGTACGACTTCTATTGTAATTTAAAGAAAAGCTTACATAACAGTTTGTAGTGTACATGGGCCATCTCTTATATATCCAAATTTATAATGCCTGTATTGATTGATTCAGTCTACATTAAAAGTCATTGAGAGAAATGTCTTGGTGTATCCCATTTGTTCCTTTCTATCTCCTATAAAATCTCATTTTTAATCCATAGACTTAGGATTTAAAAAGTGTAATGTAAGATTTAAAATTTAGAAAATAAGCAAAAATAGAAGAAAATCCCAGTTCTGACTTAGTAACAGTTTTCATTTTTGTATTTCTTCTAGTCTTCATTTCTGTTGCTTTCTTTTGCAAAGTAGGATGTTCATAGTGTATTTGAATAGGATTAAATATTTGACCTTTTCTGTCTTCCTTTCTTTGTATATATGAGACACTTAAATTTTTGTTCATTTGTTTTAAGATTATGACTTCATAAAATAAAATTTGAATTGTGGGAAGTAACTTATAGTTATGCCCACTAGAAACAAGAACATAAACCTACAGATGTTAATTGTCTTACTCAACCTGACACATAAGTTGACAGATGGTTCTTTTCTTCTGAAAAGACATACAGGCAAACTGCTTCTAACTTTACTGAAATGCATCTGGACATGAGGAGTCCACATAAGAGATTAAAGACATTGTCTTTGACCAACGGTAGTTTTTTGGGTTGGTTGTAGCAGTGAGCTCTTGGTTAGGTGACCTTATTATTTCAGTGTTTTATGTCTGTCTGTCTTTCAACTCTAACCATTTCATTGTTTTTTTTTTTAATCTTTATTTTTTTTTAAAGATTTTATTTATTTGAGAGAGCAGAGCGAGAGAGAGCATGAGCAAGGTGAGGGGCAGAGGGTGAGGGGCAAGCAGACACCCCGCTGAGCGGGGAGCCCGATGTGGGGCTCGATCACAGGACCCTGAGATCATGACCTGCGCCGAAGGTAGACACTTACCTAAGACTGAGCCACCCAGGCGCCCCCATTTCAGTGTTTCAAATGATGCTTGTTATATGCGTATCTTTGTATAAAGTTTTGCTGTTATTATTTCATAAGTTCCTGATCTGTACAAAGAGTACAAAAGTTCCTTTTGTACTCTTTGACTTGTGTGTATATTTTAAATTTTTCTTTGTGATTGATGTGTACTAAAGGTAAGGTTAACATGGACAAAAATCTCATAATCATCAGATAAGAGGATAGGCAGGAAACCACCTTCATCTCTTACATGACAGAGTTCATGCATTTGAAAGTTTATAAGATCCTACTGATAGCAAGTAGGAACAGAAATTATAAATACAGTATAAACAAAGTGTATCATGTATTCATTTATGTTTTCAGTTCACAGCATCAGAACTAATGTTAAGGTGTGTATTTCTGAGATCATGGAACTGTTTTGAAGACGATTTTAGCAGATTGTAGTACTATATAATATTTGAAGTTTCTATATTTCTAAATTACATACTGTACAGTCTAAGTGATTTTTTTTTGAAATTCTGTTGTGGAACTATTAAAAGCATTCAAATTTCAAGAGCAGTTATTTATAATTGAACTGAAAATCTATTTAAAGACATAGTTCATGATTATATTTGACACTTTTCTTCTTAATTGATATGATTCATTTATACCATCAGTAGGGAAACTCTTAGTCTGTACTTAATATCATCTAGCCCATAGGTTCATTCATAGTTAAAAAATTCGGCATGTCTTTAAAAATCTTTAATGTTAATTGTCAAGACAAAAAAGAAGTATTACCACATAACAGTTAATGTATCTGCATATTTCTTAGTATCTTGGCACATCTGTCCATATTTTTGTGTTTCTTCTTTACTTTTAATACTTTGAATAGGAGCTCTGTCCTTTTCTCTGTGTTCCCATCATTACTTTTTCTCCCTTTTCCTTTTCTTTCTTTCTTTTAGGTATAATTGACATAAAACATTATGTTAGTTTTAGGTATACAACACAATGATTCAATATTAGCATATATTGAGAAATTGTCACCACAGTAAGTTCAGTTAACATCCTCCCCATACATAGTTACACACTTTTTTTCTTGTGATGAGAACTATTATGATCTGTTCTCTTAATAACTTTCAGATATGCAGCACAGTATTATTAACTATTGTCACCATGTTGTACATCACATCCCTATGACTTATAATTGTAGTTTTGTACTCTTTGACCTGCTGCATTCATTTTGCCCCCCTTTTCCGTGCAACCACCAATCTGTTCTATTACTTTTTCTTAAACTCATTAAGTAACTACAATACAGATCTGCCATATTCCACTTTATTGATTGGATAGAATTCTTAGTCTTTAAGATGGGTAAACATTTGGTATATGTCTTAAAATCAGTGGCATTACTCTCTCCTACCCCAGACACAAGCATTTTATTTTTATGGCCCTTGGTTGATCTTTAAACTCCTAGTGATGAAATGGTCTTCAATAAGAACTAAATTTTTTTTTAAAGACTTATTTATTTGAGAGAGAGAGACACAGAAAGAGAGAGTGAAGGGGAGGGGCAGAGGGAGAGAATCACCAAGGAGACTCCCTGCTGAGTGGAGACTGACAACTGATGCAGGGCTCCATGTCACGACCCATGAGATCATGACCTGAGCTGAAATCAAGAGTTGGACGCTCAACCAACTGAGCCACCCAGGCACCCCATAAGACTTAAAATTTAAAAATATATGTGGATTTTCTCTTTTTCTTTTTCTCTTTTCTCTTTCTGTGTTTATTATGATATATATCAGAATTATTGATTTTGATAGAGTTAGATAAAGCTCTGAAGAATTTTAGGGTGAAACCTTAAAGTCTGGGGGAGAAAAAACCCAAATTACCTGTAATTATTCCTTGATGAAAGCATCAAGGAATGCTAAACTTGAAAATCGTTTCTGCAAGGATGCTTCCTTAATTCCCTATACTAGATCATGTCCCTGAAGTCATAATTGCCCATAAAAACCCTACAGTTCTTCCTATACTTAAGTAAAGAAATATCTCCTATATTTAAGTATTAATTTTATAGCTGGAACTATTTGATTATCTTTGTCTCCCCCATGGGAATATAAGTTCCAAAAAGATAGGGACCATGTTTCCTTTTTGTCAGTGTCTGGAGTATAGCATAGTGCCTTATATATAGTTGGTTCAATACATGTG
This sequence comes from Callorhinus ursinus, assembly GCF_003265705.2. NCBI lineage: Eukaryota > Metazoa > Chordata > Mammalia > Carnivora > Otariidae > Callorhinus > Callorhinus ursinus. The sequence continues at coordinate 63,087,487 of NW_027397067.1, read as the reverse complement.
AAATGAGTGATTGGATGCAATTTTTTCCTTTTTCCTCTAATCATATGTATGGCTTTTTTTCTAATCATATGTATGTTTAACTTCTTTCATATGTTAAAGAGAAATGATATTATCTCTCTGTTGACAACTGTATACAGAAAAAAGCTTTAAGGTGTTTATTTTGAAATGTTGGGGAAGTTCTCAGTCTTTCATGTTGGCTTGATGTTTTAAATATGGTAATAGGGTTGTCCACTTTATATGTGTAGTTTTCTCTCAATAGAAGATTTTCAGATTATAGATTAGTTCTTCATTAAGGTATCTTGAGAATTTAAACTAAGTAAATGCACTTTAATTAACTTGTATAATCACCTGACCGATTACTAACGCTTTTTTTCATAAAGTTTGCTGTTCATTTTACATGTCTGATAAGATAAATAATCTAAAAAAAGGACGGGGCGCCCGGGTGGCTCCACTGGTTAAGCAACTGCCTTCGGCTTGGGTCATGATCCCAGGGTCCTGGGATCGAGTCCCACATCGGGCTCCCGGCTCTGGGGAGCCTGCTTCTCCCTCTGACCTTCTCCCCTCTCATGCTGTTTTTCTCTCTCTCTCAAATGAATTTTAAAAAAAGGAAAAAAAACTAGGTGCGTAGTTTTTAATTAATTAAATCTAGGTGTTTTATTTTTGAACTAAAATGAAATTTACATTTTTGAAAATTATAGTTTCCTTTCAGTTGGCATAACTTTTTTCTTTTCCTTTTTTCCAAGATTTTATTTAAATTCAAATTAGTTAACATATAGTGTAGTATTGGTTTCAGGGGTAGAATTTAGTGATTCATCACTGGGCATGACATTTTAAAATACTCATATAAATTTGGAAAAATGCAAAATTACATTAAGAAGAAAACTTAAATAGCCTGTAATTATTTTACCCAGAAATACTTAACATTTTAGATTATTGCTTTCCAGTCATTTCTACCCATGAATATACTTTTTATATTGATAGGAAGGACTGTTAATTATATTCTTTAAAATGGATAGGATTGTTTTAAAGATGACATGAAATTATATTTTGGTTTTGGAATGAAGCATACATATGATCACAGTGTATCCGTCCCTCAAGAGACACACATACATCCTGTGCTTTTTCTCATGAGAGATTTTGAGCATGTTTTTGGTTTTGATTTGAGTTTCTTATTGATAAGTGATTGACAATAGATTGGACTTGCCCACCAAGAAAATTCTCAACTGTTTAGGGAAATAATGTGATGCAGCAGCAAACTTATAAACCTATGACTTTCCCAGGATTTGCTTTAGGTCTCTTCCAGTTGTGTGAAGCATATGCTTATTCTGAATTTTTATGTTTAATCTCTGTAAATTTAAGCATGAGATTCTCATTGTCTTCCCTTAAACTTCATCTCCTCTGAGTATCACTTTGGGTGTTTAGTCATTTATAAGTATTTCTTTATAAAATCCTATCTTCTATCATCTAAACTTTAGAGAAAAACAAGTTTTGAAGCAATGTTTAATTTGATAGTAATAATACATGTACTGATCACTATTGCTCTTTCAGTGATCATTTCAAAGATATCCTCAGTTTCACTCTTTACAGTTCATTGGCACACCTACCACTTTGGTATTTGGGGTAACTGGGAAAGCAGCCGAATAGAAACTTAAGTTTTCTAATTAATGCAAACTTAAAGTATAACAACATTAACCTGCTCTAAAGAACAAACTTGTCCATATTTTTAAAGATTGTTTACCTGTAATATTGATCTATTCTTACAGATAGATTTTGAGTTCCTTAAGGACAGGAATTGTGTTTATTTATAAAGTTATGAAAATACGCATATGAAATATGCATGAAGATATGTATCCCCTTTCATAATCCCTATCTGTAAATTGCATCTATAACTCCACTTTTTGTTCTCATAGCTTTTCAGTAGTCTTTTATACGGTCTTAAAATATCAAAGCACAAGAGGATATTAAAGTGAGAGCACATCTTTCAGTTTTACAGACATAAAATTGAAGCCAAAAGTGGTTAAGTATCTTAATCTGCAACCTGGTAGTTCCACTTTCTTCCCGTCTCTTTTTCAAGTATAAATCCAGTCTGATGCCTTACCACCAACAATTAAATATAAAAACTGCCTTGGGTTCACCTTTCAGGTTAGTCATTTGTAATTACAATGTAAGTGTCTCCTCCATTTGTATCCAAGCGTTCCATTACTGTGTGGTCTTGTATCTCTTAGGCCTGGGCCTGGCTCTTATCATTGCGCTCAGTGTTAGACTGCCGCCATAGCTTACTTGCTGTTCCTTTTCTTTTTCTATCCTCTTTCTGTTGGCGTCTCCTACTCATAGCGTTGGACATTTTCGTTTTCAGATGTTGTTTTGGTCACACTGCCCTATTTTTAGAAGACTCCATGAGTGTTCAGCTGGCCTCTCACAGGGGATAACTCCCAGTAGCAAACTTTAATTGTTACCCAACATGAGGATCCTTTGACTAATTAACTCCTCTAAACTTCAGCTCATTTTGAGGAAACCTTTTTTTTTGGGTCTCCATATTTTAAAAGCTTCTGCACATTTCTATGCTTTACAAAGATACTATAATAATGAAGTCTATATTCATTTTATTACCTCAACGTAGACTTGTTCTTCATATGTAATTTTTTTTTTTTTGCCCCATTTTAAGATTTTTGTATTTACTGACCAGCCTTTCTTTAAAAATTTTTCTAAGGAGACTAAAATGTTTATTTTAGAAATGGAATGAGAAAGATTGGTTAGGAATACATAGAGTCAGGTTTTAAAGGACCTCCTTATACACTAAGGTAATTTTAGAAAAGAACAAACCCACCAGAACCTTTCTAGTGAAAAAACCATAGTAAATATTTAGGATGTGTAAAATAATGTCTTTTGAACTTAAACTTAAACACAAAAATAAATCTAAGAAGAGATGATAAAATAGGAAGGAGATACTATAGATAATTTTCAAATGTTTTTACTTCATGGTCGGCGGAAGTTTTTTCTTTATCTTTCAGACATAAGATTCTAAACATGTTGACGAAGAACCCACCATTTACTAAGAACATGGAGTCTCCGTTATGCAATGAAGCCTTGGTAGATCAACTTTGGAAACTTATGAATTCTGGTAAGAATTTTAAAAAAAATTTTATTATTGGGGTATTTTCATTTTGCAGCAAGTTTTCAGTACTTAAAGAACTATGGTTAATATTTTATTTTTTTTTTAAGAAGGATACCTATTACATCTGCCTTCACAGTGGTGAGTGTGGTGACATTGACTAAGGATATATTCACTCACTTTGCCTCACAAGGTGGTTGAGGAAACAAAAATATTAATTTATGTGGAAGTATTCCACATGTCTAAGGAACTATAAATATAGACCTGCAAACTATTATTGTTATTTTTATTTCAGAAAATTATAAGGAGTTGAAAACTATATCTTCTCACCTGTTTTCCCTTGCTGCCTGGTGGCCTTTCCCAGGGGTAGCCAGTTTCCTGTGGATCCTTTCAGGAGCAGTGAATGTTGTTACCTCTGCACAGTGGAGACCATGGTATCTCATTCACAGTTTGAATTCACTGTATTTGGATGAGGTCAAGAGGCAGGATAGCCCAGTGCTCCTTTGTATATAGGCTCTGGAACCAGTTGGATGAGGGTCAGGTCCCAGCTGAATAATTTATGAGGTGTGACTTTTCTAAGCCTGTGTATCTCCTGATGATACCTGCCTCTGCAAACTGAAAATTCACTGAGTTACTATCTGTAAAGCACAGTACCTAGTTCATATTAAGTGCCCAAAATGTTAAACTAACAGAGTAATGATATCATTTTGCTTCTCATGTACTTGAGCTACCTGTAGTTCCTTTTTGGTAGGTCATTCATATTCTTTGCCATTTTTATTTAATTGAATTTTTGGTCTTTTCCAATTGACTTGTAAATGTTTAAAGAAAATTTGCCTTATGTATCTGATGTGTTGAAATTATAATACCGGTTTGGATTTAAAATTCAATTAAAAGGTAAATTTATTTTACTTAAAGATAAACTGTGCTGGGTAGATGGTGAGAGAGCAGTTGCTGTTCATTCCAATATGTATGTTACTTTATGTATGTTACTCTAATATTCTCTAGAATATTAGAAAATAACTTGTTTATTTAGACAATAACTAAATAATTTAGAAAATGTTTGTTTCATTGGTGGCCACTTCACTAAATCATAACTAAATACCAAGTTCTGATTCTTTAAAAAAATTTTTTTTTAATTATTTTATTTACTAGCATTGTGATGTTAAGTAATTGTATAACTCTGTCCCTCAGTTTCATAATCATAGTGCAGCACACCAGGTAAAAGCACCATAGCAGGTATCAAATTGAATTACAGTAGTATGGCCCTTGTCCTCAAAGTATTCAGAAAACACATTAAACCAGTTTCTACTGATAAAGCTAAATTATTTTTCTAATGGTTTCCCTAATCCCTAGAAGAATGATTGCTGCTGTTTACATAATGTTTTATATTTTGCTACTTGTGGTACCTTGAAGGATGTTATGATTACTGTCATTTAGATCTGGGGAATGAATACACAAGTTCAGGAACTTGTAAAGGATCATTTAATAGTTAATATGTGGCACAAACTATACTGTGTTGAATATATTCTTAACAAGAATGCATGATTCCATGACTGGGATGGATTATAACTTTGAGGAAAGCATAATGAATTACAAAGAATCTCTTTTCACCTTCTAGGGAAGATTTCTTGAACAGAATATGTGTTTAAGATTAATGGAACAATTTCTGTAAGACATTTGAAACCCATTGGAAAGTTGTGGTTATATAAATTCAAGCTCTGATTGACTGTATAAATTCAAGCTCTGACGTTTTAGTATTTAATTTTGGTAGTGTTCAGTATAAAGTACAGTTGTTGCTTTGATTTGGAATTCCCTGTGGCAGTTCTCTAAACAAAACAGATCTGTAGTTGTAAACAGTTTATTGCTCAGCTCTTCAGAGTTATAAATAAATGGGAGCAATATGAACAGTGGGAGTGGCGTGAATAGTTGGGAATAGTTTTTTGTTTTGTTTTGTTTTTAATGTTTTCAGAGGACATTGGACATTAGGGGAAATTGGTTAGAGGATTGCTCATTTCCTTTCCACTCCTGAACCTTTGGGATACATGAATGAATCTGATTTAAGAAAATACCTTTTTCTTGTTGTTTAAATTTTTTTTTTTTTAGTTTTTTTTTTTAAGTAATCTCTAAACTCAGTGTAAGGCTCGAACTCATAACCCCAAGATCAAGAGTCATATGCTCCACCAGCTGAGTCAGCCAGGCTCCCCATAATTTTTAAAGTTTCTTTTTATAAAATGATAATGTCAATATAATCATGTTACAGAGTTTTATCTGAACCAAAACAGAAAATATTACATAATTTATTACATTCCCCACTATTAACATTTAAGTATATTTGGCCTTTACGGGAAAAAATTGTATGTACATAGTTGTAGTTGAAATGAAGGTATTAAACAGCATTTTATCATGATAATTTTTCACATTACTGTATATCTTCTTGTGATTATTTTTAAGAAAAAAAAAAAGAAATGGTAATGAGAATTCACTTATAACAAAAGGAACTAGAACATCATCTAAGTCCCTTAATCCTACTGAACTCTGTCTGCCCCTCGCTCCCTATTGGGACTCCTTGGTCATCTGGTCATTTGAGATAAACATTGTCTTTTTTTTTTTTTTTTAAGATTTTTTTATTTATTTATTAGAGAGAGCACAAGCAGGTGGAGTAGCAGGTAGAGGGGGAGGGAGAAGCAGGCTCCCCTCTGAGCAAGGAGCCTGATGCGGGGCTCGATCCCAGGACCTGAGATCATGGCCTGGGCCGAAGGCAGTTGCTTAACCAACGGAGCCACCCAGGCGCCCCTGAGATAAACATTGTCTTGATTTACATATGGAGAACAAATAAACTGTGGACAATAGGGATTTAATTATATTCATTTATTTCTGTCCTATTCCCAAGTGGATTTGAGATGTGTTGACTTTGCATAGTTACAAAGTTTGTTGAACCCATTTGAAATAGTATAGAGAGACAGTATCATAGCAGTTAAGAAAAGATCATCTTAGGTGGTCATCAGCTGCTTTTGAAGAATCAAAGTTGGCTTAGCTGGTTTCAGAAACTTCTCAATAAGAGAGTAATTGTGGTAGGATACATAACATTAGGATTTCAAAAATTGAAATTAATTTGAGAGTAAGACAAATGACCTAATTACATGAAATTATATTCATGTTCTTTTGAAATTCATATATCATTAATGAATGTTAATAATACTCTTTTTAGAAATATACTAGGGGTATTTAGAGCTGAGAGGTAAAGAAAGTAGGGGCTCTTGGAAAATGAGTCATCCTAATGGCCATATACCAGAAGGAAGTTTCCCAGACTTCTACCGTTGAGTTCCTAGGACTGCCTGGTCTCTGCTCTCTGCCTGGTGTGTGGTAACTCCACTCATCTTTAAGTTCTGGGTTGCTATTCTGGTATCATCCCAACTGTTTTTGTTTTGAAAACACTTACACATATACACAGCTATATATGGATGTACGTATATGTACAGATATTAGATATCTTACCCCATTCCTTAATTTTCCCACATAACTTTTACTCCCCAACATTTTGTTTTTAAAATTTTCAAAGCTTAGAAAAATTTTAAGAACAGTACGGTGAATGACCATGTATTTTCATTTTGGTTCACTAGTTAACTTTTTACCATATGTACTTTTCCCTCTCTTTCTTTGTGTATACATACCTCTTTTTTTTTTTCCTGAATTGTTTGAAAGTAAACTGCATCATGGTACTTTTCCCAAAATACTTATTCCTGAGAATAAGGACATCCTCCTACATATCCTCAATATCGTTAACATGCCCTACTCCAGTATATATCTCATAACCACATTTCCTCAGTTGTCCGCCAAAATGTTGTTGTAGTTCTCATATAGCTTTTAAAGAATAATGCTCCTCAGAAAGAATAAACATTTTTAAAGAGAAACTGCTTTCACATCATATGGTCTTTGTCCCTAGTTGCATAAGAATCTTAAATAAATAGGTTTATTTTTAATCACATTGTTCATAGTTCTTTTTAAAGCTTCAAGTATTCATTTATTCACCATTTATTTCTTGAGCACCTCCAGAATACTATGTTTTGTGTGTGTAAGAATTTAATACAAATAGATAGTTGCTGAAATAAAAGAGCAAAGTACTCTAGAAATCTGAAGAATAGAACCACAAACCGTACCTGGAGTGGCAGAATGTTTGTGCTGTGGTGACATTTGAGCTAGCTCTTAAGGAATGGAAGAGTTTGCCCAGGAGAAAGACACTTTAGGTAAGAGAATTAGATGAAAAAGCCTCAAGTTTTGAAAGGGTGTTTGACAAATAGTGTTATCTGGAAAAATAGATCAGGAGTTTGCATTTTATCATGTATACAATGAGGAACAGGTGGAGTTATGACCTGGCTCTCTTCTGTTAGCTGTATATATATTTTTTCCACACTGAAAGAAATGATTTTCCTTTCCCAAAGAAAAATATTTAAAAATTCAGAACATATGAGAATCCTACCTTTTATAGCTTATGTAAGATACTGGATTATAGACCAACATGACAATAATTTTTAAAAAATACATTTAAAAATTAAGAACTTAGGACTTGGAGTTTATTATTGGTGCTTTGCATTTTATTTAAAACGTAAGTACTTTCTCAAGTCTTACCTGATTAACAGTGTTTTTTCATTTCTCAAGATAGAGGCCTGCATTGAAGAGATTGTATATCATTGTGAAAGAAATCTTAGCCATTACTCCCAAGTTGCTCTTCAGTGTTTGGCAATTACTGTAAGGATGACAGGAAAACATTTATGAGATTGCTCAGGACATTGATGGCTGTTTACATCATACTTTTTAGTATTTGAAAGTGTACAACTATACTCTAGGGGGTAGAATGAAAGAAAATTAATTCAGCTTGATGGAATTTGTCACATTTCAGACTAAGAAAATAGACAACTTTGATATTAACATCAGAAGATTTCAAAGTTCTGACCTTCTGGTTTCCTTCCCCCGAACACTCCTTTTTAGGAAGAAAAATGGTCAAGAAAATGAAAACATATTGGGGCGCCTGGGTGGCTCAGTTGGTTGGGCGACTGCCTTCGGCTCGGGTCATGATCCTGGAGTCCCGGGATCGAGTCCCGCATCGGGCTCCCTGCTCGGCGGGTCTGCTTCTCCCTCTGACCTTCCCCCCTCTCATGTACTCTCTCTCTCTCTCATTCTCTCTCTCAAATAAATAAACAAAATCTTTAAAAAAAAAAAAAAGAAAATGAAAACATATTAATACCTTTTTTGTAGGAAATTACATACATGTACACACACATGGATATGAGTGAAATGTTTGTACTTAGTGTAATATGCACAGAGAGATCAGGACAGAACTGCCCTATGGCAGTTCTTATTTGCCTGACTCAACTCTGTTCAGATTTCCAAGCTTCTGTCACCAATAAGAAATGCTGGGTTTGTTGAAAAATGTCCTGGAAACAGTGGCTTTCAAAGGGACCTCTCTTAGCAGTTTTTTGGCTTGATCAGCTTTAGTAGCAATTACTTCAAAAAACGAAGAGATCTTTTTAGTATCAGATTTGCTATTTAGGGGGTTTGTCTTTAGATATTTTGTGATTTGAGTAGAGAACATCAGTACTGGGTTTCCTACTTTCTTCACGAGTGTTGCTCTTCTGTTCCAAGTAAGCAAGGTGCATCCCAAAGTATAACTGCTAGTGAGACAGGATGGACAGCATTTGACCTGAGAGGAGCGAATAAGATCTGTTTTATTTTTCATATATTATGAGCATTCCTTGCCACTTAGGTGATTGGGACCATTTAAGCTAGAAGAGGGTCTTCAAAATGCTGTAACTGAGGGTAGAAATCAGGAGCTGTTTCAGGGCCTCTCATTAATGGAATTGATTGATTTGAAATCATAGAATTTTTGACCTGAGGAGATCTTAAGCATCATCTCAGATCCGTGTTCTCATTTTAGGGCCCAGGCACCTGACTTCCCCAAAATCACAGAGCTGACTGGTTATTTAGCAGAAGTGTTTTCCCCACTATGCCATTCAACTTAATTGCATTGTAAATAATGACAACCATATTAAGATTTTGTTCCATGATTTTGAAATGTAGTGGAGCTTCGATTTTTTTTTCTTTTGTAATTTTATAGGAAGTACTGCTCTTCATTTTTTAGCTCCGTCTTAAATCAGCCCTACATTTCTTTAAGGGAAGACATACTGTCAATAATTTCCTTCAGGAACAAAACAGTATCCATTCCTCCATTCAAATTGAAGATCTACCAAAATCTTCAAAAAACAAAAAACAAACCAAACCATGGGGCACCTAGGTGACTCAGTTGGTGAAGTGTCTGCCTTCGGCTCAGGTCATGATATCAGGGTCCTGGGATCAAGCCCTGCACTGGCCTCCCTGCTCAGCAGACAATCTCCCTTTCCCTCTGCCCCTCCCCTCAGTCTTGCGCCCATGCACGTGCTCTTCCTCCCTCCCTCTCTCTCTCTCTCTGAAATAGATTAAACTTAAAAAAACAAACCAGAAAGCCCACATAGAAATAAAAAGTATCAAAATTCTTATTTTAGGGGTTCAGTGCATTTAGCAGCCTTCACTGTGCTGCTTGATCATCTTTAAGCTGACTTAAAAAAAAAACCCTAGTTCATCAAAGTGTACATTTTCCATTTGCTAATAACTTTTTTTTAAAACTTTGAGGAATTCACACTCAATTGCCTGACTGGTTTTGATGTCATCTACAGCATAGTTCAGGATGGTTATTTGCTGCAGACGTAATTAGGTGATATTGATCTTCAAGGCTAAGTTTTCTTCCAGTGTAAATGTACCCTAAACTGTTCCAGTTTTCTTTACTGATAAAATGCCTAAGGTTCACTTCTTTTCTTGTGATGCCCATGAGTAGATAGTGCTAACTGCTCTGGCAGGCTTCCTTCCCTTCCCTCAGAGGTTTGAGCCCATCCAGCCTTTGTAATAAAAGGCTCAGGAATCTGATACCTGTCCTTTGTGGAACCTATATGTGTAAAATGCTTCAAGGAGGAGAATAATGGATGCCTACAAAAAATTAAGCAATGTTAGACAATTAAAATGTCCAAATCTGCATATTCCAGAGAAGGAAATGGATTTCCAGCATACAGTCCTTACTTTTCAGTCTGTACTGTTCTTTCCGTGTCTAGTTTCTCTGTAGTTTTTATGATAAAAACCTCATTCTCGGGCACCTGGGTGGCTCAGTCGGTTAAGCGTCTGCCTTCGGCTCGGGTCGTGATCCCAGGGTTCTGGGATCGAGCCCCACATCGGGCTCCCTGCTCGGTGGAGAGTCCGTCTCTCCCTCTCCCACTTCCACTCCCCCTGCTTGTGTTTCCTCTCTCCATGTGTCTCTCTCTGTCAAATAAATAAATAAAAACTTAAAAAAAAAAAACAAAACCTCATTCTCCTCAGGAGCTCTTGCCTTCTTTTGCTTTTAACAATGCTGTGTATCTGTTACCTTCTCACACAGTAGCCAAGCTGAAGATGTCTCAAATAGGATCGATGATAGCTGGTTCATGGCATGGAAGGTGCCTAGTACAGTGTAGTGTGTATAGTATGAACTCTGTGAAATTATAATTCCTGTGAATTTCCTTTGCATAAAATATATGTCATATTTACTTATCTGTTGGGGTAAGTCTCATCAGAATCACTACTTGATTGATGGCAGTTTATTTACCCATTCTCATACTTGTTGAAAACCGCAAAGCTTAATATTTATGCTGTCTAAAATTTGCTGTAGCAACTTCTTTCCCTTTTGTTTCTCCTTTTTAAACATTATGGTCCTCTTTTGAAATCACAGTTACTGATCAAAATTAAGTATTTGTAGGATTTTTCTTACCCAGAAGAATTTACATGTTACTTTTCATTCATTTTAAGTTCTATACATCATTTTAAATTCTGCCTAGAAATCATAGCAATTCTCTAATCCTAGATGACAGATTTCATCCTGTCAGACAGTTCCATTTGATGGCAGTATCTACCTAGAGTGCTCTGTTGGGGAAAAAAGGGAAAGTGAGAAAGAACTCTGGTATTGATGTGCTCTCTGACCTGCTGTTGATATGGGATAAGGCATAAGATCAAAACCCTTATTTTGGAGATAAAAAAGACTGAGATTCATCAGAGAAATTGAAAGAACTTGCCTCTTGTCTCTCAAATACTTTAAACCTAATTTCTACACAGTCGTCTTCTGGTCAGTATGTGTTTTACCGGCTTTTGCTATCTCTGGGGTTTGCTTTTTCCTTTAATTTTTATTTTTTAAATAAATAGGAGCAACACAAATATATAGCCATTTAACAAAAACATTTTCCTCCTCTTCAATAAAAGTTTTTAATCGTGTTATTTTGAGTAGTTGTAGAGTTTCTTACCATATTTAAAACCTGAAAATAATAAATTTGACAGGAGATTTGTTTCAAGTGGTAGGGTTCATAAAGGCTCATGGAGTGCTGTCTTCCTAATGGGCTATTCAAGAAGAAAATAGGACAAGATGAACAGAGAATGAATGTGGAGTAGTTACCAAGGAGGAGGAATTAAAAGGAAGATTTAAAGGCAGAAAAAATACTGTTTTGGGAATATTAGAGTTTTAGTGGATGTTTAATATCCATTTGCTAAGAAGAATGGTGTAATTGGAGCGCCTGGGTGGGCTCAGTTGGTTAAGCATCTTACTCTTGCTTTCAGCTCAGGTCATGAGATGGAGTCCCCTGGTCAGGTTCCACACTCAGTAGGGAGTCTGCTTCTCTCCCTCTTGCTCCTCCTCCTACTCACACACTCACTAGCACTCTCAGTCTTTCTCTCTCTCTAAAATAAATCTTTAAAAAAAATGGCATAATGAGAACATTTTTTCCAATTACAGAATTCATTAGTTCATTCACTGACATTTACTGCTTCCAGGGGTGCCTGGGTGGCTCAGTGGTTAAGCCTCCGACTCTCAATTTCAGCTCAAGTCATGATCTCAGAGTGCCTAGATCGAGCTCCATGTTGGCTCCGCAGTCAGCTGGAGATGCTCTCTCCCTCGCCCTCTCCTTCCCTCACCCCTACATATGTGTGTGTATTCTTGCTCTTTCTCAAATATATATATATATATATATATATTTTAAAGAAAGCATTTACTGTTTCCATAACAATTTCTAAATATCTATGTTAAGATGCATCTTTAGAGTAGGGGGTTTGCCAGTGGAGCCTAGGTCATTAGATGGCCCCTTGACATCATAATCCTTTCCCTCTGTATAGGTTCTGGAGCAGTTCAAAATTTATGGATAAATGTACATACTGACTTATTTCTTTATTATTCTTAGGAACTTCACATGACTGGAGGTTACGGTGTGGTGCTGTGGACTTGTACTTCACCCTTTTTGGCCTCAGTAGACCTTCCTGCTTGCCCTTACCAGAGCTTGGGTTGGTTCTTAATCTAAAAGAGAAAAAAGCTGTCTTGAATCCGACCATAATTCCAGAGGCCATAGCAGGCAACCAAGAAGCTGCGATTAATCCAAGTAGTCACGCACAGCTAGTTGGATTTCAGAACCCTGTAAGAATCACATGCATTACAGAAGATGTAGTTTTATTATATAGAGCTATCTAGAGAAGAGAATTGCTGTTTTTGACTGGAGGATTTTAAAGCCACTAAAAGTTTCATGTGCCACTTAAAAAAATGGCTAGCTGACAGTAGTTTAGCACTTTACAGTTTAGAAAGTGTTCCTGACAAACTACATAGCTGCACATGACAAATAATGTGCTCCCAGTCCATTTACCCCTTTTGTTATGACATGGTGTTTTTGTACTTGAGTGTTGAATTTCTTCCTTGAGTAGTAGAAAATTGAAATGAATATTTAATCTTGTCTGTATATGTTGTTGGCAAACTATTTGAACACAGGGGCCGTGACTTTTTTTTTTTTGGCTACTCTCTGTCATACTTAGTAGCACAATTCTAAGCATATGATAAGTGCCTGGCAAATGCTTGTTGAATTAAATAAATAACAATGAATGGTCAGGTAAATGAGTAAGCTGCTGATTTGGGAGGAGATGATGTATTACATTTTTATTTATGTATGTGTGTCTGTGTTTGCCTTTTAAAAAGCTTTTATTTCTAGCTATGCATTAGAAAATTACCAGACTTTTTGTAGAAAGACCTTTAGTATACATAACAATCATTTTACTGTAATTCAAGGAAAGTTTTCCAGAAATTATTTTCATATTAATAACAAAATGTCCCCAATAACTCATGCTTCATTTTTCGCCAATATTTAGACCAGATTACTTGCCTGGCAATTCCCTACTGGTGTTTTGACACTTGAAAACTGAAATTTTCTTTATGCTAGTTAGTGATAGTTATTTTAAATTTGTTTATTCACGTAGATTTTCTGGAATACAGTTGTACATATTTGTTGTAAATTTGAAATGTATCCTAGAGTTTGGGTTATAAAGAAGTAAGATGATCTTTCCATAGGAAAAAAAAGAGTCTCATTAATGTGCTCTTTCAAATCTGAATATTTACAAACTTATACAAATAAATTATGTTTCTGATTCTTGCCCATATATGTTAACTTATTCACATTCATTCTTGGAGTCTTCAGGAGAAGAGGAGAAAATGATACCAAAAGATACATTCTTTTGGGAAAGCTCTAGAAGTTCGCTTATATACCTCCCACCTCCCCCAAAAAAGACCAGCAGACAGGAAAAGGTGAAGTTTATTTTCAGCCCATTGCTGATAATTTTTAGGCACTGGGCATGTTCTAATCTGCATGGTTGCTGTAGCTGTTAGTGTTCAGCTATAATATGAGCTACTTGTCTTCAGAAATCTAATTTTGATCTTGAATATTGCCGCAGGAAGATGATCACCTTGCCAAGGAAGCATCATGTAATATGTCAGCTCATCAGCAGGGAGTGAAGAGGAAGGCTGATACACCACTGGGGTCCCCACTAGAACCTGGTCAAATACTGGAGAAGAATGAGGATAGCAGTAAAGTCAAACTCAAAATCAGAGTAAGAAATACAGGTTAAACCTGTATTAATAGTGTAGGATATTCACCTTCTTGTAAATCTTTTTGAATACTTCCATTGGTTTTTCCTTAGCAGGAACAGATGGGGCAGACTGAATCATAAAAGAACCCAAATGTCATTTAAGATTTTCCATCTGATTATTTAACTTCTATTGTCACATACTTCTTCTCTGTTTGGGGGAGGAACTATGTGTGTGTGGTCTACCACAGCTCACTCCCTCTCCCCACAACTTAGGAGTAGATTCTAGTTGCTATTTTATTTTCAGTAATATCCATTCAGCTTCTTTTGGTGGCTGGACCATTTAATATTTTCTTACTCTTAGTACTTTTTGAGAAAAAACTACTTTTCCTTTTAAGATGTGGGGGTATATGTTCTGTGGCCTGTCTGCTACCTTTCCTAAGAGCTAAGATCCAAATATAAAGCGATGTAATGGCTCTTTTTCTCCTTTGTTTTTATGTATGTGTTTTAGTTTTCCAATTCTCAAGATGAGGAGGAAATTGACATGGACACTGTTCATGATAGCCAGGCGTTTATTTCCCATCATTTGAACATGCTTGAAAGGCCATCGACTCCAGGTAAGACTAGTGTACAGCCCATCGGGAGGTGATGAAGAAAGTTCTCATGGTATTACTGTTTTAAGGCCTGTTGCTTTATTTACAAGTGAACAACTATAAAGTTGAAAAGTAGCTAGCTAGTATAAAATACTAGATTGTATCAGATTATATTGCATATTAGCAAAGGAATAAATTTTTAAAAAGGATTTTTTAAAATTGTGTTTTATTTTGGTCCTTTTTTAAGTATTTGGCATACTTCTGGTTTGTTTTTTTTTAAAAATTCATTCAACAGATTCCTACCAGTAGCTTTAAGGGGTTTTTTGGTTTGTTTTTTTTCCTTTTGTTTTGTAATAGACTTAACCTCCAAATAACCTCAAAATAAAATACTAGATCTATTTTCTTTTTAATAATGGAACCATAATTTTAAACTTTGAAGTTAATGTCCCATAACACAGCTTTCTCTTTTTGCCTGCCTGTTTCATATAATACTATATCATAGATTTTTGCATGCATCTCTCAAACATCATGATCTTTCCTTTTGAAAATAGTACCTGAGACAGTATTGAGTTGATATACTGTAATATACCTTACTTTTCCTTGTTGGTAGGTATTTAGGTTGTTTCAAGTATTTATGACAGGTAATTCTGCACTGCATATCTTTATACAAAAGCTTTTGTTTCTTTTTTGTCAATTATGTTCTTAGGGTAAATTTCCCAAGATATATTATTGCTGAAAAGATTAATTTAAACTGTATCATGAGATACTTACCTTCAGAAGATTTTCACAGTTCTTGATATATTGTGCCATAATGCTTTTTGAAGAGTTAATACCTAGGTTATGTCATCACCATTTTATAATTTTCAGGGATGAAACATTGATGTAACTTGCATGTAAGGTGTGAAATATAGTAATAAAACAAATATTGGTGAACCTGCTCTCCACTCTAACCTCCACTCTGTTGTAGGCTCCATGCCAGGGTCCTTCCCTCTGTGCCCCTTCCTGGTTCTGTTCACCTGCTTTTGCACTACAAGTAAATACTATCTTCAGTTTCCTTTTTTAGTTTTTCTTATTCTCTTGCTTTTCTTTATATTGTATCACATAAGTACAGGGTTTCCTTGCACTTGTTTTTTAATTTTATGAAAATGGTATGATACCAGTAGGACTTACTTTTTTCAGTCAACATTATGCTTCTAAAGTTCATCCACGTTGATGTGTAAGATGTAATTTATTAATTTTCATTTATCCTTTATTATTATTGTATGCATAGTACCAGTGTAATAACTTAAAAGATACTTATTAATTAATTATAAATGATAAATCAAGTTTAGTTTACTTTTTTTTTTAGGTAATCTTTATGCCCAACGTGGGCTTGAACTCACGATACCAAGATCGAGTCACATGCTTTACTGACTGAACCAGCCAGGCACCCTCAAGTTTACTTTATAATGCATTTTTTATTGGGAATATGACTATTTTTCTTTTCTTTCTTTCTTTTTTTTCCCTGGGTACTGTTCCTGTTTTCTTTTTATTGGAAAAAAAGGGAGTATTTATCTATACCCTATACTGGTTGTCTTTTATGACTTTTACATTTGAATGATATTTTTTCTTTTTCTTTTTTTTTCCCCCTTTCTTTTAAACTTGTTATATTTGTACAGAGTTGCCCTTACCCACCTTGGTCTGCTTTTTATTAAATTTTAGTTTTGAGACCTAAATTATTTTTCATTATTTAGTAATCTAGGATAAACTAGTAGAATTTGAGAGCTGGCTTCAGGTAGACTATGAGCCTTGAAAACTGAAAGGTCATGAATTCTTTGACTTTTCTAATTGTAAGAGATCTTAACAATTATTTGTCTGGTCAATCCATTTTACAGATAAATAAACTGAAGAGAGAGATTAGGTCACTTGCCCTGAATGACACACTCAATAGCCAACTCAGGGCTAGAATGACCACTTTTCCATTTGACAAATGAAGAAATTGAGACACGATGAGCTGCATGTCTCACCTGGATTATCTAATTTGTTGATAATTTGGAATCAGAACCTAGGTCTCCTGATAGCTCCTACAATGTTGTTCACATTATGCCATCAAAACATTTCCTGTTTAAAATATCTTCCGTAGGGCGCCTGGGTGGCTCATTCGTTAAGCGTCTGCCTTCGGCTCAGGTCATGATCCCAGGGTCCTGGGATCGAGCCCCGTATCGGGCTCCCTGCTCTGCAGGAAGCCTGCTTCTCCCTCTCCCTCTGCCTGCTTCTCTGCCCACTTGTGCTCTCTATTTCTCTGTCAAATAAATAAATGAAGTCTTTAAAAAAAAAAAAAAAAGAAATATCTTCTGTAACCCCTAAAATATTTTGACCTATTTGTTGAACAAGTATTATAATGGAATTTATTAGCAAATTTTTGGGGAAGCAGGAAAACTTTACTATATGCAAAATTCCACATACATAATATAAAATATGGTTTCTATCTCAAATATGGAATCCAGTTTATATATTTAGCAGGCCAGTCACACTTTACTGTCTTTCTTGAATGTGTGTTGTTTTTAGACTTAAGCATATAGGAACCATAACAAAGGATTAAAAACAAATGGGATCTTTAGTAGTTAGTAGTATTCTTTTTATTATTAGAATTCTATTTTACTATTGAACTGCTTCTGGTTTTAAGGTTAAATTATGAAAACATGTCAGGCTTTTTTCTTCTTTTGGTAAACCAAGAAATAAATACCTCTTTTCCCTCTTCTTTGGCATTTTAGGGCTCTCTAAATATCGGCCAGCTAGCTCCCGATCTGTTTTAATACCCCAACACTCATCAGGCTGTGATGGCACACCCACCACGAAACCCCAGTGGAGTATGGAACTTGCACGGAAGGGAACAGGTGAAATGATTATTAATATTATTATTATTTTGCTCAAGAACAAATCTACAAACTTTATAAAGTTTATCAACTTAAAAAAATACATGAAAAATATCGATCTAGAGACTTACTTTTCTTGCAACACATTGACTTTATATTATCTAACAAAGAATATTTTATTTATATAGTTTTAAGTAGGCTCTGCTCTCTCCATGCATGGAGCCCAATGTGGGGCTTGAACTCACAACCCTGAGATCAAGACCTAAGCTGAGTTGGATGTTTAACTAGCTGAGCCATCTAGGTGCCCCTAAGAATATTTTAAACTAGACTTTTTACTATTTGAAAATAGTGTATTCCTATTATATAAAACTTGGAAATGAGAAAAAGAGTAGAAAGGGGAAAAAATCATCCCTCATTATGCCATTTAAAAATACCCATTATTGCTCTTTTCTTGCAGTGATTTTTCTTAAAATATTATAACATTAAAAATGCCAACTTCAGTAGACAGTATCAAATCTGCACCTTTCATACTTTCACAAAATGTGAAAGTCAACCACTTATTTCTCCGTTCCCTCTCCCCCTGAAAGTTTTACAGTTGGTCATCCATGGTCAGTCCTGAAGACTAGATGCCGTACTAGAAAACAGATATTCTGTCTTTTCAATTATTAAATATTAATTGGGCTTAAGTTTATGAAAAGTAATTCAGTTCAGATGTGTTTGTTACCTGTTCTATTTTATATTGTCTTCCACTTAGCTGCTTACAAAAAAAATGATTGTAATCTAGATAACGAGTAAGCATTCATTGCTATTGAACAAAGATTCAGTCCTCAAGTTCTGGAGGAACAGGGAATAAAAAACAAGATACATAAGCAAAATATTAAAGAATAGTTTTTCCAAAAGTCATGAGTTAGATTTTAAGATTCCAACAGATGGATTTTGCTTATATAAACCATGTTTTTATGATACAAACAAAAGAGTAACTGTTTATTGATTTGAGGAGCTTAAGGATCAACTGTGATTAATTCAAACTAAAGCAACATCTCAGAATATTTTGGTATTGAGACCCCAGACTGTTGCTTTTTTATATCTCTCTGTGTGCTGCTCTGTGCATTTACTGAAACAGATTCATACAGAATTTATTTCAGAAGGAGATCGGCTGGAGACCTTATCACTTACTTTGATAAGTGAATTTTGACATATCTTGGCCTTGCCAGTTTTATATTCTCTTGGTTTTATTTTTAATGTTTGGGTAATTTCGCTTTATTACCATTATACTTATTAAAATTTTACTACATTTGAAAAATTTGCCACATTTTTAAAAACGATAAAGCTCAGGGTATTTCAGACCTCTTGATATAGTTTGAGAGTGGTGCTTCTGCCTGTGCATGAATTCCTATTCCAGAAAAGAATCTGAATATGTTTGGTTTTTCTTTGTGATGTGGCACACTAACCTATGGAGTTATTAACACCTTTTTGTGCCCACTGATGTGCCTTTGTATCATAGTGCCATATTGCTTTAAAAAACCCATCTTTACTTTTTTGTGGAATCTCTCTTTACAGTCTTGTAGTTTTCATGACATCATGTGGGAAGAATGCGGAGGAGATACAGGGCTAATGGTGGGGAATAGGAAAGTATTAAAATGTTAGCTTTGGTTGCTAGGACCCTTTAAGTCATGAGGCAAAATGTATACCAGTATATTATTTGGACTGATCTGTAAAACATAATTGTGAATGTATTTTTATTTTTATTTTTATTTTTTATTTATTTTTTTTAAAGATTTTATTTATTTATTTGAGAGAGAGAGAATGAGAGATAGCACAAGAGGGAAGAGGGTCAGAGGGAGAAGCAGACTCCCCGCTGAGCAGGGAGCCCGATGTGGGACTCGATCCCGGGACTCCAGGATCATGACCTGAGCCGAAGGCAGTCGCTTAACCAACTGAGCCACCCAGGCGTCCCTGTGAATATATTTTTAATGTGCCTTTGTAATTTTCTTTAAACGTGTTTATGCTGTTCGGTACCCTGTGGCCAGTGAGCAAGTTTTAAAATTCAGTAGTGATATTATTAGAATTTAGAAAACCTTCATTTTACAAATGGTAGTGTTCCAGAAGATTATTTGTACATATATTTATTGTGGAATTCTAAACGTGTATTCCCATAGACACATTGTTACATTTGATGGGTAACTCTCAAACTAGCCAACAAAGTTAAAATCCCTTTTAACTTATACCATACATGAAGAATAATAGTATCAAACCTAGCCACTGTGTATAACAATGTTTTTGAGAGAAGGGGCACTTAGAGCTCCATCTTTTGGAATGTCAGAAGCACAACTTCAGCCTAACTCAAATAAAGTTGGCAGTAAAACAGGAACTTCCTCTCTTCCTGCCTCCCAGAAGGAGCCAGGGTCTCTTGCGTTGGTAGCTAGCCTGGCCTGAGGTTATGAGTGGAGGGCTAAGGAGAGGAGGCCTAGAATCAGTATAAGGGAAGCTGTGACCCCTCTTAATTCTCTAAGGGATTCTAGATTAGAGCTCACAAATGAGCCTTATTTGGAGCCTTATTCAGCACATCCAACTGAGGCATCTTTTACTTGGTCTGTAGAAGTCTTGCAAAAGTTTTTGAAGTACTTTACTAAAAAGAGATTACACAATAAAAATCTGGATTTCCGACTTCTCTTGAAAAAGAGTTACCTGAGAGGTCCTCTTAAGCAGGGATGTGCCTTCCATTTTGTGTTGCGCTGGAATTATGCTATCTCCTTTGGTCCAGGGCTTTTGATATTGGGAGCCCTGCTTCCTTTTTTTTGAGCCGAGATGATTTCTGAGATGGCTCCCTTAGAACCAACAAACCAGATGATGATTGAGAACTGGAATGTGTTGCAGATGTCATCTGGATGGGGGTAAACAAATGGGGTGTAGGTAAAATAAAGCAGAGGTGGAGGTGCCTGGGTGGCTCAGTTGGTTAAGCTTCTGCCTTCAGCTCAGGTCATGATCCCGGGGGTCCTGGGATTGAGCCCCGTATCCGGCTCCCTGCTCAGCAGGGAGCCTGCTTCTTTCTCCCTCTCCTACTGTCTGCTGCTCCCCCTGCTTGTGCTCTGTCTCTCTGTCAAATAAATAAATAAAATCTTAAAAAAAAAGAAGAGGTGGAAACTGTTAAGTAGTGGATAGGTCATAGTTTCTTTTTTGTTCTTTTTTCCTCCAGTTTCCTCTTTCCTTGTGTCTGATAGAAGAATATTTTAGAGATGATATCTGTGGTAGGTTAAGCCATTTGGGGGTAAGAAAAGAGAAGTGGCAGGGGTATTTTCCTTCCTTCCTTTACTATCACCTTTTTCTCCCCTGAGGTAAGGACGGGAGGCCATACAGCCTCCTGTGTCCTCTCGACCACTGCAGCTGCCCGAAGGCCCAGCGTGGCCAGTCTGTGTCCCAAGTTGCTGCAAGGCTTGTGTGAAGCACAGAGGAGGAGTGACAGGCACAGGGGCAAGAGGGAAATCCCTGACGGTTCTGCGGGGAAGAAAAGAAGGAGAGTTCCTGCATTTTGCCTAGTTAGGGCTGTTGTGTATGTAACACCTTGCCTAAGTCAGAAAAGCACTGTTCTAGTGCGTGAAATCTTTCCCACAAAAAAGATACCTTATTTCTATCTATATCTTGAGAGTACTAGTTCTTTCTTTTGAAACTCTAATATGAAAAACAGATTTTTTTTACTTAAATTTTAATGATCTAATTTTACACTTTATTTTTTACAGTGATCCAAAGAATCCAAAGACCAGACTTCACACTTTCCCTAATAAAAACTGCAGGCTTTGTGCTAAGTTTAAACATATACCTAATGTGCATGTATTTAAGAGAATTAGCAAGTTACTGACTGTTATTAACACTTCAATCAGATGGGCTGAGAAGCTTCTGCATTAGGCTTAATATTAAGTACCTCTTTGGTTGATTTTGCATTTGTTAAATTGACTGCAGCTAAAATCCTTATCCATAGTGCATTTTACTAGATCTCTAGGAAAGATTTTATGTTGGGTAGAACAACAAAACGTAGCATTTGTTTTGTTCTTTTCATATAACATGAAATAGGAAAATATGTTCTGAATTACATATATCTCCTTTTTTTGCTATATGTGCTATCTATCATAGAGACTTATATTTCAGGTCATTAAAAGGGCTTTCGGGAAGGAAATTGTACTTTCTTACCACCTTGGCTTAGACCTGCTAAAATTTTCCAGGAAAGAGAGAGATTAGGCAAACAAAAAAATATATTTTGTCGGGGGCCTGGGTGGCTCTGCCAGTTAGGCCGTCGGGCTCTTGATTTTGCTTTGGGTCATTATCTCAGGGTTGTGAGGTTGAGCCCTGCATTGTCTGGCTCAGCGGGGAGTCTGCTTGAGAGTCTCTCTCCCTTTCCCTCTGCCCCCCCCCCACGCATATGTTCTCTCTCTTAAATAATCTTAATACATAGAAATATATATTGTCTATAATAAGTGAAAACTTAAGAGCTAAAGGGTGTGGTGGTGATAGAGTAACATTAGGTTTTATCAGACGTTCTGCTGTTAAAACACTATTCTGGTGAATATTTTTATGTATGTGTCTTTGCATATATGCATGAGCACATATGTGGGATAGATTTCTAGAAGTGAACGTTCTAAATGGAAGACTCTGGGCATTTAACATTTTCATGGATAGCGTCAAACTGCCTTAACTTCTCCTTTTTAAAAAACACTATTATGGAAAACTGTGAAGGAGTCAGACTAGTGTAATGAACCCCCTTGTATCCATTACTCAGCTTCTACAGTGATCAGCTCATGGTCAGTCTTGTTTAATCTATATCCTTACCCATTTCCACCCTTATGAACTATTTTGAAACAAATTCCACGTATCATCACTTTCTTCATGAACAACTTAGTATATACCTCTAAAAGATGAGGACTTTATTTTTTTTTTTCTTTTTTTTAAAGATTTTATTTATTTATTTGAGAGAGAGAGAATGAGAGAGCGCACGAGAGGGAAGAGGGTCAGAGGGAGAAGCAGACTCCCTGCTGAGCAGGGAGCCCGATGTGGGACTTGATCCCAGGACTCCAGGATCATGACCTGAGCTGAAGGCAGTCGCTTAACCAACTGAGCCACCCAGGCGCCCAAAAAAAGATGAGGACTTTAAAAAGTCATAACCACAGTAACATTCTTATACTTTAAAAAATTAATTTTTTTCATATTTTTAAATATCCAGTCACTGTATAAGTTTCTGTTGACTTGTGCCATTATTCTAATATTTTTTTTAACACTTTATTTTTTGAATCATTATCCACATAAGGTCTACACGTTGCAGTTGGCTGATATGTCCTTTACATCCTTTTAAATTTGAAGTTTCATGTTTATCTTTTTCTCTCTTTTCTTCCCTTTATAATGTATTTGTTAAAGAAACCAGGGTTTTGATCTGTAGTTTTCAAGTCTGGGTTTTGCTAATTCATATAATGGTATAATTAACGTGTTAGAGTCCTCTTTATTTCCTGTGAATTTGTAGTTGGATATAGAAACTTAATTTATTCAGGTTTATAGATGGCGTTGTGTTCTTCCATCTGGAAACATACACTGTCTCGTTGACTCTTTTTTTTTAAATTTTTTTTAAATAGTGGAAGTTATATTTTATTTTTAATTATTTTTAATTTTTTAATATAAATTCAATTAACATAGTGTATTATTAGTTTCAGATGTAGAGTTCAGTGATTCATCAGTCTTATATCCAGTCTTCATACATGCATGTGCCCTCCTTAATGCCCATCACCCAGTTCCCTCATCCCCCACCCCTTCCCCTCCAGCAACCTTCAGTTTGTTTCCTATGATTAAAAGTTCACTCTTTTATGAGGTTAGCCACTAAGATGTTTAAGGCCTAGATCCATTATTTCACTAAGGGTTGCAAGATGGTGATATTCTTTTTTTTTTTTAAGATGTTATATATGTATTTGGAGAGAGTGTGTGCGCACGCGGGCAGGGGGAGGAACAGAGGGAGAGAGAGAATCTCAAGCAGACTCCCTGCTGATCATGGAACCTGATGCAGGGCTCGATCTCACGACCCTGAGATTATGACCTGAGCCAAAATCAAGAGTCAGACACTCAACAGACTGAGCTACCCAGGCGCCCCTGCAAGATGGTGATATTCTAATTCATCTGTCCATTTTTATAAACTGGTTTACTTCTGTAAAGCTAAAGTCCCCCTCATCTATTATGACCCAGTGGTATAGATTATACAGGAGGAGAAAGATAATGGCTTCTCTTTTTATTTAATAATTTCCCAAATAGTGAGTTGGCTAACTAGCATCCTCCAATGGTGAATAATCAGTTCCAGTCCTTTAGTTATTGTTCTTATTATTCAAATTGTCCCATCTTTGGGCAGTGAGAACCTCTTAGAAGTTGATTCTTGGGTCTGTGGAGAAGAACTTAACTTCCTTGCCATTATACGAGATTTTTCAGGTTCATTTTGTAAATATTCTGCCCAGCCCAAAATCAGTCATTTGTCCTGGGAGCCCTGGTTCCTAACACCTTCTCCTTTGGATCTAGCTAATCCATTGTCTTATTAATAGACTAAATACAAATCAAGAGACATGCAAGAGTTACAATCAGTGTATCTTTAATGCTAAGTATAAGGCCACTAGACAAGACATTGGATTTTGAAGTGGTTATAAGTATTCCTTGGAAAAGAGTATACCCAAGTACACTTGGTTGTCTATTTGGCAGTTGTCTCTGCTAGGAAGTACAGTTTCCAGTGTAATTATTGGTTTTTCTGAAATCCAAGTTGCTTGGCAGGTGTTTAAGATGATGAAACTTCTCTCAGTGCAGAAGAGGACCTCAGACTCTTAATAGTGCGGACAGCCAATTGGAAAGCTCACAGTCTGGTGTTGTAGACTAAATCATGAGGTAGGCTCTGAAGGGATTTGTTCATGAGGCTTTAAAGTCTCTTATCATCACTTTTCCTTATCACCTGGCTCTGTATCCTGTTAGGTATGGAGCTATTTTCTCATATTTTGGAAACATACTCATATAATTTATTTAAAATCTAAATTAAAATCTTAGAGTGGCGTATTTGGCTGGTACTCTAATTCAGATATCTCTCAGAATTTTTCTGAATACTATCTTGGTACCAATTATTGCAAAAGATACAGATCCCAAAACTTGCTCTGTATGTAAATAATCTCTGTAATTGGTTTATGCATCATTATTAGTGTTATCTTTACCAAAATATCATGAAAATAAAACGATAATTTTGTAGTAGTAAAATATGAATAATCTGTGAGGGCAGGAATTTTTGATTTATTCATTTGTCCTGAAATGTTGGAACAGTGCCTGACACAAAAGAAGTATAGTAGTCAGTACTAGTTGAATAAATGGTCTGTAATAGTTTCTGTGCTTTATCCCTCTTCCTTCAAAATTAGTGACCTTTAGATTGCATTTAGTTGGACTGAGTTCACCGAACATCCTTTCTAAAAGAAACACAATTATTAGATATTTCTGTTGAATTCATTCATTTGTTTAGCAAGCTTCAGCAGGGGTGGGGAGGGGAGATGGAGGGCGTGCTAGATACCGGGTGGCACACTGGGATACAAAGATGAAAGAGATGAGCTCCCTGTTCTCGAGACGCTGGGAGTGGAATGAAAGAGCCCCACAGATGAAAAGCTGTGCTGCCGGGTGCACCCTGCTGCGTGCAGCCGGGCGGGGCACTTAGGAGCACACACTGAAGGCAGGCTCTTGGGGTTTGTAGCTGAGACCTGCCAGTGCCACCTCGGGCAAGTCACTTGAGTCCTCTGTGCTGTAATTCCCTTTCCATATTATGTTGTGGGAACGTGAAAGAACAAATTCTTTTGGGGCAGTTTGGGGAGCACTTCTTAAATGACATTTGAGCTGAGTTTTAAATTATTAAAGAGCCTAAAATGTTTTTTCCTTCCCTTTTGTCTGCTCCAGGTTACCGTTTAAACATTACTTCCTTGCAGAAGTTTGCCTCTGATCCCCCCACAACTAATTTAAGTCTCCTGTTGTGCTACTGGTTCACTCTGAGTTTTATCTTTTTATTACTTGGTTGTACTTACTCAATTTCTTCTCAGCTAGTATGTAAATGGCAGGAGGACCGAGATCTGTCCAGTTCGTCACTATTTTCCCCAGTTCCCATATAGTTCCTGTTACTTGTTAAATGAATTTGTGAGTTAGACAAATAGGGAAGGGCATTTCAAGCATAGGAAGTAGCATTTACAAGTTCACAGTTAGTGAAGGGCTACCCTCAAGTGCATAGATAGTGATAGCGGAATATAGGGCTGGAATGGTAGGTTCAGGACAGATTGTAAGCTGTCAGTAAAATCAGTGCTGAAACTGATTTTTAGAAAACTTCTGTGGTGATGTCTGTTTTGGTAAGAGCCATGGTTTGGGGCTAGTTTGGATCAAAATTAGTGCTGAGAATTTACTTTAAAAAGTCCATTTTAGTGAAAAGGTTTTTTTTTTTTTTTTCTTAGCTAGTTTGGATAAAACCTATGTTTTCAGAAACTGCTGCATTTAAGTCCAAGGAGTTTGGCTTTTATTCTCTTGGTAGAACCAACTGAGTGGTTTTTTGTTGTTTTTGTTGTTTTTAGAATCAGCTGAGTTTTTAAGCAGATAATTATGGATAGCTTTGTTTTTAGGAAGATCACTACGCAGCAGGGTCTTCCAGCCTAAACACTATTAACATTTTGGGCATGGGAATTTTATGTTGTAGGAGCCGCCCTATGCATGGTGTGATGTCCTGTGCCTCCCTAGGCTTTACCCGTGGGAGGCCCATATCACTTCCTCCCCCAGTCCTACCCCAGGTGTGACAACAACAGTGTCTTCAGATATTGCCGAATAACCCGTGTGGGGCAAAATCAGCTTCTGTGCAGCTGTGTAAAATACGGATTTGAGTATAAGACACTTTGGGCATAGGAACCAGTTCACGGGAGACTAATACCGCCATCAGGATGAGGTGAGGTGTCTGAATTCATACAGTTGCAGACAGCGTAGGGGCAGATGAAAGAGATATTTGTATGTGAAAACCAACGAGATTTGGTAACCACCCAGATTTAGAAAGGTGGGTATCTGAGATGATCCTTTTTCTTAGCTGGCTGCATGTAAAGCAGTACCATCAGTCCAGAGTCACACAGAGAGAAGTCTTCCTTGGGGTGTGGCCCAAGGATTGTAGCATCGGGAGGAAGCAAGAAATTGTTATACGCTAGAGTCTGAGAACTACTGCTGTAGATTCCTGGACTGATAGAATGTTAAATGGAAAGAACTTTCCAAAACATTTGATTTTTTTTTTTTTTAAGGTGAGATAAAAAGAAAGAAAATGCATGCTGAAGGTTAATAGCAGAATCTGTTCAAGAGCACAGGTCTCCTATTTCTCATCCTTTTTTTTTTTAGTGACACTACTCTTGTCTTTAAGTAGAGGTGTTCCCTTTATAGACTCACTGCCTTTTCTGGCTTTCTTAATTGCACTGAATCTACTTAAAAAGTTCACTTTTGCTTGTCTATTTCCAAGAAATTACCTTAAGGAACTATAGAAGTGTGATTTTTGCCGTGGTATTATCATCAGTGACTAGCATAGGATGTTAATGTGTGTGTAAGTGGTTCTTCAGGTGGCAGAAATAAAGTACTGCCATTTCCCTGCCCAGTACCTTAGGGTCGGACTATAGCTGAAGGAACTACAATTGAAGGATGAGTGTGGGTCTTCACTAACAACACACACACAATGAGAATCATTATTATCATTTCATAATACTTTAAAACATAAATGCTACCTTTTAAAAGATGGTAACACACTGGTATATATCATAATTGGTATAAACTGTAAGGACTTGAAATACTCTGTTTCCTGGCCACAGTGCTGAATGCTTACCTGTGTGTGACTAATAGAATGTCTTATTTAGC
Source organism: Callorhinus ursinus (assembly GCF_003265705.2). Taxonomy (NCBI): domain Eukaryota; kingdom Metazoa; phylum Chordata; class Mammalia; order Carnivora; family Otariidae; genus Callorhinus; species Callorhinus ursinus. The sequence continues at coordinate 63,060,086 of NW_027397067.1, read as the reverse complement.
TCCTTCTCCCATTTCTAATTATTCCCATGGACTTGTTAAACACTTGAGAGTCCCTCTTCTCTGTACTCTTGTCAGCTCCCTCTTACTTCCATTTCACTTTCTTCGTTATCAACAGGCATTCATTTGGGTGTTTTTAATCTTGAAGGTAAAGAACAGTCCCCTTTGGAGATGAGTATGCATCCAGTTGCAGCAGCTCCGCTGTCAGTGTTTACTAAGGAGTCTGCGTCCTCCAAACACAGCGACCACCACCACCACCATCACCATGAGCACAAGAAGAAGAAGAAGAAGCACAAACATAAGCACAAGCACAAGCACAAGCATGACAGTAGAGAGAGGGACAGAGAGCCCTTCCCCTTCTCCAGCCCCGCCAGCGGCAGGTCTGTCCGTTCTCCTTCCCTCTCAGACTGACAAGGGGGCAGAGGAGGCTCACCTCAGCGTCCAGAAGAATATACATAACTGAAGCTTTGTCCTCTGTAAAGAATGATAAACGGAAACAAACAGACAAAAAATAGTTGCCTTTCTCATAGAAATTCAGAACTCATGTAAGTTCTAACATTTGATTTATGTTATTTATGCAATTGAGATCTAATTAGAAAAATATTTTATAGTTCTGAATAAACCATCTCATCCCATTTCCTCCTTAGAACACACACACACACACACACACACACACACACACTCACTCACTCACTCACTCACTCACTCACTCACTCATACACTCATACACTCATACACTCATTCACACCAAACTTGAGAAAGGCTCTCAGGTCCGCTGGCAGTTCCCGTTCACATCATGGTCTTCGTGTGTACTGCCAAAATCAATTATGTTTTAAAGTCTTTGATGGATGTTATGGGGCAAAGTTATGTTTTAAACAAGCTACTGCCAGATCTGTGGTGAAACCACTATTTCCAGTGAAATATTGTATAACACCATTTGGAACTGCTGAGAAAGACCGAGGCTTTTCTATAGGAACCTTCTGTATTACATGGTATTTTTTGTGTTAGCTGTAGAGGCTAAACATCAGAATTTGTGAACACAAATACTTGGTATTTTCTTTTGCCCTAAAATACTGAAATGTTTAGAAGCAGCTCTTTTTAACAAAAAAAAATTTTTTTGGATAGCATTTTTCATAGTGCATTTGGGGATTATAATGTTGGAATTTAATAGAACTATCAGATCCACAGTTCTCAAATCAAGATGTTTAAATTATGTTTTTTCATTAAGTATAAGTGAGTATGTTCATATATAGAATGTGTTTGCTAAATGTGGACAGTTTACACACCCAACACATAATCTAAAATTATTTCTGTATAACACAAAGTCTGATACCTTAAAAAGGTGTTTATATAATGTTTACTAACTCAGACAAGTCAGCCCTCATGTGAGTATACGAGAAACATTTAAAAATATATGAAACATTTTGGTTTCATAGTTTGTGTGTTTTTGTTTTTATTTCTGAATTTACCATGTGCTTTATTCTTTGTTTAAAATGTTTTTCGTACCTGTTCTATTTTTATCATTTCCCGTACCATTAGTTTGACAAAAGTATTTCTTCCGGAATAGATGTTTCAAAGGGATCCAATAATGTTGGACTTTTAAATATACTTTTAGTTGTGTTTAACTTGTTTAATAAATAACTTTTTAAACTGACCATTCTGCCTTTGTATCTTTTTATACCTTTGTTACCCTTCTCTTTGTGTATGTACCTGTCCACAAAGCTCTCTACCTTTGTGGATAGGAAGGATTTGAGCTGGCCTTGCTAGGGAGAATGATTTCAGTAGAGATGGGGAAAGTTCTCTCAGTAGAAGGAATGGTGTTTTTCCAAAAGGATGGAGGAAAGCAAGGGGATATTCAAGAGTTGTAAAGCAGTGCAGTTGACTTGGAGCCTAGTGCAAAAGGGAATGTGATCAGATATTGAAGGGCCTAAATGGCAGTTATTTCAAGATTCCGATTAATTTCGTGTTGGTCCGCTGAAATTATTTTTGGAAAATGGTGTATTTTATGTTACGGTGTGCAGTGTGATACCATATGTAGAATCCCCAACTTTGAAAATAGTAAGGATATATTTCAAAAGAACTATTAGTGTTGTCAGAAGATGGTGACAAATAAGAGCTACCTATATAACTTAAGGACATCTTGTATAGCCAGCCCTGTACTAGGAACTGTATGTTACCTCTGTCCTTTCTCCATTGGATATTTAAATTGGATGTTTCTTGTGAGACACGTTTTTGTTTGTTTGTTTTTTTATGGCAAGCTTTCAGTTATTTAAGCTGATGGTTAGGAGCAGACAACACAAGAATTTATTCATGTTTTTGAAATACGTAATTACACACAAACAACACAGAGTTCTAGTGTAAGTCTCCCCAGCCTCCTTCCCCAGAAGCTGTTGGCGGTATTACGTGTGTCTCTCCAGAGCGAGTCTGTACATACATCTATACAGTATGGACACTTTTTTTTAACAAATGATATTTGTAGAAATTTTTAACTTTGGTATAGCTTATCTTTTATGACTACACATTTTGTGTCATACTAACAAAGGTCTTTCTTATTCCATGATTATAAAAGAATTCTACTTTTTTCTATTGGTTTTAAAGTTTTATGTTTCAGGTTTCTATCCAACTAGAATCCATCTGGAATTTATTTTGATAGAAAATGGGAGGTAGAGATCCAGCCTTTTTTTTTTTTTTTCCTTCCAGAATACCACCCAACACTATGTATTTAAAACTCTGTCTTTTTGGGGTGCTTGGCTGGTTTATTTGCTAGTGAGTGTGACTCTTGATCTTGAGGTTGTAAGTTTGAGCCCCACGTTGGGTGTAGAGTTTACTAAAGAAAAAAAAAAAAACTCCCGTCTTTTCTCTCTAGATTTCAAGTGTTGAATACTAAATTCCCTTATTGTTTGGGTCCATTTCTGGACTTTGTAGCTGGTTTCGTGGATCTGTCTGCTCATCTGCCAGTACCATGCTGATGAGACCATTGTAGTGCTGTCTGCGTTTTAATACGGTAGAGCTAGGCCCCCTCCATTACTTTTCATAATCTCTTTGCTGTTCCTGTGGGTTATTTTTTTTTTCTAGTTGACTTATTAATTTACATACCAGTAAAACTCACTTCTTGTGTACATTTTTATGGGTTTGACAGATGCTTGGACTTGTATCTCCAACCACCAGTTTCATCACTGCAGAATTCATTCATGCTGCCCCTGTGTAGTCAGCAGCTCTACCACCCAACCCCTGCCTTCCACTGACAGATTTTCCATCCCTGTAATTTTCCCTTTTTGTGGATTTGTTTTTCTACATAAATATTAGAATCAGGTTTTTTCGTCTCTCCATGAAATTGTTTTTGTAGTTGGTATTGGTTGTGTGTTAAGTCAAGAGTTAGAATTGGTATCCTGATGTTGATGATTTGTATTAGAGATGTCAATATTCCTATCAGAACAGTATTTCTTTTTAACATCATTATAAGGTAGTTTCTGTTTTTGTTTGGTATTTTATAAATGATGTCTTCATTATAAGATTATTTTATGCTGATGTGCTTAGCTACTCTATTAATCAGGGTTCTCAAGAAATATATGTATGTTTGTTATAAGGTATTGACAGTTTTGGAGGCTAAGAAATTCTACAGTCTGCTGTCTGCATGCTAGAGACCCAGCAAAGCTAGTGGTGTAGTCCAAAGGCCTGAAAGCAAGAAAGCCTAGGATAAATTCCCATCTGGGTCTGAAGTTCTGAGAACCAAGACCGTAAGGGCCGAAGGTCCCTGTCCTTGCTCTCGTCAGACAGAGAGCATTCAACCTTCCCATACCTGTTGTTCTGTTGAGGCCCTCAGCAGGTGAGGTGAGGCCCACCCACACTGGGGAGGGCCGTCTGCTTTACTCATCCCACCAACTCAGATGCTCATCTCCTCCTGGACCACCCTTACAGAAACACCCCAAGATAATGTTTAACCAGCTAGGTGGGCATCCCTTGGCGCAGTCAAGTTGACCCCTAAAAGCCATCACAACCACATTGCTAAATTCTCACTATTTGCAACATCTTAACTGTATTTCTTGGCTTTTACTTAAAAGTATCCAAATCTGTAAATGATGATAATTTTATTACCTCTTGTCTAATGCTGATAAATTTAGTTTTCTAATTTATTTTGTTTTGTCTGACTTCTTGTGGAATTGGCCTGAGAGCTGCCGGGATGGCATTGTCTCAGATGGTCTTGCATTCTGCTTCGCGCTCTCTGCCTCATGGGTTGTGGATTTGTATTTCACATTTCTTCAACTTCTTTGAAGTTGAAGTTTACAAAATTTGTTTCTTGTCTCATTTCTTTTGGGTGATTATCAAGGAGAGAATGGAGAAGCTACCTTACTACCAAAGTCTTAGTGCTGAAAAAGACATATTGATCAAAGTATCATCTTTCCATTGAAAATCCGTGTCTGGTAAATAGCTGGAAAGCTACTTAGTTTCCCCATCCTCCTCTCCTAACTCAGTCTCTTCTGTTTCCAAACTCTTACTCTAAATAAATGAAATTTCTTCATATCCAATGTGCTCCAGCCCAAGTGGGACTGTCCTTTCAAAGCTCTCGACTTCTGGCATCCCGCCCTTTGAGTGTAAGCTGGACTTAGTGACTCACTTTCAAAGGATAGAGTATGGAAGGGGAAAATAGTAACTTTCCAGTTAAAGCTGACAGACGCGTCTTTAGCCAGGTGACCATGGTAAACAGCACTAGGGTTAAGTCATGTTAATATGTCCTTGTTAGTATGGTGTGATGAGAAGGGCCCCTCTGGTATAAAACCCCACAATGCCAGTCTGTCTGGTCTAATCATGAGAAAAACATAAGACAAATCCAACTGAGGGACACTGCAAAATTCCTGACCATTACTCCTCAAAGCCATTAAATTTATGAAATGACAAAGAGACTGTCCCATCAGAAGAGACAAGGGAGACATGACAATGCAGTGAGTCTTCCTGGTCAGATCCTGCAACAGAAGAACATTAGTGAAAAAACTAGTGAAAGCCAAGTACATTCTGGAGTTTCGTTAATGCACCGATGTCGGTTTCTTAGTTTGGACAAATGAGGTACAGTGAGCTCAACATTAACGGGGGAAGCTGGGGGAAGGGTATTTGGGAACACTTGCAGAGAAGGAAGAGGTGCTCTCAGCATTGTAATCCTTCTAAGCTATGAGTGTGTATTTTGATCATTTTTATAACCTAGATTATTTACTTTTTGAAGAGATTAAAAAAATTCATTTTCCTCACCTCAGGATTTTAGAAGAAAATGTATGCACTTAACAGAGGAATATTTGGAGAGAGGTCAAAGGGAGCAATGATAAAGACCCAAAGGGTGACAACTGTAAAGCGTAGGAGCAGAAATATAAAAGAAGTTCTTATAAGAAGAACAGGCTGAGGGGCTAGCCTTAAAAAAGGAAATTTTTTTCTCTAATTAGATACTGTTAAAAAAAAAAGTGAGGATTTTATGATTGGAGATCATTGAGAAACTGAATGTGCCCTCTTAAAGTTTCACTCTGCCGGAGGCCTCTCAGGTTCCAAAGTTCTGTAGTAAAGAAACCTGTTTAACACAATATTTTCCCAAACTTACTTGACTGTGGAACTTTCTTCTGTCACATCTGTGAAAATCTTAGGAACACTTACTGTAGTTTTGGAAAATGCTATTCCGTATGTGTGATTTTTAATTTTACCCTGGTATTTATACTACTTGGACTATTTTATCACTGAAATAGAGGTTTCTCGACCAATTATTCTAGAGAATTTATTGTCCCTTAATGGTCAGACCTTAAGAATATCCTTACCGTTTAATAAAACAAAATGTAATTATTGAGAACCTCCTCTGTTCATCACAGACTATTGTGCCTTTTAAAGTTTCTTGGCAAACAATGATCCTTTGAAAAAATTTTTTTAACTCTATCTACATGACTTAAACATAGTAATTGAATGCTGATACACCCAGCACTGTTTTTTGTTTTGTTTGTTTTGTTTTGTTTTGTTTTGCTAAAATAAACATTTCTCTTGGGTTAGCCCAGTAATCTCTAAACATTTTTGGTTGTTTATTCCATTAATTAAAAAAAAAAGTGCATATATCTAATGTGTGTATATTTATAAGTATATATTAATACATAACATAGTTTGGTCTTGGGTGGTGTTTTTTAAATCTGTGCTGACGATCTTTGTCTTTTCATTGGTATATTTAATGTTATTCACATTTAAAGTAATTACATGGGTTATATAGTTGGATTAATAGCTACCATATTCATTATAAAATTATACAAGGAAGGATAAAGATGAAATAAATTATTTGTTAATGTCCTGAAGTTCGTGATCCCTGCCTACTATTTAATATCTTAAAGCCCAATATAAACTTTGTTCAAGGTTCATTAGTAATAAGCATTTGTCAATTTGTATTTCAAGTGAATAATTTCTTCTTCTCCAATCTGATTAGGGGCTAATAAAAATATGCTATATATTATGCAATATTCTAAGTACTTTTTATGCAATAACTAACTTAATCTTAACAACTATATGACATAGGCAGTATGATTCTGATGAAGATACCGAAGCATGGAAAAGTTAAGGTAAAGGTCACACAGCTTCTAAGTGTCAGCATTTGTATTCAAACCTAAGAACTTGGCTCTATTTGTTACCTCTTAGACTTGCACTGTCCAAGATAGTAGCCACTAGACATTTAAATAGCCATTTAAAAGGTAGTTATTTAAATTTAAATTAAATTTAAAAAATAAAAATTTAGTTTCTCAGTGTCAGGTACATTTGAAAAGTTTAATAACTTTATCTGGTTGGTGGCTACCATGTTGGACAGCGCCACTCTAGAACATTTTCATCATCAATCCTATTGGACAGCACTGACTCAGGCAACTGATCATCATGTTTCTGTCTTACGCTGTGGCTTTGGTAGAGCTCATGCTATGAAACAAGCATTGGCTTAGCTCTTTTTCATTTGTTTGCATGTGCTTGCAAGATTGGTATTGTCTTCAATCCAGTGTGTTTTGTAGAAATCTTTGAAAGACCATTGTCTACTTTGTGGTGTTTGGTTTAGTTAAAACAGGTAACATAACCTGTAAGTCCATTTAGCTGGACACAATAAACAGCGATATGTCAAAATAGAGGAATGAGTGAGGATGACAGCATCCCCAATCCCTTGATGCTGTGAAATGCCTCACAATATTGTCTGACACAGGATTCAGGAGATGATCTCAATGTCCATTTATATGTACATAGATAAATATAAGTAGGGGCTCTAGTACAGTCTCTGTCTCTTGTATGCCCTTCGGAGTACACAAGCCCTCGACTTGGAAGGTCCCTATTCTAGATCTTTGACCTTACACTTTTGAGGTGTTTCTCCCTCTTTGGTGCCTTGCTCTTTTATCATCATTCCTCTGTCTTCCTCTTTGCAAAGGAATAAGCAAAACTTAGGCTTGAAACTGGCAAGATTGTTGCTCAGCAGGGGAACTAAAATCTTAATGGGACACAGATGTTCTCTATGTGGAATACAGGGCCAGAAGGAGACAATACATGGAAGGAGGGAAACAAGAGTTCTTCAAAGTGGCTTTCTTTGATTCTCTTAAGAAAAGTCTTAGTTGCTTCTTTGACAAGATAAAAATCCTTAATGTCTTTTGCAAACACATTTTCTGCTTTTAGTGCCATGTTTTTTGTTTGATTGACTATTTCACAAGAACTTTTTCCCTCGGTGCAGTCGTAAAAAATAATTATGACATTTTAACCGATTTTATCTTATACTGTGATAGAATCTGATATTTCTTTGTGTACATGTGAGACAACAAAATAGGGATAAGTGTAATTTAAATTGCACTTGCAAAAACTTGCAAGTACTTTTCATAAAGTTGTACATACAGTGTTTTAAAGCAAAAGGTGGCAGGAAACGAGTAGACTTCATTACCTCTCAAGATTACACTGTGCTTCTCAGTAGGAGCACGATGGGGCCGTTGGAGTATTTTGTGTGGGACTGTCCCACATGTTACTGGACATCTGACACTCTGGTCCCAGCACACTAACCAGGCCCAGTCACTGGAACAATCAAACTCCTGGCCTATCTTCAGTGTTCCCCTGGGAGTGGGTACTACCCAGGTTGAGAATTCTTGGGCTAACTGTTTGCTCCGGACTCTCATTACTGTCTCTCAGCTAATAAGAGAGAAGATCATTATAAATCTCTAATTAAAATTACATGAAAATCCCCATTCAAGACAAAACAAAGCCTTATTGTTTCTAATCACAGCTCCTCATTAAGCATCTCCCATGAGCCTGGCACAGTGCTACATATCACATGTGCATTTTCTTGTTTCATACTCATTGCACCATGTGAAATGAGTGGCAGTATCCTTTTTTTTTTACAGATGAGGAAAGTCTTATGTGCACTGTATGATTAAAATTTATCGTCCACTATTTTGTAGGTACATTCTATCTGCTAGACACTGAGATACATTCATGAACAAGAGAGACACAATTTTTGCCCTCATTGAGCTTGCATTTAGTTTACACAGCTAAGTAAGTGGAAGCAACAAAATTTTAACCCAGATCTGTCATTGCTAGAACCGTATCCTTTCTACCACCACCTCTACCCAAATTATCTTCTTAAAGAAGAATTTAGTCAGCCAAGCTAATCCTAGTTGAGCTGTAGATATATTGACAGATATCCAGCACGATGCGATATACTTTATGGTCTTTCTCCTCCTAGGGGTTGCTGGAGTGCATGTGGACAGCTGTCTCCAGAGTAGGACTGTGGGCAGCCTGCTTGGCTGTAGATAAGCAAGAGCCCACCTATTCCTGTCCAGAATGCTTTCCCCTTTTCTACAGAGTTTTTCCTGCCTAGGGAAGTTGTATCTGTTGAGACTCCACTAAAATACTTCCTCTGATACTTGGATTTTTCAAGTTCTAATCAACCAACCTCTATCTGTCCGTCCTTCCATCCCTCCCTTCTTTCTTTTTCACTCGTGCATACAGTATTTTTGAATGCTCATTATTTTTCCATGTTCTAAGACTATGATAATAGAATCAATAAGACAGACAGTCCCTGTCCTCAAAGTTCACACCACTCAGAATTACTTCTTTTCACTCCTTTCTCATTGCTTGAGTAACTCACAGAGTGCTCATATAGTTTTTTAGGTTCAGTCATATCCTTCAATGCTTTTGCTATGATGGTATTTGTTTGGAACATTGATTAGGGTAACACTGATGTGCATTCACTTAAGTGACATTCTTAATTTGATTGGTGTTACAATTAAAAGTTTGCATGCCAGGGTATAGACTGATGTGCAGAGTTTTGTACAAAGGAGAATTGCATAAAGTATATTATTTCATTCCTACTTTCAAACATTGAGAACTAAACACTAGAGGACTTTGTTTTTCAACAGGAATATTTAGTTGCCTATACCAGATATTCTGTGTAACATGCACATGTTAGATATTAGGAATATAGTAGGAAAGAGGAAAGGACTCAGCAAATTGGGTAGGTTGAAAAATTCAAAAATTTTATTATTTCTCAAGATAAACTTTTACCCCAAAAACATGTTACTTGGGTGTGTGAAGTCCTTCCCGTTTAATTAATGACTCACTGAGGGCGGAGGTCATGTCATTATCCTGTTTATGATGCTTATTGTCCCTTAACTATCTAATGCCACTGCAAGTCACTCTTGGCACTAACCATGGGCTGTTTTTATTGAATTGAATATGAAAGTAGAAGGTGTTTTTATCAGCCAGAGAGTCAGTAATACTGTGGAGAGCTCATGGTTCTGGAAGACAGGAAACCTGAGTTTTATGTCCCAATGTCTTCGTGAGTGTCTCTTGTGATGGCCTCAAAGAAATCACCCAACCTCACTGGGGTCAGTTACCTTGAAGAACGAGAAGACTCGTTAAGACTGTCTCAAAGTTTCCTGCCTGCTACCAGTCTCCTGTGATTATTCCATTACCATTATAGAGTAAATACCTAGAGAAGGTCACATGGGTGTAAGAAAATCTAGCTTATAAAGTCCTTATTTCAGCTTTTAAATACAGATAGCCTTGATTGGTTTTATTTGAATTTTCTAGAGAGAACTTACATTTCAGCCTCAGACCATCTGCGTATGCTCAGCCTATGCATGAGACGTCAATGTAGTTAGGTATGTGAACATGAAAGTTTTCAGTTGACAGTAAACAGTTTTCTCTTTTCTTAGCTCTTTGGACAGACCCAGCTTTTCCCCCAGACCAGCTCACAGTGATGTTCATCAGCTGCTCTGATGGGCTTTTAGAACTTTTACAGAATCTACAATCATCAAGCTCCCACCAAGTCAGCAGATATCACTGGATGTATGTAAGTCCCCTGCCTTCAAGGTGTCTAGGTTCTAGTAATAGAGTTAAATGAATATGTAAGGTACTTGAACCTGAAGTCTAAACAAACTATTGAGATACTTTAAGACAGACCATGAGGCGCATGGGGGAAGCCTTGCCAAATTCTCTGCTCCAATTATAGATAAACACTGTAAAAATTTCCTAGTATAGATTTTTAATTGCTTGCATCCTGAAACTTCTGGGCCCTACCTGTAATTCCACATCAGAGATTGTCCTTGAAACCCCATGTCCAGAAAGTCCATCCAAGAAAACAATGCCGGGATGGGCTCTGTGACCTAAATGTTAATTTGTGCATATCAAACAAGGAAAATTTGGGAGGAGGCAGTAAGACTTCCGTAAAACTGATTCCATGTAGAGTACTGTCTTTTGCTTTGAGAATAAGTATGTCTATCCTAGTAGCGTGGTGTTTAAAACGTCCTTTTATGAAATGATGATGGCAGTGGTAAACAGTTTGTTGTGTGGGTGGTTGATTGTTGCTATGATTGTCATTTTCATGTTCCTCCTTGGCAAGGTCAAAGTTGGTCATCCTTGAATTCCTCAAGAATAACAAACATTGCCATCTCTGTGGACATAGATTGTGTCTTCATGAAACTTATCTTCTGCTCTTTCACCCTATGGGAAGAAGTCAAGTCAGCAATACTCTGCTCATTTTATGGTTAAGCAAACAGGCTTGGAACCATGTGTTCTACATTTTCTATTAATGCAATACAGGCTTCTCCTGGCATTGATTAAAAATCTGCTCTCCAGACACCTCTGTACACAGTAATTATATGTGTGGGGTTATTATATATGAGGTCACCAGACCTCACGTTTTCCTTACACCTTGCAAATATGGAACCAAGTCTTTCATGCGGTAGGGGAGGCATCATCTTCAATATTGTGGTTTTAATTAGTAATGGTAAGTTTTTGTAGCTGAAAAAGAGGAGATGTCGATTTTCCTGGCTAAAGCTTCTAACATCTTTTGAATATCTTGCTTTGAGGGGACACTTACACATCAGGTTTTGATTCTCATGCAGTTGTTTTCCATTCTGAGAGGAGCCAACTATTATCCTAAAAGGTCAGTATTTGGCTTCCATGCTTAATCAAACAATCGGGCTTCATGGCAATTCTTCTATTAAATACAAGAGTTTTTTGTTAAACGCAGATGTCTTTCTGCTGCATCTTAGGTAGTTGCCTGGTGATTCAGAAGACTTAACACAAGAGCTGTGTACTTCACTTCTTTTTCCACTAATTACTGCAGGGGCTCCAGCTGAGGCATACCTTAGCATATCTATGGAGGAAAAAACCGTGAATATTAAGTAGAGCACAAAAAGGAGTTCAGGAGGAAAAGAACCCTTTAAGTGCCTCTACCCAGTTGCCCTAATGACTTTTTTTTTAATTGAGGTATAATTACCATACAGTGTTATATTAGTTTCAGGGGCACAATATAATGATTCAACAATTCTGTACATTTCTCAGTGCTCATCACGATAAGTGCACTGTTGATCCCCTTTACCTATATGTTACTGCATACACTTTGGAGTCCACAAGGCTGCCTTTAAATTTTGTCTCTCTTGTATAGAAACTATGATTTGAAGTAAGCTGTTCAACCTCTTCATTTGCAAATAAAATAGCTAACATCTATTGGCCCTGGATGAGGACGCCAGATTGCATTAAGTTTGCAGCAGAACTTCTCTCAATTCTCCCACCCATGAAGGAGTGTAGCAAACACTTCTTTAGGTGCTCATCCCATAATTCTCATTCTCCCCTCCCTTGCTTCTAGAACCCTGATTTTGTGTGGGTGACAATGAATCTCCTACGTATTTGCTTTTCAAGCTTCACTTGTAGCTCAACTGACCATATATGACAGGGTTCTGGCCATGGAGACATAAGCAGAAATCTGCTGCTTCTGCCTTAGTTTTATGGATCAAAGAGAACCCTCATGGCTGGTCCCCTCTTCTCTTTCTGCCCTGAATACTGACATGATGTCTGGAACTGCAGCAGCTAGCTTGTGCTTCCCAAAAAAGGGCTGAAAGCATCACAAATGCCAACCCTGACATCATAGAAATGCTAAACCAACATCTGCAGGTCTCCATTTTTCAGGCTTCCCGTTATGTGGAAGAATAGACCCTTATTTGTTTAAGCCACTATTATCAGATATTTCTTTACTTGCAGTTGAAATACATTCCTACCTGCTACAAAGTATTATTATCTTCAATCTCCAGATAAGGAAACTAAGGCCCAGGGATGTTAAATAATATATCTGATTTACACAGCTAGTCTCTGATAGAAGTGGATTCAGACCCCGCAAGGTAGACTTAGAGCTCTTAACTACTTGTGGTTTTTGGAGGAAGGACATGAAATTACTTACATAAAGCATTTTAGCTTAACGTGGTGCCTGGCTTGTAGTACATGCTCATTAAAATCTTAAGACCTTTCCCACAATCACAGCTATTGCTTAACAGTGTGACTCTTGGGTTTTGATTCTCATGAAGTTATTTTCCATTCTGAGAGGAGTCAACTTTTATCTTAAAAGGTTGGTATTCAGTTTCCATGCTTAATTGAACAATCCAGCTTCATGGCTGTAATAGGTGCTCAGAGAGTTTGTTGAATAAGTGAATGAATAATTCCCTTAGAGAAATTTTCCTAAGCAACACTCTTAGGAGGTTACTATATGCCTCTTGGGTAATGAAATGAATTTTTTTTTTTAAGTATTAGTATAGTACAAAGTTTCAGGAAAGTTCTAGAAACAAGTCTGCCTTGGTTCAGATCTAGCCTCATCACTGATAAACTGTGATATTAGGCAAGTAACTTAACCTCTCTGTGCCTTAGTTGCTTCATCTATAAGATAGGGACAGTAATAATCCAAACTGCCTCATAGTAATGTTATTAGAATTAATTGGAATAATAAATTTAAAACAGTTTTTAAAGCATTTGGCATATGCACTCAACAAATATTAGCTTTTACAACAATAACATTTTTATTAATTCACATGTACCCTACTAAAAGTGGTTCCAGTTAGTGAAGCCATGTTGAAAACAAGATTGTCATGGAGTAGATGCAGCAATTCATATGTGGATTTGTAGTGACTTACCCACATTAAAATATAGTAGGGTCAGAATAAAAACGGGGGTCTCATCTTGGTAGCCAGTGCCTACATGCTTGATTTCCTTCATAAACTATAAATTCACTTTAGTCTTGGTGTTTCCCTTTTAAAACTAAAAAGAAAAAAACATTGTATGCTTTTAATGACAAATTATAAAATGTTGTTCCCACTTGCTTCCCTTTTCCCACTTCTGTTTTCAGATTTGCATGTAAGTTTATTTGAGAGGAATCAAGTCAACTTGATCAGGAAAAGATAGCATCTCTCTACCTTACTAGCAATTATTATTACAACTTAAAAATCAAAGTCAGCAAAGACAACAAAAACTAGCAATTATAATGTTAGCTTATGGAATTCTATTTTTTAAAAGGGGCTAAAACTTCTGGAAATGTGGCAAGAGATTGGCATACCTATTCTCCAGTGAAACAACCATAACTAGTGAAAGTGGTTTTAAAAAAACAACACAACTATTTAAAGTCTCTGGAAATTGTCCTAAGAGTGTACAGCAAATGGAGAAATATTTATTCAGCAAAATCTACTAAATATGTAAGATCAGTGAGAATCAGTGGCACTTGAATCATCACCCTCTCCCTCCCTGTCTCTCCTTGCTAGCTGAGCTTGATAGAAGCTCCACTCTAGGCAGGTGTGGCCAAAAAGAGCTGCCATTCCCCTCAGTTCCCAATCAAGGGATACAGTATTTTACCAGGAGCAACAGGCCAATATTTCTAATCACATACAACTTCAAGTTACAGAGACTAAGTTCTCAGTGAGTGCATCCATGAGGTTGGATACTCCTCTCCTCCATCCAGCCCCCACTCATAGGGTGGAGGCTTTACCCCAAGCATGGAAGTCTGAGAATAATGTGTCTCTGATATTATCCTCACCCCAGCTAACCCATAGGGGAAGATTCCATGCCAGGAGAGACAAACTGAGAAGGACAGAGGCTACTACCCCTCCCCAGGTCTCTGCTTATAAAGCAGAGGTGTCACTCCAAGAGAAGCAGACCTCTGTCACTGTCCAGCACCTGAATCAGTGGCTCAGAGATTTTGCCCAGGGGGTGTGATGCAGCCAGTAAGAACAGAGAGGTCTGAAGCTCACCCCTAAAGGAACTGACTTTATTTGAAACAATGAAGGGAAGTTCAAACCTAAGGGCATTCTCTAAAATAATGAAGATTTGGTAGAAAGAAATTAAGAGGGGCTGGTAGTTCTGAGCATCAAGCTAAACCATAGGCCAGCTAGTTTACTAGAAAGAATTAGGAAAACACATAGCTTCTAAGTGCCCCCTGATGTGAGAAAAGTTTCAAAGACTGGCCCCAAACTACCCCTGCCTGCATTTAATTAGATCAAACCAAGGAGCAATTTATGGAGAAGAGAAAAAGAAGAGAAAAATCACATGCAATTAATGGAGTCTAACAGCTGAGTGTGATACAAAAGAGATAGACAACTAGAGAAGTCAGGGAATGAGAAGGTCAAAGAAACCCTGCTAAAACCACTGTCATTCCAGGATGACTGGGTATATGCTGAGGCTTCATACTGTCAGACGCAGGAGAAGGGAATTACATTTCATTAAAATGGTATACCCAGATTACTAAACAAATAAATAAGTGTGCATGCTCACACAAAAGCCCAGAAAGGGAGGAGAGAAATCATTACCCAGAATTGCTGCTATACATTACCTAAAATGTCCCATTAAAAGAAAAAGACATGGAAAAAAAAAAACAGGAAAATGTGGGGGTGCCTGGGTGGCTCAGTCAGTTAAGCAGCTGCCTTCGGCTCAGGTCATGATATCAGGGTCCTGGGATTGAGCCCCACATTGGGCTCCCTGCTCAGCAGAGAGCCTGCTTCTCCCTCTCCCTCTGCCTGCCACTCTGCCTACTTGTGCTCTCTCTCTCTCTCTCTGTCAAATAAATAAATAAAATCTTAAAAAAAAAAAGGAAACAGGAAAGTGTGACTCATACATTGAAGGAAAACAGGCAACAGAAACTATGAGGGGTGCTCATTGTCAAATTAGTGGACAAAGACTTCAAAGCAGCTGTTATAAGTATATTCAAAGAATTAAACCATACTTAAGGAAATAAAGGAAGCTATGATGACACTTTCTCAGCAAACAAAGAATATCAATAAAGAGAAATTATTTTTAAAATAACCAAATGGAAACTCTGGAGTTAAAAAGTATAACTGAAATGAACAGTTCACTAGAGGAACCAACAAATTTGGAAGAATCAGTGAAGTGGAAGTTAGATTGATAGAGACTTGGCAAACCAAAGGACAGAAAACAAAAAGAATGAAGAAAAATGAACAGAACCTCAGAGAAATGTGGAACACCATTATGCATACTATAATAGACATGTAACGGGAGTACCAGAAGAAGGAAAGAGAGGCAGAAAGGAAAAGAAAGTAATGTGCCCCCCTTCAAAAAAGGGCTGGAAACATTCCAAATTTGATGAAAATCAATCTACACATCTCAAAAACTCAGTGAATTGCAAGCAGGGTAAACATAAAGAGATCTACTAAGAGACACATCACAGTAAAAATATTGAAATATAAAGGCAAAGAGAAGGTTTTGAAAGCAGCAGGAGAAAAAGGGCTCATCATATGTAAATGAATCCTGCTAAGATCAATATTTGACTTCTCAGAAACGATGGAGGAAGGAAGGCAGTGGAATGACATATTTGGAGTGTTGAAGAGAAAAAAACCGCCAACCAAGAATCTTATGTCCTGCAAAGCTGTCCTTCACAAATGAAGGCCAAATACAGAAATTTCCAGATAAAACCTGAGAGAATTTGTTGCTAGCAGACCCACCTTACTAAAAATAGTAAAGGAGATTCTTTAGGATAAAGGCACATGACTGCAGTTGGTAATATGAACCCTTGAGAAAAAACAGTGAGCACTGGAAATGGTAATTATGTAATTATAAAAGATAATATAAATGTATATTTCTCTTCCTTTCTGCTCCCTGATTTAAAAATCAATGGTATAAAACAGTATGTATATAATTATACTGTTGGGCCTAAAACATATAGAAGTGTGATATATTTTACGTAACAGCACAATAGAAGCCGGTGGGAACAAAGCTGTATTGAAGTAAGGAAATGACACCAGATGGTAAAAAGAGAGGTGAGGAGTGGGAGGGGGCATAATGGATGTTAAGGATTTGAGGAAATGCAAAATAGTCCTCTACAGTACCTGTAAATGCTTGTACTCACAATGCTTTAAATTGCATATTTTCCTCTTGTAAACTGGAAAAATTCATAGTTGATTTAATATCTACTTTTGTCCCAAAAGGCACACTTATTTTTTGACACTGAAATGGGGCCAGTTGGAATAATTGGTTGCTTGGGCTCTGTGATTGCATCAGACCTTGCTTTTCACCTCAAGGAGAGAAACTACTGGAAATTTACTGACCTCAAACAATTTTTATGCAAAAATGAATCAGAATTAAAAAAAAATCCTTTAATGCATTATGAATTTCACAATTATAAATCAAGCTTTATCTGTCAAAGTATATTCCTATGATTTGATCCTTGAGATTTATTTAAAATTAAAGGCATTGGTTTGCTATTTTTGGGGTGGTTTTGCTTAGAAACCTTTCAGCCATTCAATTTTTGAGAATTGTATTCTCACGGAGTCAGCTGAATGGTGATCGTGATATAACTTATTACTTTAGTTTTGTAGTTTCCACTTTCAAGGTGACTTGATTTATTTGACTGATACATTCCAAAGGAAATGGAAGAGTAATTTAGACCCTCTACCACAAGGTCATGATACTAAGTTGTGGGTATATATTTGCAGCTTTAGGTATAATATAAGCATTACTATATGCCCAGTAGTGAGGTAAGTTCTGGGAAAATGAAGATATGAAGATGAATAAGATAGGATAGTCCCTTGTCATCAAGGAAATGGTCATCTCAAGGGACAGTTTGTTCTGGAAACAAGTAATTTCAATTTAGTGTGGTATTGTGTTAGATGGAAGCCCAGGTGCTCTGTGACAAAGAGGAGAGCATCGAGCAGGCAGGGGTGGGCAGGGAGAATGGAAAGGAAAACTTGGTCAGGGGGAGTTTTCAAAGGAGACAACCCAGACTTCAAAAATGTGTGTTTGAGGCAGAAACATATACACTCTCTTTCCTTTTCACATCAGAAATTAATCATTATTAGATAGTAAATAACATTTTAGAATAATTTTAAAGAAATCATGCCAATGATACACATTTCAGTCAGGAATTTCAAATGAAAAGGACAGATATCCAACAAAAACCAACTTAAGCAAAAGAGGGAACTGAGACGTCAGGCTTCAGGCACACTTGGATCAAAGAGTTCAAATGATGCCATCTCTCTACCCTGTGGATCTGCTGGCTTTTGTGTTTTGGCTTCATTTCTTCCTATTGCAGATAAGAACTTACGTGTAGCTGAGGTGAAATGGATGTCAGTATCCCCAGATTCACTAATTCCCCGGGTTAGGAATCCCAGGGCAAAAAGGCTTTTCTCTTACACCATTTATGTATACATCTTAAAGAAAGTTCTATCTGGCCACACTTGCCCATTCCAGACCTTGCTTGGGTCATGTGCTCATCTCTTGACCAATCAATGAGCTGAGGATAGACTGTGCTGACTCATCCAGCCTGAGTCACATTCCCACATCTGTTAGAGGAAGTACTGTATAGACCATATTACCAGGGCCACAAGAATTAGCATAGAGTGAGGGAGTTTCTTAATAGAAAAGGAGTTCCTTTACCAGAAGAAGACGTCAGGCTAAAACAATGGCTACCTGTAGCAGAGACTGCTTATGGTCCCTCAATATCTATTCCTCTCTCTTTAAGTAACCACCCCCAATGTTAGATATGTACATGTCCACCGAGAATAAAGATATATGTCTTAGACTCACTTGCAACTAGGTGTGGCGATTTGATGAAATCTGTCAAATGAATGTATGTAGGATTGCTGTGTAACAGCTTTGGAAATCTTTCTTTAAAAATAGTTATGGACCCTTTGCTTCACTTTTCTTGTTAGTTTTCTCCTTCCTCTCTTTTGGAATTAAGATGTGATGGCTAGCTCTCTACCTGCCAAATTGGACCAAGAAGAAAGGTCCATGCCATAGTGTCTCTGAGGACTTTGTAAAGCAGAGCTGCCATACCTTTGCTGAACTGCCTAGTTCCAAACCTTTAGGTGAAAGAGAAATAATTATCTCCCTTGCTTAAAGCACCATATTTGATACAAACACATCACAGTCCACTTCAGGGCAATTCAGTACTTCCTCTCTAATAACTGTGTTTCCTCAAACCTTAATTATGATCTTTTTAAAAAAGATTTTATTTATTTGTTAGAGAGAGAGAGAGAGCGCACAAGCAGGGGGAGTGGCAGGCAGAGGGAGAAGCAGGTCCCCGCTGAGCAAGAAGGCCAACTCAGAACTCGATCCCAGGACCCTGAGATCATGACTGGAGCCGAAGGCAGACACTTAACTGACTGAGCCACCCAGGCATCCCAACCTTAATTACAATCTTAAGTCTATACAGATAGTGTGATGTAGTTATTCATCTAGTCAACAAATATTTATTGAGACCTACTGTGTGCCAGTTCTAGGCACTGAGGAGGCAACAGGGAGTCAAACTGTTCAATAGACTAAGAAGCTTACATTGTAGTTGGAGAAGGAGAAATAAAAGAATAGGTATATAATTTATAAATGCTAAGAAAACATGAAGAAGAAGCATGATTAAAGAGATAGAAGGACTATTGGAATGCTAATATTATTTTACATAGGGTGGTATAGAGGAACCTCTCTCTGATAAAATAATATTTAAGTAGTGATCCAAATCAATGGAAGGTGTGATGGTTAATTTTATGTGTCAACTGGATTGGGCCAGATGCCCAGATATTTGGTTAGGCATTATGTCCGTGTGTGTGTGTGTGTGTGTGTGTGTCTGTGGGGGTGTTTCTGGATGAGATTAACATTTGAATCAGTAGACTGAGTAAAGCAGATTGTCCTCCCTAATGTGGGTGGGCCTCATCCAATCTGCTGAATACCTGAATAAAATAAAAGGCTGGGTAAGAAAGAATTCTTTTTGCCTGGTTGTCTTCTAGCTGGGACATCAGTTTTCTCTTGCCTCTAGTCTCAGACTGGAACATACACCATCATCTCTCCTGGGTATCCAGCTTGCTGACTGCAAATCTTGAACTTGGAATTCATGTGAGCCAATTCCTTAGAGAAAATCTCTTTTGGCACAGGAAGGAACAGTGGGAAGTCTAGTGAGTTTAGAGCAGTGGTTTTCAAACTTTTTGGTCTCAGGACCCTATTGCATTCCTAAAAATTATTTAGGTCTCACAGTAGGTCTCAATAGGATCCTTGAGAGCCTTGGTTATATGGATTCTATCTATATTTGACATACTAGAAGTTAAAACAGAAAATTTAAAAATATTTATTGATTCATTTAAAATTACAATAATAAACCTAGCATATGCTGATATAAATAATAATTTTATGAAAAATAACTATTTTCAAAAAAAATGAGAAGGGTAACATTGTTTTGCTTTTTTGCTAATCTTTTCAATGTCTGGCTTGCTCGAGGACAGCTGGATTCTGCATCCAATCTGTTGTAGTATGTTGTTTTGATTTTAGTGTATGAAGAAAATCTGGCCTCACACAGATACATGGTTGGAAAATAGAAGTATTTTAATAACCTTTTAGATATTTGCATTTACTCTTCTTTGATATTATAGTTGACCCTTGAACAACATGGGTTCGAACTTCATGGGTCCTTTTATACATGGATTTTTTTCCCAGTAACTACAGTATAGCACTGTAAATGCATTTTCTCCTCCTTGTAATTTTCTTTTCTTTAAATTTTTATGTTTTGTTTTGTTTTGTTTTAGTAAACTCTACACCCAACATGGGGCTTGAGATCATGACCTTGAGATCAAGAGTCACATTCTCTTCTGACTGAGCCAGCCACGCACTCTTTTTTTTTTAAAGTGTATTTATTTGTTTTAGTAACTCCTTATAATTTCCTTAACAACATTTTCTTTTCTCTAGCTTACTTTATTGTAAGAATATAGTATATTAATATAACATAGAAAATATGTATTAATTGTTTATTGGTAAGACTTCTGGTCAACAGTAGGCTATTAGTAGTTAAGTTTTTTGGAAGTCAAAGTTATACACAGGGGTCGGGGCCCCTAACCCGTGCCTTGTTCAAGGGTTAATTGTACATCAAAACTCAACAAGTGGTAGTCTTTTAGAGTTGCAATGTGGAATCTGAAACTATATCAAAGTATTTGTGGGACGCCTGGGTGGCTCAGTTGGTTAAGCGACTGCCTTCGGCTCAGGTCATGATCCTGGAGTCCCGGGATCGAGTCCCACATTGGGCTCCCTGCTCAGCGGGGAGTCTGCTTCTCCCTCTGACCCTCTTCCCTCTCGCACTCTCTATCTCTCATTCTCTCTCTCAAATAAATAAATAAAATCTTAAAAAAAAAAAGAGTTTTATCAAGAAAGTATTTGTTCCGTGTACCCCTGTGACAAAATAGGCATGAAAACAACATTTTAGTATTAGAATAAAAATAACTGTGACCTCCAGACCCCTGAAAGGGTGTCAGGAACTACACTTTGAGAACCGTTGCTCTAAGAGCAGAGTAGGTGAGACAAAATGGGTGAAGAGGCCATCAGGGAGCACATGTAGGAACTTGTAGCTCGTGATGAGCACTTGGAAATTTGTTCTCAGTCAAAGGTGAAGTCCCTGTAAAGTGCTGAGTGGTGAATTGAGTTGGTGTGACATTTAGAAGACCCATTCTCTGTATATATGGAGAACAGACTGTGGGGGACCAGCGTGAACAGAGGCCAGCTAAGACGCAGGTGCAGTATGTCCAGGTGGGGTAATGACAGCTTAGACCACACAAGTGGTCTGGCTCACCACATAAACATTTGTGAAACAGTGGAAATGGAAACGTATCTTTGCCTGAGGTCATTTAGCCACTCTGTTAAGGATGATTAAGGATGATTCAATGAATTTAAGCTTTTAAAACCTCTATTTTTCTTTGTGGATGCTTCTGATGGTCTACAAAAGCTCTCATTGTCTCAGGGAATCAAAGTAAGAGCATAAAAGAACCCTGAAGAACATTTTCATCAATAATTTTTAAATTATTCTCTAAGGAGCCACAGGATCTCTATGAAAGTAGGATGCCAGTAATTATAGGAATTAAAGGTAACCAGTAGTGTGTGCTTCAGCCTCCTCATCTCTGCTTGGGTCTGAGTAATTCCACTTTCATCTGTTGTATTAATGGAGTCTTTAAAAGCTTTTGTTCAAAGAAAGTGTTCTGTGGCGAAATAACAATTTATGATTAAATCTTGGCACTCTTTGCTGAGTCACGGTGCAGCCTCAGAGTCCTCAACACGGTATTCCACTCACATTCTAATAACAGATCAGAACTGGCCCTTCCCATGAATACTACCCGCCATTCCTCATGTAAGCCCAAACTCCATATCTCATCACATAGCCATCAGTTACTTTCAGTGCCTCTCCAGCTTTACTGGTTTCTATATCATACCCACCCTGCTTCCATGGCTGGATACAGTCAGCCATGTAGAGATTGTACAATGGTCTAGCTAAGGAAATTTTTACAGATTCTTCAGGGATTGAAAACCCAAATGCCTTCAGAAGACAAGTGGGTAGCAGGCTAAGAGCGGGGCCTAAAGTGGGAAGACAGAAATGTGGATGTTCTGACTGAAGGCATTCAGATTCAAAATTTAGAAAAAATTCTGGAAACAATGACAAAGCAAAGAAACAAATAACCTCCCACAATGCCTTATGGACTCTGTTTCGGCCCTCTAAAATCTTGAATTGTCTTGACTTGCCCATTTTTCACATGAGGCTCGCTAGTGGAAGGGCCGTGACTTGGGAGGTTGTAGAGATTGGGGATGTAGAGCTTGGATTTTGGAATCAGATTCACCTAGATTATACCGTGGGACCACCGTTGGTGAGATGCATGATCTTGGAAATCACTTCTGTGGGCCTTCACTCACTCAACTACACCCCCGCCCCCCACCCAGGAAGCTCTTGGCCCAGGGGCCCTGGCACTTTAAGTGCTCAATAAACATAGCTGTTCCTGTTGCTCTTGGATAGGGTCCCACACAGCTAACTGGGTGCAAAGTGAGAAGGTTCCCCATCGTCCCGAGATTTGCTGTTGAGGAAATCAGCCACTGAAACTTCTCGTCCCTTTGGTGCACCCGTGGGGACACTGACTCTAAGACATCAAAAAGAAGAGGATTCGAAAAAGAGGGAGAGCTGAACAGGAGATGAATCAAGGCATAGTCTATGGCAGGACGTGAGCCTCCCACGAGCCTGATGTTATATCTCAGGAGCAGCTGTTTTGCCTTAAGCATGGGGTCCCCTTTAGGGAATGTTGTTCATGGAAGCTGGTCTTTTCCTCAGGTTTCCCCAGCTCTGCCATGGGCTTTGGCAAAGGCCAGTGGCAGTCAGTTTGTGTGCAGGCCACTCTGCCCCCTGGGAGCACCAATTTACTGAGAGTCAGCCGGGACTGCTGAATGGCTGTCAGGAGGAACCATTTTCCGTCAGTTCAAATCTAGAACAGATTTGAACTAATGCCTTGGAATTAAAAAGCCAGCCTGTCTCCGGCTGAAGAAAGAACGAAGCTTGCAAATGCAATTTTAAGCTTGTTGCTTGGATGGGTTTTATGTTGCAGTATTATACCCTTCTTTAGAGTGTTAAAACACACTTTATGAATGTCTGTTGGCTGTTTGGGTACAGTATGGTTTTGATTAAATTATATTCACAATTCTGGGGAAACGTTGTGTCTAACATACCCGCATAGTGTGGGTTTGTGGGACTGAAAGGGCCATGCTTTTATAGAGCGCCCACTCCCTCAATTCAGGACATCAGTACTTGCAAAAGAATCACTTTTAATTAAAGAATTTTCAGTGTGCTTGAGGGTGTGAAGTCCGAAGAAGAGATTCCAGCTGTCTGCTTTCCAGGCGTGAGGCTTCATCAGGTCACTTAAATCTCTTGGAACTTCTCTTTCTTTGTTAAATGAGTATAATAACATCTCCCACCCAGAGCAGGGCAGTTAGGAAATTTAGATTGCATCATGGGTGTTACGTCCTTAGCCCAGTGTCTGGGAATTCATTAGCGGGTGCTCTGAGCACCAGAATCTCCATGCCTTACTCTCTTAATGGCCTTGATCAGCAAAAATAATGAATCAGATGTGAACATCCTGCATCAGCAACGCATGCATTACGTGTCTTCCGTTTGGGAGGAGCTATCTCCAGTCATTTCCTTACTACATGGTGAGTGCTGGGAGGCAAGTGCCACAGAGAATTGAGGATATCATTGTCTGCACTTTCCGGGGCTTTCCAAAGAGCAGTGACATTCCGCATTAGAAGAGTGCAAAATAAAATACAACGGCAAAAGAAATCACTAACTGGTGATCCCAAACAAAGCAGGTGGGTGGAACATGGGGTAAGAGTCAGCTGAGTGTGGGCTTAGGTCTCCTGAGAAACTGAGAATGGAGAAAGAGAAATTTCAGATTCGGGGACAGATAGGTAGAAATGCCAAAGGGCCAGGCACAGTGGCTCCCTCGAGGTTACGGTGGACCAGACTGCCAGATAGGATCACCAGCCCTGGGCTCACCTGACAGAGCCAGACATGGGCTTTCTGGGTTCATCTGTTCTTCTAGATGGGGCTGCACCTGTGGTGACTTATGAGCAGGTACCCCCCTAACTACTCAACCCAGCCCCCAAACTCTCCCCTTCCTTCAGCTGCTGAAATGTTCCTAATTGCCTTGGGTGTCCACATTTCCTTTATGTGAAGGTGGTTCTTTTTTTTTTTTTTTTTTTTTTTAAACTAACCAACCTTTCTCTCTCTCTCATTAGAATAGATAACATTTCTGGGAGAGGATTTTTCCAGCCATTATGTCCTTTGCTGTGTCAGACTGCTGATTTCCAATGAGACAACAGGTTGAGGGTGGGGGAGAGGACTTGGGGCTCATGAGTTTTGAAAGAGGAGGACATGGTGCTTGACACACTATCCTGGGAAGTTTTTCAATAAGTACTCTCTGAGCACCTGTATCACAATTCCACGTGGCCTACTTATTAAGAATTCAGATTTCTTTTTTTTTCCTAAGATTTTATTTATTTACTTGACAGAGAGAGCATGAGTGGGGGCAGGGTCAGAAGGATAGAGAAAAGCAGGCTCCCTACTGAGCAGGGAGCCCGACGCAGGGCTCGATCCCAGGACCTGGGGATCATGACCTGAGCCTAAGTTAGACACTTAACCGACTGAGCCACCCAGGCGCCCCAAGAATTCTGATTTCTCTGCCCCACCAACTCAGTCTCCAGGGACAAGATCTGGGCATCTGTGTGTTTACCAAACCCTTAGGGTAATTTTATCACAGTTTTGTTTGAGTCCCTGCCCTGGTGGAAAGTCCCTGGGGGTGAACCACGTATAGTTTTAAGCAGCCAAATATATGATAGATTTGCTTACGTGATTGCTCCTGCAGAAGAAATTCATCTACTGTACCCCACCATGTCGCTGTAGGTCTCTACCATGTGGGGGGTGTGTGCACTAACTGGCAGAGATGGAAAGGTGGGAACAGAGGGAGGATGCCCTTTCTTTTCCCCTCTACACCCACTCCTTATTCTGCATCAACTCCCAGGTAGAAATACACATGCCCTTTGATCCCCATTGTGTTCCTAGACTACCACTGTGAGCATATCTGGATTGTTTTGTTTGGACTTTCAAGGAGGAGAGAAAAGGCATTTAGCAGCCTTTTACAAGATCCTCAGTACATGGCAAAAAGGTCTCCAGTGAGCTTTTTTTTTTTTTTTTTTTTAAAGATTTTTATTTATTTATTAGAGAGAGAGAATGAGAGATAGAGAGCATGAGAGGGAAGAGGGTCAGAGGGAGAAGCAGACTCCCCGCCGAGCAGGGAGCCCGATGTGGGACTCGATCCCGGGACTCCAGAATCATGACCTGAGCCGAAGGCAGTCGCTTAACCAACTGAGCCACCCAGGCGCCCCTCCAGTGAGCTTTTTAACACAATCTGCTCTAACTCAGAAACTTACTCAGTCCCTTTCCTGGTATGTGTATTCCTTAAGTTCTGTGGCAAACCTTTGCTTTTTGTTTTGTTTTGTTTTGTTTTGTTTTGGCAGAGCTGAAGGAAAACTGTAATGGGGCTTATTTTCCATACTTTTACCATAAATTTTTATTTACCCATCAGGAAAGAAAAAAAGCAGTAAATTGAATGTTCTGCTCTTAAGAAGGACACATGCCAGGGAGGAAGGAAACTCACAAGGCTCTTAATGACATCATTTACAAAAGAAAGTCCTTAGAAACCTCTAGTGCTACCAGTCAGATTTGACTGGTTGATGTCTGAAGGAAATTAATTGATTCCTGTTTTTGTATCGAGTGGAAAGGGCATTAGACACAACGACTAACGGCTTTCACCTTAAATGCCTGTCCTCCAATCTTGCAAACACAAACACATACCCTCCCTGAAGAATTTTCTGAGAGAACTAGTTTAACTAAGTGAAGGGGCATCTCTAACGGTCTTCGTTTCTGGTTGGAAAGGCAGGATTTTTGTATCTTTAAAAAAATATGTTTTTAGAAAAGTAGTACTATATGAATGCCGCGGTTTGAATTATATAACTGCATACGAAGAGCTTACATGATGACTTTACACATCATGAGCTTTCTTATCATTTTTACCTCTACTTGTCATGTTCATCAGGTCAAGATCATATCAAAGGCTCTGCATCTAATTTTGTAACTGTTGTAAATGTAATGAGCGTTTACTTTGTCCTGAACATACCAGTGCTTTAGAAGTCTGATCTTGTTAAGAGATCCAAAGAGGCAGGTACTCTAATTTTTATTTTATAGATAGAAAACTGAGACTTGGAGATGTCCAAAGTTAACAAGAACAACAAAAAGCAGTTGAAAATATGTGATAGGAACACAGACCATCTGATTCCAAAGTCTGTGGAGCTAACACAACCCTAAGCTTGTAGCTGTAGCATTTTGCTGTGTGCCCACACAGAAGGATGATTATTAGGGACAAAATATCCCTTTATTTCATTTTATAGGGAACAGGTTCAAGAGAGAGGATGGTAGAGGAAAGAAACAAAAACCCCCAAAATATGTTGGCCCTTAGAAAAAATAGTTCAGGACTGCCAGCCTCCTAATAACTGTTTCCAATCATTTTGGCTTTGCATTTTAGTTGTGTTCTTTCACTAACTTTGTATGTTCATACGGGCAAGTGTCAAGTGTCCTTGACTCTGGGTTTTCTCACCTGGAAAAGATGGAGTTGGATCAAATAACCATTAAATTCATCGAGTTTCCAACATTCTCTGAGTATACATGGTGCCTGCTTCAGGAAGCTCACAGTCTCTAAGCAGGTGTAAAAACACAAGTGATGCATGGTGCAAAGTAGAAGTTCAAGTGAATAAGTGAAGTATCTCTTTAGGCGGTCTTGGAGTCAGTGCTAAATCAACGATAAAGACTATAAGGAAGGCAGAGGGATAACATAATCCTGGTATCATCAAGGATTTCCCCAAGGGGATAAAACTTAAGCTGAGCTTTTTAAAAGTTCAGACAGTTGGACTTACAAACATTTATAAGATGAATCCATGCTCTCTGTAATGAGTCAGATACTGTGGGAGTGTTGACGCTGAAGGATAGAATAGGTAGGGAGGAAGACGGAAGCCCTAGCCCTCGTATCATCTGGTTTTTCATCTTGCTGTGTTCCCATTAACACTGCACACACATTGCAGCTCACTTCATGTCACATCAGTGCCTTTCACTTAATGGCACTTTCATGTGGTCTGGAGTTCCTCAATGACACTTCTAGATCACCGTATCTGGCACAGTGCCAGCATGACAATGCACTTAATATATAATTGGTTGAATGGATGGTTGACATATTTTGGAGATGTTCATTCATTTAAACAACCACAACAACAGCAACTCTATTGGTCCCTTTGGGGGCCAGGCACTCCATGCAAAGATTAAAGTGATACTGAACCCTGCTTTCACCCAACTCCATCGTGCCATACAACTGTGTTCATTAAGAGCTGAAATGCAAAGTGGGAAGGGAAGAATGCTTCAAGAGAAATGTTGTAATGGAGGCCCTCCCAATTTGGGTGGACCAGAAGGAGAGTGCAAGTAAATTTTCAACTCGATAAAACCTAAAGAGAAGAAGACATAGAATGGGGAAATATGGCTCCAGAGAGCTAGGTGATTTTTTTTTTTTCCCTATCAGCCCCTCAACTCAAAGTGGATCAGTTTCCTTAGGACTTGGATGCTGGCTCTTAGATTTCCTTCACTCTGCCAGCATCTTGTCAGTTCAGGAGGCTCAGATCACATCCTGACTTTTGGGTAGCAGTGTTATCTAGCCAGCAGAACCCTGAACATGAATGAAAACAACATAAGAAGAATGTTGGTTCTCATCACTGACAGAACAAGAACTCAGGTCAAGAGTTGGCCAGAGATCAAGGGGAAGGGAGAGGAGGATGAACGCAGGAACAGCCGGTCTTTTCATTGCCATGTGTCACCTCACAGAGTATGAAGCACGGAAGGTCTACGTGAGTGGTGGTTCCACTTTAAAATGAACTAGTTAATTTGTTTGACAAACAAGTGGAGTGTCTGTGATGTCCAAGGCAATGTGCCAAGCTCTGAGAGACCCTAGAGTCTCCCCGTTTGTGTAATTAAATCTGATAAAGAAAATGCTAAAGTGTATTAGTTTGTTAGGGCGGCCATTACAAAGTACCATTACATAGACCGGGTGGCTTAAACCACAGAAATTTATTTTATCACAGTTCTAGAGGCTAATAGCCCAAGATCAAGGTGTCAGCAGTGTTGTTTTTTTCTGAAACCTCTCTTTTTGGCTTGTATATGGCCCCCTTCTCCTTCTGGCTTCATAGCTTCCTGGGTATTGCCTGTGCCCTAATCTCTTCTTGTAAGAACACCAGTCAGGTTGGACTAGGGCTTACCCTCATGACCTCATTTTACCTTAGTTATCTCTTTAAAAGTCCTGTTTCCAAACACAGTCACCTTCTGAGGCACTAGGGGTTAGGACTACGAATTTTGAGAAGACACAGTTCAACCTACGAATTTTGAGAAGACAGAGTTCAACCCATAACATGGAGCTTCAAATTCTCAGCCTCATACAGGAAGGGGAGAAGCTTGGGGGTGTTTATTTTATTAAAGTTTACCTTTAATAGGTAAGTAAATCTATGTTCCTCAACAAAATGAAAACCAGCTTGAAAAATCCAAAGCGTTAAAGTTTTCCATTTACTCAGGATTTTATTGTTTGGTGAAGATAGTCATTTTTCAATTTTTTTGGCACTAAGCTATGTTAACCAGCCCTGTTTTGTTTACTAAGTCCTTAGTTACAGCCTAGAGTTGACGTAGAATGTCTTGCTCTGGCAACATGTACACAATGTACAAGGTCTAAAAGAGGAAAAAACATAACTTTGCTGGCCTTAGGCTGAAGTCTACTATAAAGGAGGAATTTCAAGGGTGTTAAAAGAAGGGATAAATGATGCTGCATGATTTTCTTCTAGTGGACATAGACAGATTTTTTGGACTTGGATAAGAGGAAACATTTTGACTTGGGATCAAGGGGAACAACATGACATTAAGATTGTTCATTGTGCTTATCAACAGGAACCTCTATGCTTGTTCAAGGCACTTCTGTTCCCATCGAGGACATTTTCATTTCTGACCTTAGTCATGACCTTTAAGTGCATGTGTGAAATGATGAAAGATACTGCAAAATTCCATCCCTGAGCCAATTTTGTTGTTATCACAGTGTGGTAACTTAAAAAAAAAAAAAATCCTCATTTTGTGCATGGAACACAGTTTGGGGTTATTTTGAATAGTGCCCACCTATTGATTTTAAGTTTAATAATGTTACTAATTTGTTTTTTTTCCATGAAGAAAACAATTTTGCTTAAAGTATTCCTAGAATAGTTGAACTCTAGGAGATATTATAAAACATCTATCTTGTTCATCTTCCTTATCTTACAGGGAAGAACCTGAGGTTAGCAGGTGTTGCCTCTCTCTCTCTCTCTCTCTCTCTCTTAAGGTGAGCCTGTGAATTAGTGGAAGAATCAGGATTCAACCCAACTGAATTCAAGGTTCCCCATCTCCCTACTTAGGGCTTGTTCTAACCGTAGAGTCACAGAGCATTTGTGCCAAATGAGACCTTGGAGACCATTGAGTCAAGCCCTCTTGTTACCATTAATTAATTGATTATTATTAATTAAGGCTCTTGTGGCCCAGAAAGGTGAGACAATCTGTTGAGGTCACAGGGAATTGAAGCTAGGTACTGGAACCTACATCTTTATTCTCCACGTTCTGAGAACACTCCAGGATTTCTCCCAGCACCTGCTGTGTGTATCCTGTGCACAAAGCTAGTGAAAGGGGCCCTGGGTCCTTATTTTACAGTAAGGAAAGAATGCGTGGGGTTTGGGACTCCTCTTCTTGTAATCTTTATCTTCCTTTTGTACAGAACGATGACAGGACAGGGTTAGAGATTCCAACAAGGAAATAGACAAAGTTCCAGCTTTATTTAAGTGCAGTGGATCCTTTGAAGAATGTGTTTTTCAATTGTTCAAAGTATGGACTAGCTGCTAGTAAGCAAGAATCAAAAACAAAACAAAACAGAAAAATGATTCTGTGCTCTTCCTTGTCAATGTGGGGAAACTAGATATAAACACTTCAAAACATACTTAAAAACACACCATGCATAGAGCTAACTCACATACCAGGTATTCCTTTATTGTAGTTTTGTGGACGTGTCTCCTCTGTCCATCCACAAATTGAAACCTTCTTGAAGCAAGACAGTATCTTAATCACTTTTATCTATAATATTTAGCATGCCCAATACCAGTTTAACTTAATGAACTTGCATTCAACAACAACGAAATGTCATAATGATCAAGATATCATAAGACTCCTACACTGGTTTGAATTAGACCCAACTATGAGAAACAGGAAATAAAGGCAGTAGTTTAAACAAATAGAAATGTATTTCTACCCCACATTCAAGATTTCTGTAGGCAGTAGCCAGCGCTCCATAGTGCAAGTGATCAAGACACAATTCTTTCTTGTAAACTGTGGAGTATGGCTTCCATTCCAAAATGGCTGTGAGAACTCTAGTGATTACATGAAAATTCTAGCAAATAGGAAGGAGGGAAGTGATGAAGAATGACGTGCCCTCTCCCTTTGAGAATACTTCCAGGAAATTGCATATACCACTTCTGCTTATACCCCAATAGCCAAAATTTAGTCACGGCCATAGCTAGCTGCAAAGGAGGCTGAGAAGTACAGTCTTTTTCTTCTGGGGGCCACAGGCCCACCTTTATAGGGATTCCATTACTGAAGGAGGGGGAAGATCAGGAAGAAAACTGGCAGGATCTGACACAACTCCAAGCTCTTGAAAGGACAGTTTCACTGCAATATTTCAGGTGTTTGTTTGTTTGTTGTTTTTGTTGTTTTTTTTTTTTTCTTAATGGGGGCCAGTAGTCTTTAGTCTCAGATAAAGATCGTAGATTTAGTAAGAAACAGATCTGATTGAACTCTGGATCTGCTGATTACTTCATGTGTGTGACTTTGGTTAAGGAACCTAACTCATAGGATTGCTGGAAGAATGAAGCTACAGTCCTGGCACATGTGCAATGTGCAATAAATGATGGTGTTTATTGTCATTTTTTCTTATTAATTTCCTCTTTGAGAAAATGTATACCCAAAAACACATCTTTCACTAGATTTCATCATCCTCCTGTCAGCTGGAGGATGCATGCATTACAAACTCAGTCACCAAAGTGCCAAAACAAGGAGTTATTCTTTCCTTCTGATGAAGTTGGCATGGGGAATAGTTTCTGCAAATATTTTATATATATGGGTCCTGATCTTCTGGCCCCATGGGAAATGCCATTACTTGTAGGATTCTTTGTGTTTGGGGGCTAGGTGCTCTGAATAGAAATGGCATAGAGGAATTCCAGAATCCTTAAATATGTTCCCATTATTAAGTATGTCTATTAAACATCTTTTTCCCATACGGTGGAAAACTATAAAGTTGCTGGTACCCCTTCCAGCCAATTTCATTGGTTGGTTTGTTGTGAATTAGTTGAGCAATGAAGTTGAGCACCAATTATGTGCCCCAGCCTTGATGTTTTTATACTTTTTTAAAAGACAGACAAATGGGTTATAGAACCACCTGCAGTGACCTCAGCCTGAAAAAAAACAAAAACAAAAACAAAAAACAACCCTCAGGAGAACAAACATTCATTGAGCACTGCTATGTGTCAGGTACTGTATTAAGCACCAGAGAGCACTGAAGTCTTGTAGGAGAGACAGAATCCAAGTTGGATGATACCCTGAGAAAGAGGAATTACAACATAAGCTCCCAGGTCAAGAAAGTTTGTGTATTCATCATTCTACGACATAGTTGGAAATTACACGGAACTCAGGTTGGAGAAATTTCTACTAAAGAATGGGAAGGGGAAACATAAAGATATTTGCTTTGTTGCCTTTCTTTGGACACTAATTTTGTGACCTCTCTTAGTTTGTTAGCATGTTCTGGGTTCTCCCCACAAATTGCCAGGAATGAAGCCCATGCTGTCAGGCTGATCTGCAGGGAGCCTGGTACACTAACATCGTACCGACATGGTCCTGAGCTGTGTGATTATGTTTTGTGTGAGAGCCAGAATTTGTAAAAGGAATCCAGCAGCAATTTTCTAAGAGAAGTCACTGGGAAACGATGCTCTGAAACACATTACATTTTTTTAGGTGACAGGCATTTGTCAATTTACCATAATCTGACTTGAAACTTAACATAGTGGAAACAGGATCGTGCTCTGACTGCAGGATTTGGGTGCAAATCTAGCTGTCTTCTTGGCTTCCTCATGATGGTGCAAGAGTTACTTAATGTTTGTTAGCTTCTATTTCCTCTTCTGGGGGATTTTTGCAAAAATTAACTGGAATGACATATGCAAAGCACCAGTGGATTTCCTGGTAGGTATTAGGTACTTAATATTAATTTACCATCTTTCCCTCCACTTGCCTCCCTTGCCCCCCAAATTGCTCTCACCAATTACCAAATTCAGTGGGAAACTTTTAGTGCTTGCCTCCTAACCCTTCTCAACATTTGACACTGCTGACCATTTCTGGGCACTCTCTTTCATTGTTTTGCACAATGCCACCATCTCTTGTTTTCTTCTTACCTACAATTCTACCCTTGGCCAGCGCAGCTTTCTGCACCAGCCCCTGAAAGACTGGTGTTCTCCAGTGTCTGTCTTCACCGTCTTACTTCCTGTCTGTCTTGGCAAGTTAATCTGTTTCATGGCTCCAGCCACCACAGCTTTCAATCTGCTGGAGATGCGTAAATCCATACCCACGGCCAAACCTTTCCCAGCCCTTGGCTTCCAACAGCCTACTTTGTGTCTTCCTCTGAATGTTCCAGCAACTTCAACATATGAAAGCATGAACTCTTCCCTCTGCTAGATTTCCTCGCTCAGCGAATGTATGGCCATCTACCAAATTACCTTTCTTTACCGTATACCCCAACCTTCCTTTTTAATCAGCCACAAAGTCCCGTTGATTGGCCTGTGGGATTTCTCCCAGACTTTTCTTCCTCCCCATGCAACCCTAGTCCAGGTTAGCTTTACCTCTCTTCCATTTTCAATGACTACGCTGGCTTTCTAACTGGTTTCCCTGCCTCCCTTCTCTTCCCCCCTCTAGTCTGCCTGTCACAATCATAATTAGTTTTATATCAATATATTCTCTCCTGCTTAATTATCTTCACTGGTGAAATTCTGGCTAAAACAGGGCAGTAAAGCTGTTTCTACACCAACTCTGTCTTCTAAAACCAACTGAAAAAAAGGAAAGAAAGTTTTCATCTTCAAATAAGTTAGAAAATACCCACAACCCCAAGCTCTGAAAAATAATTGCTGAACACAGTAACAGTTGGATCTAACTGAGGGAAGACACTTGGAGAAAATCCACTTTTCCATAGTGGTCTCCAGAAAGAGGCAGCACATTGTTGAAGAGCCAGTTGTGCCTGGAACAGTATTGTGTGGGGTTGTGGGTAGTCTAGGAAAGTGTCCAAATCCCTGTTCTGCACTGGGAAGTGTCATGAGAAGCAGAGCCAAGAGAGAATCCTGCAGACGTGCCATCGTTACAAGAATTCTCAGAGGAGAGGGTACAGTAGAGATGGTAGGTGGCAATCCCATTAGAGCCGTTTGCTATATATAAGGACACACACACACACACACACACGAAACACTTCTCACATATGTGAGGCTTCATATGTGTGCCAGGCAGACCTCCTTGTTCTTCCATTCCATAGTTCTCCAGAAAGAAAAAGAAAAAAAAAAAAACCAGATATATCAAAGAGGATAAAAACAGACCATGTAGTAAAAATTAGAAAACAAAGGAAGCATTAAAAATAGAAAACATAACTAAGAGAAGGGAACTAAGAACAGGCATGTCTATTGTCAATAAATTTAAATGGGGGTAAAATCATCTATTAAAAAAAAGACACAGGGAATGAATAACAAAATGAAATCCATATCTGATACCTTGTAGCAAAATGAATTCTTTATTGATCAAAATTGTAAACATAAAATGGAAGTCATAAAAGTATGAAAGAAAACGTGGGTGGATTTTAAAATAATATTGGAATGGAAGAGACATTTCTAAGAACTGGATAGGACCCAGAAGCCATAAACAAAATCATGGTCAATTTGCCTATTTTCCTAATATATAAAGAGCTCTTATAAATCAGCAAGGAAAAGACCACGAACTAATAGAAAACTTGGCAAGGAAAATAAAAAGCCATTCCCAGAGAAAGAAGCACAAATGGTTTATGAACATATGAGCAGTTGCTCATCTTTACTCAGTGAAAGAATTATAAGTCAAAACAGGAAATTAAAAAAGGTTCACTTACTAGAGTGGCCAAGATTTAAAAGTTTGATAACAGAGTAATGTCAAGGATATGTGGAAACAGATACAGTCATACTCTGGTGATGGGAGTATAAATAGGTACTTTTTGTAATGGGCTAGTTGAAAATAGCTTTACCTGTCTTCCATTTTCTCAGCTTTTAAAAGCACATACCTTTTGATCCAGCGATTCTCCTTTTAGTGTTTTTTTTTTTCCCTACAGGAATATTCATTTCCAAAGATAGGAGGATGGATTGCAGCCTTGTATGTAATAATAAACAATTGGAAACAGCTTAAATATCTATCAGCTGAGAATCAGTTGAATAAAAGATATGCAACAATCTTACAGTGTGGAATACCATACTGCTATTTAAAAAAATGAGGTGAGGGGCATCTGGCTGGCTCAGTCAGTTGAGCATCTGACTCTTGATTTTGGCTCAGGTCGTGATCTCAGGGTTAACCTCAGCATCAGTCTCCACGCTCAGCACAGAGTCCGCTTAAGATTCTCTCCCTCTCCCTCTGCCCCTCCCCCTCCCCTGCTTGTGCTCACTCGCTAAATATATACATACATACATAAAATCTTTTAAAAAATAATGAGGTGAAGTTATATATGCTGAATCATAAAGATCTCCACAATACATTGCAAAACAGGAAAGAAGCACATACAATGCAGTGTATAAGTATTCACTCACAGGCAAATTTATGAGTATTTATCTGGAAAAAGAAGGTATTTATATGTATTTATATGAAAGGAGAGAGAATAAGGAGTAGACACAGTATTGTGTGATGAAGACAGAGATTCATTTTTTATTATATCCTTCTGTACCATTTGAATACTTTTTAATATATGTTTGGTTTTCATAGTGAGAATAGAAAAATGCTAAAAACAAAATACAATAAGATGCAAAAGAGAAACTTTCAGATCTCTTTAATGCGCCAGCATTATTAATAGTATTAAGTCCAGAAGCTCCGCCCACCATGGTAAAAACACTTAACAACCTAACCCAGTTGACCTTGCCCGTCTCATCTCCCAGCACTTCTTTCCTTTGTCTCTCTTCTAGCCATAACTAACCAGTTATTGTTTCTTGAGCACATCATGACCTCAGTGTCTTTATTCATTGACCACTTTTGTATGAAATCTCTGGTTCTATCCCAGGAAATGTTACTCATCCATTAAAGCCCAGTTCAAGTGACTGTTCAGACCCCAGATGAGCTTGTCCATCCTCCTTGCTCTCACAGCACTTTCATCTGAGGGAGGCTGGATTTGTTGCATCTCACCTGCTCTGTGAGTCTCAGGAGGACTAGATGAAACTGATCCTCTACAGAGCACCCTGATCAGGTCTCCGGTTGCTGTGTACATTGGAACCATTCCTCTGAGACTCCCGTGAGTCGGGTCTGTGTTCAAGGACAGTTTGGGCTTCACATTTGCTCGGGCAGGTCATCATACAGAAGGAAGGGGCAGGAAGGCTCCGAATACATGTTTGCTGATATCACACACATGTATGTGTTTTATGTAAATTACCTTGTTTGGTCTCCACCCTTCAAAGTAGGTCTTATTAGCCTTGTTTTGTAAATGAAGAAATCTGAGGCTCAAAGAGGTTGGGTAAATCACCCAAAGTGAATGGTGGAGTTTGATTTCAAATCTGGGACTTTCTGGCTCCAAAATCTGTGCCTGTTCCATTCTGGAATCTGTGTTCTGGGGACGGAGGGGGATTCAGGACAAAGTAACAGTGTTCTCATTGAGAGGCTATATCCCAGAGTCTCTCTTCCTTTGTCATATGAGGGTGAGCATGGACTGGGCTGAGGGCAGGGGTGTGGAGGGTAACATAAAGAGTAGCGTTACGGCAGATGGAGAAAGTTCAGCATGGCATTTATTTGCTAATTCTTTCTCTCTGGAAGTCCCAGATTTGTGGATGTTCTCCTGACCCAGGTCCTGTCCTTCCAAAAGGCCAGCTGGAGAGATTCCGTTTTCTGGAATAACACAGGGAGGATGATGATTAATACTTGGCCAACTTCAGAGTAGGAAATATGAAACACGTGCCTGTTTGGAGTTCCTTCACATGTTTCTAATCAACCAACCAGATTTCACTTGAATCTTTTATGGCTTCTCTGAAATTTGTAGTGAAATTGCAAGCCAAGTGTAGCCCGGGACCTATTTGTGGTTGCTATAGTATCCCCTTTCCTGACTCCTTCCACCACTTAGTGAAAATTATTATTGCAGTAAAATCTCTTAGTCATACTTTCCAGGGGGTTGAAATTTCTTAGCTTGTCATATGGATAAATGTTATATTATGTTAATATAGAGCAGTACAGTTAGATGGGTCTTTGCTTGGAATTTGACAAAACACACAGTTGAAGTTAGATATTGAGAATTCTGTATGTAGGATGTATTGCACCTTCAATTCAATTCAAGACACATTTTGAGTACCTACCATTGCATAAGGTACGTGGGAAACTGGGTATACAGAGATGGTTTCTACCTTGATTTCATATGAAAGTCCATCACTTAAACCGAACACATTTTAAGTGAACTCACTATCTTCACAGTTCTGAGTTCAGATGATGGCATCAGCAGCAACCCAGTTGCTGAAGCTCAAAACACTGGAATCATCTGTGATTCTTCTCCCTCATTTACAACCATAATTAATCAAATCCAAGAGATATTTTTTTCTCCTAAAGATTTCTTGATTTTGCATCCTCATCTCCATTGCCATGATCCCTTCTCTCGTGCCCTGACTGTCCTAGTAGCTTTCTCTCTCAGCTCCCTGCCCCCAGGCTTTCATCTTCCTTATCCCTGCTCGAGCAGTTACTCAAAACACAAAGATAATTTGTCACTCCCCTGCTTAAAACACTTCATGAACTCACTCTCACCCACAGGATGAATGCCAGTATTTTCAAGGCCTTCGAAGGCCTTCTACTACATTGCCTTGGGTGCCAAGCGAGGGGAGGGGAGGCAGACTCATAAGTGAAGATACCATATAAAGACCATCTTTTCATTTGGAAACATCCAAAGCTCTGTAAAATGGGGAAGCTGTGGTTTTGGATGAACTAAGATGAGTTCCCAATTCCTAGAGATCTGCCCTTTCAAGTGCATTCTGTGAAGACAGAAAAAAAAATGGATTTAAGGCAAAGTAATAAATTTTGGAACTCTTTTAGTCAAAATGTGATATTTATTGGAAACATGAGTTCAAGGTTTTTTGTAACATATTTATGCATCCATCCATTTATTCATTCACTTCTTTGATCAACAGGTAACTACTGAATACCTAGACAAGGAGGTTACAGAATACTATGACACAGTCTCTGCTTGCAAGGAAGGGCAGACAAATAGGCAATTATAAGACTGTAGAATGAGTGCTCTGTTATGAAAAAACACAGGATGTTTTGAGAACACATATTAGGAACACTTAACACAGTCCAAGGAAGGTCAGGGAAGGTGATGTTGAAGTGGACAGCAGAAAGAAAATGTAACTTATCTAGATGAAAAGAAGAAGGAAGAGAAGTTCAAGTGGCGGAAAACATGGGCAAAGGGTCAGAAGCAAGACAGAGGGAAATTTTGTGATGCTAGTATGGTGGGATTATAGTGCCCGAGGTTAGGATAAAAGCAGATGTGGGAATGATTAGATATGAGTCTATAGCAGGAAGTAATAGGCCCTCCAGAGGACACCTCCAGTCCTTCCTGTGTCTTAGGCAGAAGTGGGACAGTGTGAGGGCTCACAGCTTAGCATGTAGAATATGGACTGGGCTCCAGCTCACTCAGCTCCTTAGCTACGGGCAGCACCTTTGTCTGTAGGCAGCACGTTGACCAGATTATTGCTAAATTATATTAAGGAGTTGACCCTTTATCTTCAGGACAATGGGAAACCCTGCAGGGGATTCAGCAGGGGAATTAGGTGGTCAGGTTAGAATTTTCAGACCGTCTCCCTGGCTGTAGCATGGAAGGTAAGTTAGAAGACTTCAAATTGGAAGTCAAGGAGACTTTCTCAGTGGTCCAGCTGAGAGATGACGATGACCTAACCTAAAGTAGTGGCATTCACTGGAATTAGTGCCATCATGAGTCATTAAGAGAAACTCAGCAGCAGCATTCAAGGAGCTAGGCGGGAATTATAGTCTTGCTCCTTCTCACCAAAAGTCCGCCTTGCTGAGAGACACAGAATGCTGGGCTTGCTGGACCATGATTTCAACTCAGTGAAGAAATAGGTTCTTAAAAAAAAACAACAACTCTGTTGAGTTTATATCAGTTTATAACTGATATAAAAAACCTGCCCATATCTAATGGGTATGATTTGGTGAGTTTGGACATATGCATACACCAGTCAAAGTAATAAACCTATCCATCACCTCCAAAAGGATTCTTAACAATAGAAATTCAACAAAGGGGTAGGAAGAGAAACAGAACAAGATTCTGTTTGTCTCCCAAGCTGGCCCCAAATCGGTGCCCCCTGCATCTTTTAATAGTATAATAACCTCACCAGAGCCTGACAGGGACATTTATGTTTGTGACAACTTGTTCTATATTTCCTCCCACTGGAAACATTTTCACGAGGCAATTAAAGAATCTCATTCATTACCTCAAAATGCAACTTGGGCTTTCACGGTTGTGCAATCACATCAAGTTAAATTTTTACAGGCCCTTGGTTGGCCTGGCGTGGGTGACATGTGAACTAGCAGGGCGGGGGTGTGAGAAGCACAGAGAGTCAGACCTTAGTATCATTAGCTATATTGCAGATTTGGGTTGGTCTGTGTTAATATTCTTAGTCACCAACTCAGGGATGCTTCGAGGGCTGGTTCTTGAGTTCAAAAAACCATTAGTGAACAAAAGAATCATTCATATTTTCTCTAGTTTTCTAAACACATTAAAAATCTGTTATTTTAACCAAAGAAGGAAGGGGGGAACTATCATAAAAGAACAAGGTGTCAGGAGAGTTGAATTCTTTTTTAATTTTTATTTGTTTATTTATTTATTTTTATTACGTTATGTTAATCACCATACATTACATCATTAGTTTTTGATGTAGTGTTCCCTGATTCATTGTTTGCGTATAACACCCAGTGCTCCATGCAGAATGTGCCCTCTTTAATACCCATCACCAGGCTAGCCCATCCCCCCACCCCCCTCCCCTCTAGAACCCTCAGTTTGTTTCTCAGAGTCCATAGTCTCTCATGGTTCGTCTCCCCCTCCGATTTCCCCCCCTTCATTCTTCCCCTCCTGCTATCTTCTTCTTCTTCTTTTTTAACATATGTTGCATTATTTGTTTCAGAGGTACAGATCTGTGATTCAACAGTCTTGCACAATTCACAGCACTCACCATAGCACATACCCTCCCCAATGTCTATCACCCAGCCACCCCATCCTTCCCACCCCCACCACTCCAGCAACCCTCAGTTTGTTTCCTGAGATTAAGAATTCCTCATATCAGTGAGGTCATATGATACATGTCTTTAGAGTTGAATTCTATCACCAACATTTTCCCTACTCAGGCACCGGGACACTTGAGAAGACACGACCTTTCCCGGGCCTCATTGCGTTGTCTCAAAATTCCTTTCAGCGTGAAAATCCCATGCTTCTATGAATGTTGGCATTTTGAAGTATCAGCACCCAGTAGGCTCTCAATATGGTATCTTTAAAATGAGAGGAATGTCTGTTGTGTGCTTGGCCCAGGGCTATTCATGGGACACACAAAGATAAATGAAAAATGTCCTTGTGTTTTAGTTGTTCACAGTCATCTACCCAGGCGATAACTGGAGCTAGAGAGCTACCCCACAGGTATGTACAGGGGACTGTGAGATCGCAGAGGGGAGGAAGGCAAGAAAGAGAGACAGCTGAGCAGAATCCGAACAGAGGCCGGCCAGATGTGCAGGAAGGACCATTCAAAGCAATGGAATCAGACGAGGGTCTCGCCAAACCCTTGAGCTTCCATGAAAGGACAGCTACCCTTGGAGCTGGAAGCATAAGTGTCTGACCAGCTGGTAGTAAATTCGGTACAGCCTGTGGCTACCTGCTACCAACGATTGTGTCTGGTCACGAGATTGGCCACCAAGGGTCAGCCACCAAGTGCTGATTTGAGATGTACTGAAGAGACACCCCAGGAGGGCTTAGCAGAGGATGCCACAGGCAGGTCCATATGTAAGAACAGTAGAAGGAAAAGAAAGAAATGGCTGCAGAGTTTAGTCCCTCAGGTCCATGGAGCCTATAACCCCTGCTTGCTAGCGGAACCGATGTACATTTGGTAGGAAGAGCGAGGCTATTTCTGTCAGTTTCTTATGCCAGGAATGGACCAAACCCGCTACCTCCCCTACTTCCCATTAATAATTCTTCAGCTTCAGCTAAATCTTGCCATTGTCCCCCACTCTCATCAAGCAGAATGCACAGATGACCATGTGGCAGTGGATATGTGCATGGTGTGTGAAATTTTCCTGGAATAGTGGCTTGCATTATGTTTTAAAGCACCAGAACCCTCTTTCCACATTAAATTTTACTTAGAAGAACAATATAGAAACAGCTGTGGCCAAACTTCAAGAGCTACAGCAGCATAAATATCAGGCATTGATAATGTCTCAGGGGCAGTGCTATGCCCTTGATATGCATCCCCTCATTTCCTCTTATAACAATGCTATGATGTGGTGCTTATAAGACAGGAATTATTTTTATCCTCTTTTTTAGAGATGAGGAGGCAGGGAATGAAGAGTTATAGCTAATGCATGGCAAAGCTCAAGTCTGATCTAGGCCATTTGCCCTCAATATGGAGTCCTTATGGCACAGAAGGTCCTGCCCCAACGGGGCAAGTCAGACAGGCCTGGTGAGGCACAGCTGAGCCATCCCGGGATCTGTCCCTTTTCCCTTTCTTCTGAGGTAGCAGGTGTAGCTGAGCTTCTATATCTCCTTTCTCCCAGCTCAGGAATTAGGATAATTTACCAGATTGCTGTGTAATAGGGTCTAAGAAATTCTGCCTTGGTTTGTCCTCTAAGATCTCTTCCAGAGTCTGTATTCTGTCATATCAACTCAATGTGAAAGGGATGCTTATGGCCAAAAAGGTCTTCAAAAGTAGAAGTAGATGCCAATCACACACACACACACACATGCATGCACACACACATACACACACACAAACCAGACAGTTATTACATGATTCCATTTATATGAAGTGTCCAGAGTAGGCAAATCTATAGAGACAGAAAGTAGGTTAGTGGTTACCTAGGGTTGGGAAGCTGGGGAGACAACGGGGGTGGGGGTGGTGACTGTTAATGGATATGAGGTTTCATCCTGGAACAATAAAAATATCCTAGAAATATCAATTCTAGAATAATTCTGTGAATATCTGGAAAAGCACTGAGTTGTACAATTTAAATTGAGGAATTATATGTTATGTGATTTATAACTCAATACAGCTCTTAAAAAAACAAAAAATAAAAAATAAGCATAGGGCTATCTCTTTAAAAATTCATCCATGTGTTGATCTGTTAATCTGTGAATTCATTCTACAGTATCCGTGGAGTGCCATCTCTGGCTGGGGAGTCTGCTACACATGAGGAGACAGGGACCCCCCCCCCCCGCCCCTGGTCAAGAAGAGTCCTGACAACAGCAGGAGGTAGGAAGCCTTCTCTCACAAACATATATGCAAGGAGAGAGGAGGCTCAGAGCTCTGTGGGCACACTGGGATGACCTGGGAGAGGGGGTGGTCTTGAGCCCAAACCTAGACCTTCCCAGGAAGACCAGTGGCAGGTAGCCAAGATGGCATATGGGTGTTCTAGGTAGAAATAGCAGCACGCGAAAGCTTGGAGAAATGAGAGTACGGGTGAGTGTCTGGTGGTTTGCCTGCCTGGATAACAGCCCATTGTGTGGAAAGGCCAGGAAGAAGGGGATTGCAGGATAAGCGGGAGCTAAGTGACTCCATTCCTTCAATCATTCATTCATCCTTTCATTTCCTTATTGAGCATCACCTGTGTGTAAGGCAGAGGTTAGGTCAGTGGTGTCAAGGTTGGCTTTCAGAATTGCCTGGAGAGCTTACAAAAATTGAGAGCTGGGTCTCACCCTAGGAGTAACTGGTCTTAGGGTGCTTTGGGCATCAGAATTTTTCAAAGCTGCTCAGGGAGTTCTGTTGGCAGTCAGCATTGGAAACCAGTAGGCTGTATAATGGAGATTAAAAAAAAAAAAAGATTAGAGCAACAATGGTCCCGGCACTTGGGAGTTGACAGTCAACAAAGGTTTTCTGAGAACTTACTAGGTACGCCCTGGACACTGGGAACGTAGCAGTGAATAAAAGAGTCCCAGACCTCATAGAGGTTCAGGCTAGTGGAAGGAACGAAAAATAGGCAAGCAAGCAAACAGAGTCGTCTCTCATTACAATGTGAAATAAGTGATATGAAGTAAATAAAGATTAACAGCCAACAGTGAGGGAGAGGGTGGTTCCTTAGATTGCCCAGTCAAGGATGGTCTCTTTGAGGTGACTTTAAGCTGGGTTCTCAAAGAAAAAACTAGCCTTAGAAGATTCATGAGAAGTATGTTCCAGGCAGTGGGCACGTGTGTGTGTGTGTGTGTGTGTGTGTGTGTGTGTGTGTGTGTGTGTGTTCATTGTTGTCATTGTAAGGAACAGGCACATATTCAAACCACATTAGGAAAAAAGGGGTTCAGAGGGGGATTCCAAAGCACACAGAAGGAGGGGCATCTCTGAGGTGGGAGGGAGGAGCTGGGGTAGGGAATTGCTAGTGCGGAAACAGGAAGTAGCATTCCCTCCTGGTATCTACAGTGTTCTGCTGGGGGAGACGAGGTTGTTTGCTCAAAGGGAGCCAGGTGGACGTGAGCTCAGGGTTCTGAGCAGGTGGGAAGAGTGACTTTGTGTAACTGGAGAGGTGGGATGGTCAGGGACATTTGGAAAGATCACAAGTGTGGGTGTGGGCACCCAGCCAAGGCTGCAGACCCCACGTAAATGGTGGTACTGGTGGACATGGCTGCGTGGTGACGTGTAGTGCAAGCAGATAACTATGTCTTGGGGGGTTGCACATAGACGGCTATGGCAGTGGTTTAGGACAAGGCAGGGAACAAACTCTGAGTTTGGAAGGAGAGAAAGATTGATATTAAGTCTAGACTGGGTCATTAAGGAAGTCATGTCGAAGAGCTGAGAGATAACAAGGGGAGGGAACAAAGGACAAACCATCATGAGTCAAAGCCTAAAACTGTGGTGGAGAGAAGGAAATGAGAGAACTGGAAGGGACAGAGCTCCTTGTTTTCTCTTTGTTTCTCCGGGGTAGGCACTGCGCCCATCCAGGTACTATGAAATAGAACAAGAGTTACCTCTTATTGAGTGCTACTGTGTCTCAGAAGAGCGAAGAGTTTTACCTACCTAATTTCATTTCATTCTCATAGCAGATACCATAACCCCCATTTTACTGATGGGAAAACTGAGGCACAGTGAGGTTAAAAAGCTTGCTCCTGTTCTTGTAGCTAGGAAGAAGAAACCGCTATGTGTCTGATGAAGCTAATACCCATAACTTCCAAGCTAGGTTGATAGATATTCTTTTTCTTATTGTAGAACAACATATGAATCCTGCATCCTTTTCACGTGAGCTGATATCCCAGGCCGGCTGTATTAACCCACTTGGCACTGCAGGATAATGTCCAGATTCCCTAGAATGATACAGGAGCCTGGTCAGAGTCCAAACCCACACCCTCCTCTAGGCTCGGCCTCCCACACCCAGTGCATCTGCCTGTAGGAATTATTTTCAGTTGCCCAAGGCACCCGACAGCTTTTGTAGGTGGTGGTGTCTGGCTCAAGTGATGTGCTTCTCCCTCTTCTCCTCCTGGCTGACTTCTTACAGTCCTTCCAAAATGAGTGTGAGTATCACCCCCTTTCCCCTTCCCTAAGCTGAAAAAAAAGGAGAGCAATACCACCTGACACACCAGGTGTCTCCAGGGCATCTCTATAGACCATCATAGCTCTTCTCTGCTCAATAAGATTGTGGGATACTGACTCCTTGTTCAGGGCTCTGCTCACAATCCCACACCCCCGTCCCCTTTCATCATCTGGAAGGACCCAGAAAAGAAGGGAACAGGCTCTGATCATCACCAGTGATGGACTCTTGTAGCAGCCTAAGGAACCCCTGGTTTGTACCCGTACCTCAGAGTGGCCAGGCTGGTTCCCATAGCCTTTTAGCAGCTGCTAAAGGAAAAAAAGTCAGACAG
Source organism: Callorhinus ursinus (assembly GCF_003265705.2). Taxonomy (NCBI): domain Eukaryota; kingdom Metazoa; phylum Chordata; class Mammalia; order Carnivora; family Otariidae; genus Callorhinus; species Callorhinus ursinus. The sequence continues at coordinate 63,015,528 of NW_027397067.1, read as the reverse complement.
TTAAAAAAAAATGTACTCAATAAATTTGAGACATCTGTGGATAGCATGATATGGATATCATATCACAGCTATCATATTAAAGCAGTTTCTAACACTTTCATAATTCAAAAATTAAAATAGTTGCAGCCACTACTACTTTATAGTACATGTTATAATTTCGTGTTACAGTGTGTGTGTTTGTGTTATAATTGACTTTGAGCTGTGGGCCACCCAGCAGGGAGGTGGGTGCTTTGTGGAAGTGGCCAGGCTGCCAGTTTAGAGGTCGGAGATTTCACTTTCTGGTTGGGTGATTGAGCAAATACCCTATTTCTCTGGAGCTTCTGTTTCTTTCTGTGTAAAATGGCAGTAAGAGGCGAGCCTCCCGGCATTGTTTGAGAGGCCAAATGACAGCACGATTGTGAAAAGCGCTTTGTAACTGTAGCATGCTCTAAAGGAAGGGGGAAAATGGTGGTATTATTCCGGAGAATGTTAGAGTATCCAGTATCCAGTATACCGCCGGCCAGGTTTCACCTGGAGAGGCTCATTCAGGGAACTCATCAGCAGCACGGCAGGAAACTCCTGCAGCAAAATCCTTTTGGAAGCAGGGGAAGAATCCTACGGAATGAAGGAGAATCGCAAATCAAACCTCGTGGAGACTCTCCTGGAAAGATTACGGGATGAAAAATTAACTTGGCACTGTTGGGGGTGGGAATGTGGACGGCTGCCCTGGATGCCCCCGTCTTCAGCCTTCGGACACTTTCCTTCCCCAAAGCCATTTTAGTCAAAGGTCATGTGTGAGTCTTGTCAAAGGCCAGCTTCCAATGGAATCATTGTCCCCCGGGACAGCGGCCCCCTGACTACATCTGCATTGGAGAAATCCCAAAAGCAAACGGCCCAGTGCAAACAAGAGCAGTCCGGGGCCGACGTCCCGGGGCAGAGCTCACAGGTCCGCCGGCCTGCAGCAGAGGCCGCGTCCGCAGCGCGGGGGCCGGGACCAGGCGCCCAGACGCCCGCAGCATGACCCGCCGCGCCGATCGGGTACGGTAGGCGCCTCTCTCTCTCTCTCTCTCTCTCTCCCCCCCCGTCCTCCATTGCTGGGGCTCCCGAGTCCGAGCTGCCGTTCCGTCAGCCTGGGAAACCTTGCAAAGGGCCTCCAGATTTGCCGGAAAACGGTCCCTGTTGGGCTGCGTTCCCGTGCACTCAGCTGGAGCAATTTCCAGGAGCGCAAGATGCAGAGCTTAACTCGTTTCGCGTTTTCGTTGCCAGGGAATGTTTGGGTTTCTAAATACTGTGTCTCTCGTTTCTGGAAAACGAGCCGGGGGAACTTGCGGAGAGGGGTCGTGGACGAGTCTCCGTTCACCCACGGGCTCGAACCCGTGCCCAGTGGGAGTTCCCCGCGGCACAGCCCGGCTCCGGGTGCTGTGAGCCGTCTCCTCCCGGGGCCGCGGGCGGCTCCGCGTTTTGTTTATTACCTGTTGCACAAGGGCTTTGCAGGAAGGATGGGGATTTTTAAAGCCATCTGTTTCAGTAATGTTCTCTGGGATCCTACACTTGTGTCCAAAGGAAAGAGAATCATCTCGCAGACGGAGGGAGCCCCTTCCGCGCGGGCCGGGTCCCCTCCCGGGCTCCACAAAGGAAAGATTTGATTGGCGTGCACACAGGCGGGCAAGCCAGTCTCTCTCGGCCCTTTGTACTTAACTATTTGAACAAGTCTTTCAAATGGATCTGGCTAATTTTGGATAAGAGTTGAGGCAGCCTGGGATCTGCCGAGTAAGGGTGCTTTTGATCTGGACTTGGACATCTCCCAGGGCAAACAGAGCAGGTGGGGAGGATCGGAAGGGGCAGTGGGCACAGCCGGTGTGCAGGCACGATCGGTGGGTCAAAGGGTTTCCATTGCTGCCCTGCCACACTCTGGTTTCATTTTAACAGGTTAAGCCCAGAGCCATTTCTCCCTGATAAAGGGAATGAAAACAAAAGCCTTTCTAGCGCTCAGCAGGACGGAGAGGGAAGCCGGTGGTGGTATTTGTTGATGTATTTATCTCACGCTCAGTTCTACGGAGGCTAGGAGGTTTTCCACACTTCAGTTCCTTAGATGTTAATGGAGCTTCTGCTCTTCCCCATCTCCATTTTGTCCTCCACCTTCCCCACCAAACTTCTTGAGAGTGGGTGACACCGGCTGTCTCCACTCCCTCACCACCTGGTGACTGCTTCGCACCCCTTCAGCTGGCATCTACCCTGGCTTCTGAAGGCAAAGCTTGCTCAGGGCCACCAAAGACCTCTCTGAACCCTAGAGCAAGTTCAGTTTTCTCCGGGCTTCTCTGTGTCATTTTGAACTGTTGGTCGTCCCCCTCTCTATCTCCTGACTCGGTCCTGGATTCCCTCTGACTTTCTCAGTGCCGATTTAAGGCCTTTAAAAGGTCTTCCTTCAGCAGTATTGGTGCATCCTGAGAATCCTTGATTCACTTCCCTTTCCATCCCCTGGGAACTCTCATCCACTTCCAAGGCTGCAACCATTTCGTACAAATCTCTGGCTTATTCAGATCTTTCTCCTAAATACCAACCTTTTATATGGAACATCTCCACTTTGACGTCCCCGGGAGCACACCTTAAGATCAACATGTTGGAAACTGAATTTATCTTCTCCCTCCTCCTGGGCCTGCTCCTCTTCTTCCATTCGCCAGGACTCAAATGACCTGCCTGGGGTCCCAGCCAGACCCAGCAGCGTCATCCTAAGCGACTTCCTCTCTTTCATTCACACCTGATCGGTCACCAAGTACTGCACCAAGTCTCGCTTCTACCGCCTTCACACAATTCACACACATCCCTGTGTCTCCATCTACTCTGCCACCGTATTAGTTGAAGTCAGTACCTCCCCACGTTCTATTCGAGTCACAATTTCCCACTCGTCGGCCGGTCCTACCCATCGCACGCCTTCTGTCTTGTCACCCAACACACTATGTCCAATGATCTTTCTAAAATGTAAATATCATCATACAGATCTTTTTTGAAAAGTCTTCAGTAGATTCCTCTTTTTTTCCTGTTGAGTGAGTGCGCACAGGTTCTCCATGACTTGTCTTTTACCCTGCCCTGCAATATCATCTCTTATCCTTTACTTCCTCTCCACATTTTATGCACATTGCTTGCAAATTTAGGCATATTAAACTATTTACGAAACATGACTTTCCTCCTTGCCCTTCTCTTGGGTCTGTGTCTATATTTTTCCTTGAAGACTCAGCTGAGAGCTACTCTCTCTTGGAAACTACCCAGACCATCTGCTCCCCATCCTCCAGAATGGGCTAGGTGGCCGTCCCATAGTCTTCCAGAGCTTACTTTATTCCTTCTGTCAGAGCATTTACCAGTCCTTCTTGCACAAACTATTTATTTGTCTCCTACTGGCCTGGGAACTCCTCAAGGGCAGGGATCAGCCCTTTTTGTCTTAGCATCCTTAGAACCTATAACCTGGACCCAACTGGAATGCTCAGTGAGTTTGTTCGAATTCTTGTGCAGCTCTTGTCAGTGACTATTATGTTCGGTCATTGAATAGGGTGAGAGAGATACAATCTATAAATACAGTATGGTAAAGGATGACAAGCGAAGGTCAACTGTGATTATCAGGAAAAGGCATGGTCTTCACCTTTTTAACAAAGGAAGGGTTTAGACTTTCTGGGTATTTGAGATAACCCCCCAAGTACCCCAGCTCACTCTCCAATCCACATCTCAACTCATGAGTTTCTCTGATTACTCCCTGCATCTATCCTCACCTTGTTCAAGATCGGGAAGAGCTGCAGGAAAAGCCTTTTGCAGGTTTGCTTTGGCTTTGTGAAGGCGAAGGACTCCTTTCCAGCTGGAACCCGGCATGGGAAGAGGGCCATGGGGGAGATAGGTGGGCTTCTAGGAGAGCCTTTTGATAAGCTGCTACCGAAGACGCAAGCTGGTATCTTCTGATACCAAGTCTGCAAGGCCTCAGAAGGGACCAGCAGACGAGATCTCTAAGGCTGGCTTGAGTGTGGTAGAGGTTTGGGATACTAGAGAGGAGAAAATGCAGCTTTGGTTTTTCCAAAGAGAGAAGTCTGTGTGTCTGAATCTCTAGACAGAGGTGAGTGACGATTAGGTTCTATAGAGAGTTATTGAAACTGCAAGTTGTCCTTGTTTGGGGCCGTGGTTCTTTCAAGATCTGGATGGACATTACTCTTCTCAGCAAAAATGGACGAGATGCAGCACAGGGCACTTTCTGTAAACTTTCAGGAAGTTCATACAAGTCCACTCTTGGATTCCTTTGAGTTGACATGAACCTCAGGTTAAGAATCTCTAGTCAAAGGTTAAAAAAAAAAAAAAAAACTCTAGTCAAAGGATTAATTCATTCGACGGATATTTGGGAGGGTAGGTGGTGATTAGTAGGAGCCAGCATACATCCAATTAAGCATATTTTCTTTTTTGAGAGGATCCCAGTGTAATGTGTGGTATTGAACCTGGAGTCACAGGACCTGGGCTCACATTCCTTCCCTGGCACTCACTAGTTGTGTGACTTTCTCTCTGAATCATGGTTGTATTATGTATTAAAAAGGGGTAATAGGTGTTGGAAATTTTAACTAGAATAAAGCACCCGGAACATGGTCATGCCTACTTATCACCGATCAGTTCAAAACCTTGATTTCAAGAAGGGCCCAGAACTTACTATATTCTTCTGGATGAGGAGGATGCATGTGGGATAAATTACTACCTGGTTGAATGCGATTGTTAAAGGCTATTGGATTAACAGGTGGATGTCTTTGGTAGAATGCTCTGGGCTTTGTCCTTAACCCTCTTTTATTCACTATCATTGATCCATGAAAGTATAATACATTGATCACATTTGCTTAGAAAAAAGGCATAAGGATTAAGGATCCAAAAGCTATTAATCAGTTGTAGTCTATTTTGGCTTTTTTTATTGTGGGGAAGTATGCAGAAATAGATATAAAATGTATTGTGCAAGGGTTATAAAGGGAATTGCAAAGCATTGGGTGTATCTGTGTGAGAGGGAGAGAGGTGGGGGAGTGAGAAGTAGAGAGAAAGAGGAGGGAGAAAGAGAGGGGAAGAGAGAAGGGGCAGAGAGACAGGGGGCAGGAAGTGACAGAGAGGGAATGTTTAAGATAAAAGTCATGGCTTCATACAATTAAGGTTTAGAAGTTTAAACTGACAATAAAATCAATAGTGAGATGTATCCTCTAAAATAATGTTAGGTTTTATTTTAAAAGGTATAGAATATAGAACACGGGAGGTGACAGTCATTCTCCTCTGCTTTGTGCAGACCATCTCAGAACAATTGTATCTAGTTCTGGGTGATACATATTAATCCATTAGCATTTTTTGAGGCATATATTATGTACCAATCATTGTGCCAGATGCTGATGATAATGGTATTAAGAAAGATAGACTTGCTTTCATGGAATTCACAATATAGCAAAGGTACTAGAAGAATAAGCAGCTGATTTAAATCCAATGTTATACTTACTTTAATAGGGGAAGCTTAGGTCCCTGTGGAACCACCTAACAAGGGATATTTAATCCAGACTCAGTTGGACCAGGGTAGACTTTTTAGAGGAAGTGATGTTTAAACTGAGACCCAAAGGCTAAATCAGGGTTCTCAAGGTGCAGGTGGTGGAGGGAAGAGAGTTCCAAACGTAGGTGACAGTGCCTCCAGTAGGCCGAACTGAAACAGGGGGAGCAGAGAAATGAGGGAATGAGAGAGAAGAGAGTGAGTGGTGGTAGGGGCTAGATTTTTCATGTGACGGAGCTGTAATCTATCGCTAAGGAGGGATCATTAAGGGAATCATTAACACTATGAGCAGGTCACGGTCCCAATCAGTTTTAAGTTTTGGAAAGATCATTCTAGCTGGAGGGGTGGTTGATGAAAGGGAGGTGTGGTGGTCACATAAACGAGAGGATGGTGGCCCCACCCCCCATGGTAGAGGGACGAGGACAAGAGGGGAACACTTCAGAAGCTCATGAGATGTAAAGCAAATAGTGATCACCTGTAGGAATGCTGTAGGAAGGTGGCTGCAGGACCTCTCCTGGCCAAGGGGAAGACCTAGAGGGCTCTGATGTCTGTCTTTCCATCTTTCACTCTCATGTGGAAGGGAGATTAGCATTGTACTTATCTCTCTGAAATGGCAGAGCTGGGCTAAATGGGTGGGAGATACAGGGAGATAAATTTCAGCTCAATACAAGGAGGAATTTTCTAACCGAGCTCTTCCAAGGCAATGAGCATTTTGTCACAGATATATTTGACAAGAGGACAGAGGAGGGGTGTTCCTGACAAAAAATTTGAACAAAGACAAACACTTGGTAACTATTCTTGGAAGAGTTGGAGAGGCAGGAAGAGAGGTGGCTAGGCCGGGTGGGCACTGATATTTCCTTCCAGCTCTGAGATTCCAGGATTCAGTGTATGAAGTTCCAATATCTCAGCCTGGCATGTAAGGGCTGGTGTGATCCGGGGCTTGGTAGGGCTTCCATAGGTCCTAGTTTCCTTGAGCAGTCCTAGTGCTGGCCTGCTATCTCCTGGTAGCTCTTGAGAATTCCCACATTCACTGTTGAAGGGTCTTAGTTTGAACAATAAATTTTCTGAGCATTCATCTCCCTGACTTAATATTCCTGCCTTGTTCCCTTGGCATCCTGTTAGAAACCCTAGGAACGAAGCATACTGAACTATTTGTTACTTTCAGAGGAGACTCGGCTCGTTGCTGCATGTTTGTTTACTTTTGCCCTTTCCTATGTCAGGAACACCCCTCCGCTGTCCACCCTATTTACCTCATTGAGAAGATACTTTTTCATCAAGGTCTGACCTAAATCAAATGCTAAGTTCTTCATCAAGGCTTCCTTTAACATCCCAGGCTGCGTTATAATGTTGAGTACATAATTGTTTTTATACTTATTTGGGCTCCTTCTATTATCGCCAAGAAGTCCAGCCCTAACATCTATGAAACATACAGTAACCCTGTGGTATGAATGGTGCTCGGTCTAAGGCAAGAACCTTTCAGAAGGAAATTTCCATTTATTAAAAAAAAGTCATATTTTCATTTTATAAGGAATGCATGCATTTTGTAGGAAAAAGTTAAATAAGGAAAGTACCCAGAAGAAACAAAAAATTGTCTACATTCTCAGTACCTGGAGATAAACATATTAACACATAGGTGAATATCCATTTTATGCACATGTAGTCTTAAAACCAGAGTCATGCAAATCCTTCTGTAACCTGTTTTTCACTTAACAACATACCAGGAGTAGAGTATTACCCCATGACATTATATATTTTTCAAAAACATGATTTTCAGTGGGTGCATTGTGTTCCATTTTGCTGTCTCGTGATTTCTTTAACAAACTCCTCTTGGTGGACATCAGGCTGTTTCTACTTTTTTATGGTACAAATAATGTTATGATTACCTCCTGAGACAGATGCCCATGCACCCATTATCTGTTCTATATGGAACATTTATAATTTCTAAAATGACAAGACGGTTTATGACTAAAATAAGGATACTGAGTTGCTAAGAAGGTAAGAATTTTAAAAAAGTTTATTTTACTTTTATTTTTTAATTTTTAATTTTTTTTTAAAGATTTACTTATTTATTTTAGAGAGAGAGAGAAAGCACGAGTACAGAGGGAGGGGCAGAGGGAGAAGGAGAGAGAGAATCTCCAGCAGACTCCCCACTGAGTGTGGAGCCTGACATGGGACTTGATCTCCTGAACCTAAGATCATGACCTTGAGATCATGACCTGAGCCAAAATCAAGAGTCAAACACTTAACCAAGGGAGCCACCCAGGTGCCCCTAATTTTACTTTTAAAAACTTCGCTCCTATTCCATGTTATATAGATGTATAATATATAAGATTTTTTATTTATATGTGTGTATATACTTACCAGCTTTTTTTTTTAATTTAATGAAAGCATCTGATTTGGAAATGTGTCAGCAGTCAGTAAGCTTGATGCAGACGTGAGAGATAGCCTATAAATATATTTCTTAAAGAATTGAGTTTGAAATCTAAAAACTTCAGCATCTCTGTGAATATCAGTGTGACAAATTTTTATTCCCAAGCTAAGTATAAGGAAAAATGACAAGTATGTTACAGGATAAACATAATTCTCTAAAAAGGACACTACCTAATGTTTTGCTATTTAAAGAAGGTATATGGCATGCCTTTAGATCCTTATTCTGAAGTAAATAATTTATCATCTTAGACACTCAGCAAACGGGTAGGTATCCTTTGTAGAGTTTGTTTTCATGTTTCAATGTTTTCATCTGAGAAGCAAGCCTTGATTAGGAAACACTATGAATCAGTTTGGTGACTTCTTAACAAAATAAATGAAAGTTGTTGGCATGGGTTGAATTGTGTCTCTCCCTCACCTCCTAGTTAAAGTCCTAACCCCGAATATCTCAGAGTGTGACCTTATTTGGAGGTAAGAATTGGCTTACACGATTATGGAGGCCAAGAATTCCCAAGATCTGTTGTCTGTAAGCTGGAGAATCAGGAAAACTGGTGGTGTAATTTAGTTTGAATCCAAAGAATGGGAGGCTGATGGTGTCAGTCTAAGTCCAAAGTGTGAGAATTAGGAGCATAGATGTATAAGGGCAGAAGAAGATGGATGTCCCAGCTTAAGCAAAAAGGGCAAATTTGCCCTTCCTCTACGTTTTTGTTCTATTCAAGACCTCAGTGGATTGAATGATGCATTGTTGAGGGTGATCCTTACTCGACTGGCTCAAATGCTAATCTCTTCCAGAAACATCCTCATAGACACACCCAGAAATGTTTTACCAACTATTGGATCATCCCTTAGCCCAGTCAAATTGGCACATAAAACTAACCATCACGGGGTCTTCACAGAGGTAATCAAAGTAAAGTGAGATCATCAGGGTGAGTCCTAATCCAATAGGACTGGTGTCCTTATATAAAGGGAAATTTGACACAGAGATACACATATAAGAGGTTGGGAAGAAACACAGGGAGAAAATGGCCATCTACAAAGCCAAGAAGAGAGTCCTGGAACGGATCCCTCCCTCATAGCCCTCAGAGGGAACCAACCCTGCCGACACCTTGATTTTGGACTTCCAGCCTCCAGCACTGTGCGTCAATAAATTTCTGTTACTCAAGCCATTCAGTATGTGATACTTTATCATGGCTTAATACAGACTTAAATTAATTACAGATTTCATGAGCGCTTAGTTCCCTGGCATGGTTTCAGCTGGTAACACTCAATACATTATTTTGCTCTTCAGTCACCAGAGACTCTGCTGTTACTCATAGGAATGATAGATGACCGTGTATTGCTCTTCCCAGTTAGCAAAGCCTTTCCATATTCACAACCTCCTTTGACCCTGACCAAAGTGTAAGAGATGATAATTCTTATATTTCTGTTTCAGGGATAGGAATTGGAGTTCAAAGAGATTCAAGGTTGCACAGGTTAGAAGTGGTAGAGCTGAAACTCAAACATAGACCTTTTGAAACTAAATACAAAATACTTTATTACTTTCACCTTCGTGGGCATGTCAAATACCATCTTTTGTCTTTAAAGTTTGAAAAGACATGGGTTGTGGCATGCTGAGCCACATTTCTCTCTCTCTCTCTCTTTTTTTTTCTAAATCCCCTGAGAAAGATTTTATAATCCTACTTGTTGGAAGATATCTGATGCCTGAAGGCACCTACCCCTCCCACGTCTTCATTATCAAATATTTATCAGGAATTTAGGCGCCTGTGTTTATGTGTGCAGAATAGTTCTTCTCCACTCAGAAGCTTTGTTTACTGACCAACTGGGCTTTCTTAGTACACAGTTTGATTGCTGACAAATCCAATTGCAAAACTTTGGACGTGTTGGATATAATTGGGTTTTTCCATCATTAATACTGCTCAGATATTAATTCAACAGAGTGATGTGAGGGCTGCCTCACAGTTTCCAGAAGCTGCTTGACTTTAATCAGCAGGAACAAATGCAAGATTATTGCACTTTTTCCTTGGGTGACCTAAGCTTGTTCTTGGCACCTGTGAGTGCAGCGCACTGGTTGTCTTAGTGTTTTTTAGTGGCTTCTACCCAGGGGACTTATGAGTTTTGAACCTTGGGGATAATTCCATAGGAATGTAATTCTTTTCCTCCCTGAAGGAACAAAATGTTGCTTGTGTTGGGTTATTCTTATTATGGGACAAAACCAGTGGCTTCCAAATTGTGGAATCATAGAGGTCCATAGGTAAGTTTGTCAGATTTAGGAAAAAACAGACAAACCGAACAAAACAGGCCACAATAACAAGAGAAAACCCCAGGATTCCCAGTTAAATTTCAATTTCAAAAATCAATGAATACCTTTTTAGTGTAAATGTGTGCTCAGTATTGAAAATACTAAAAGACGATTGTCTCTGGTAGCCCTACCTATACAGTAATATTAGGGGTAGAGTGTTGATAATTTTTCAATATTTCAAAAAAAGTCTATGAAATTTATACATTACCCAAGTTAAGGCTTCAGAGGTTCCTGACAATGTTAAATTTACTTGATTTTTGGTTGGGATTTTTTTGACCCAACTTGAAAGCACTGGTCATCTCATGCTGCAACCATAATTATACTATCTTTTTTGATGACTTGTTGTATGCTAGGGATCATGCAAAGCACATACATTATCTTGTGTAATCTTCAAAACCAGAGGTTGGCAAATTATAGCCTGTAGGCCAAATCTGGTTGCTGCCTATTTTGTAAATAAAATTTTATTGGAACACAGCCACCCCCCTTTGTTTCTGTAGAGCCTGTGTGTGCTTTCATGCTACAATAGCAAGTTGAGTCGTTATGATAGGGATCACTGCATGGCCTGCAAGACCGAAGATATTTATGATCTGGCCCTTAACAGATAAAGTTTGCCTGCACCTGCTCAAAACCACCCTTTGAAGGAGTTACTGTTATTCTCTTTTTTAGAATGAGAAAAAGTGAAGGCCTAAAGAGGTTCAATAACTCAGCAAGGTCTCACAGCTCAAAGTCTCACAGTTTGCCTCAGGAAGACGTGTTGTGAGATATTACAGGATGTTCATCCAGTGCTCACTGGATCCTAAACCCCTTATTACTATTACCCCTGATTATTTATAGTCTTAACTTCCACTCCCAATGGCTCTAAATTGACTAAACATGTAGTCAGGCTGCCAGAGAATGACCTTCCTAAATAACACAAGACAAGCAATTTTCCTAAGAAACACCTCAATCTATAATTTGATCCTTAGGCAAAAACAAGAAAAAAAAAAAACACCCAGTTTTTACTAGTATTCTCACCCTCCAAAGCAAATTTTGTGTCTGGAACCACTAGGAATAAAATTTGTATGTAGAACGTATTAAGCATATTAGAATAGCCTTGATCTTTTGAGGAAATTAGGGGATAGAGTTGTTCCCCAAGAGGGATGGGGGTGGCAGTCTTGAAGAGCCTGGAAAAATTTTCAACATTGTATACAAGTGCTTGAATGGCTAGTCACTTTGAAGTAACTGAAGACACGGCCGAGGCTCCTAGAGGCTTTGTTCAAGTGAAGAGGTCGAAGTGTGTGTGGACATCAGCAGCAGGGGTTTGCAATTTCTCCAGCATGTCTTGAGTGTGTGGGGACAGGGACAAGAAAGTGGCATTATTTTTCTAAGGTTGAGGCTTAACACTCCTCTAGGATCTAGAGAATTCTTGAGAACTCTGGCCCTGGGGGCCAGGCTGGGGAAGGACAGAAGGAGAAGGCCCCAGCCAACCCTGCCACTATGTCACAGAGCGTAAAGCTGCAGGACCTGTACCTGATCCCTTTTCTCCTCTGTCTGAACCCTCCACACTTGGGTTACAATTTCCTTCCTCTTTCTCCACCATCCTCTTCCTTTGCTAATTTATTCAACCGATATTAATGAGATGTCTCTGTATGGGAGGCACCATGCTAGGCTCTGGAGATAAGAGGGAAGGGGCACAGACTCGCTAATATTGTCGAGTTTACAGTCCAGTGGGAGAGGCACACATGCCAGGAGTTAGGGTAGGTATTGCAAGACAAAAAGGTGAGTGGAGACCAGGGAACAAGCAACGTGGCCGAGGCCTCTCTGAGCTGAGAACGGCAGGCTCGCGAGAGCAGACAAGTCTGATGAGTTAGTTTCCATGCTCATCCAGGTAGAAAGTGGCAGCATGGAAGTTTGAACCTAGGTTCAAGCTGGACTCTAAGAAGTATCTACGTTTCCCTAAATTGTCACCAAGAAAGAATCACACTTGCTCTCAAAATGTTTCCATTCAGCTGTGTTGGACTCCCCACGAAGCAACTTGAACCATACGAATGAAAATCATTCATTCGTTCACCCAATCTGATCACCGACGAGGGGTCAGCCACACTGTGCGTGTAAGTGCAAAGCACAGCTCTGAGCACCACTGCGGTGAGTGCTGAGGAAAGCCTTGTTCGGCTGGAGTTGGCGTGATGCCGCGAGTCGGTATGCCCTTCAAACTCATCACAATGCCCCCTTGACTCCATAGGATCGGCCCTCATTAAAATGCAGGCCATGTGCATCCCACTTGTTTACTCCTTCCACAGCAGTCTAATAAAGAGGCAAATGAGGCAATGCAAGACACAAGTCCGCCTGGGAATGCAGGTATTTCCAAGAGGTTGGGCTGATGCAAGCAGTTTGCCACTGCACTGTGAGCTCTGAATGTCACTTGGCGCTCTGGGATTCAAGGGTAATATTGCCCGCCATGCTAATTACACACAGGGACCTGCTGCCAAGCAAGGTTGAGAAAGTCTGACTGAATATTAGAGTGGGCAGCCATCTTTCTCTCTGGGGAATGTGGCTGGTCCAGATGCAGAAGGCTCAACACTTTCTGTGCCAGATGCAGGAGAACTTGCAGGAGGTGGTGGAGATGCAGTCCCTGTCCTCAAGAAACTTTCAGTTCAGTGAGAATTTCGGACGGAACAAATACAACAGAGGGGACAGGGTTTGGTGGAAAGATCAGGGACTTTGAGCCATTCAGACTGGTTGAAAATCCTTTCCCGGGCTGTGAGCTAATTATTTCATCTTTCTGAGTCTTGGTTCTTCACTCATAAAATAGGATCCTTTACTTCATGCAATTATATCAGGTCATTGTATATTACCTTCTTAGATGGTTAATTATTATAATCGTTATATCTATTATTGTCATTATCAGAATATGGCAGATTCTTGTTTTAACTCTGGATGAATTTTGGTAAATTATTCAAACTCTTCATCTGTAAAATAGGATAATCCAAATGGCTTTATTTGTGTGGTTCAAGGGCTAACTGCCATCTCTCATCGTTCCCACCACCCTGTTTTATTCTTTACTCATACCTCCTATCACTAGTTGACATATTTGTATATTTTATGTCTTTTCCATCCAGCAAAATATAAGCTCCATGAGCGGGCATTTGGGTTCTTTTGTTAATTGCTGGTGTCTTTTCTGCCTAAAACAGTATTTGCTGCCTAAATGGATGAACGAGTGAATGTGTGCTAACCCCTATGTTAAATGTTTGGCCCATGGTTGACTCCCGGTAGGGGTTACTGTGCTCAGTGCCATTATTATGATTAGAATGTGTTGTGTGCAGTGAGAGGAACCAATACAGAAAGTTTACTCCCAGCTCCGTCAGGCGGCGATCTTTGTCCTTAGCACTGGCATCTCATCAACTGTGTTGTCGTTGGGTAAAACAACTGGGTCATTGTCAATAGTAAGGTCACATGAGATTAACTCCAAAAATAAGAGAGAATTTTTGTCAGTTCCCAGGAAGAAGGGGAAACAGCAGCAGGAAGGGAGAGAAGACTGGGAAAAGGAGAAAACGGCGTCTTTTGCAAAGTGCTCTGTGACCTGAGGCCATCGGCTACAAGGCTGTGACTGAGCTCAGCCAGCCCCAAACCTTGAAGGCATGCAAAACCAGCTACCTTGGTCAGGGGACACAAAAAGAATGCATTGGTAGAATGGCTTCAACCTGCAGTTGGTGCCAAAATGAGAAACTGTTCTTTACAGAGTCTGTTCTGTATATGACCTCTTTTTTTTTTTTTTAAGATTAATTTGAGAGAGAGAGGGAGCAGGGGGAGGGCCTGAGGAGGAGAGGGAGAGAGAGAATCTCAAGCAGACTCCCCGCTGAATGCGGAGCCCGACTTGGGGCTTGATCCCATGACCCTGAGATCATGACCTGAGCCGAAATCAAGAGTCCGATGCTTAACCGACTGAGCCACCCAGGCACCCCTGTATTTGAACTCTGAAAGGCACTAAGAGAAAAACCCCTCAATTGCCTTCTACTTGTGAGATTGGATGACGTTTTAAAAAAGTAATAAACTAAATGTATCATAACATAGTGGACTATAATAGAAGTTCTTAGAAGCTAGACTCTGGACAGGCAGACCTGAGTTTGAATGAATTTGCATGAACTTGGGCAAATTACTTAAACTTGTGTGAGCCTCTGTCAAAAAGAGAAACCAGTATGTACTTTGCAAGACTGTTGAGAGAATCTCTGTGCAATGTCCGGCATATTCTATGTGCTCAATAGATGGTAGCTGTTATTATTAACAATTAATACCACAAGGACCTTTTTACTTAATCCCCACAACAACTGAGAGGGAGGTTTTACATATTTGGAAGCAGAGGTCTAGTGAGGTTTCCTAACCCAGGCCACACAGCTAGTGAGCATCTGAGTTATGACTCTAACGAAGCCCGACAGCCAAGGATTTTAGTAATTAACAAGTTGTTTAACATCTCTCATTAGAGCCACAGAAGTTTAATGGGACGATGTAAGGTCCAGAATGTCTGCATTCTCTTGCATAATACTCTAGTGGCAAGCTAAGGTCATTGTATTTCAACTTTGCAGTGGCTCTCTGTTTACGAGGGATTATGAGACCTATAAGGCTAGGAGAGGCAATATAAGGTCAGCTCATTTTATGCCTGTCTTCTAGATCTACCCAGAGTAGATTGCTTCATCTCTTGCTTAAGTCCATCAAATGGTTTTGTGAAAGGTGTTTCTCCTTTTCTTAGCCTAGCCCTGACCAATGTTCTCCTTCATTGGCATAAATTAAACTGTGCCTGCAAATTATATGCCTACCTACAACTATATATATACATTTCCTTCAGGAGATGAAATAGTAAGAACAAAGTGTATCAGGATCCTTACCTTTCCTTTTGATTTATTCAGAAAAAGTAAAAGTGAATTCTGGTTATTTAATTTAATTTGAGTAGTTATTTGCTGGTCATTGCAGAGAGAGAACTCAGCTCCCTAAGAGAGTTTTTTTTGAAGATCTATTTATTTATTTGAGGGGGGAGGGGCAGAAGGAGAAGGAGAGAGAATCTCCAGCAGACTCCCCGCTGAGCAAAGAGCCCCATGCCGGCCTTGATTCCACAACCCTGAGATCATGCCCTGAGCCGAAATCAAGAGTTGGATGCTTAACTGACCAGGTTACCCAGGCACCCCACCCTAGAAGAGTTTGAAGGAGAGAGTTAAATAATAGAAGCCTAGAGTTGTAAAGGACGTAAAATGTTGTGTAGCCAATCTTCCTCTGAATTTCTTTACCATAATTCCTTAACAGCAGTCTGTTCATGAATTGTAACCATGAGTTCATTTTCTGTAAGACAACTCTGGCAGCACTGATTGCTAGAAAGTTCCGCATATGAGGTGAAACATGCTTCTCAGCAACTTCTAGTTTTTCCCGAGGGAGTACACAAAATAAAACTCATAGGTCTTGCATTGCCCTTAGAATATTTGAGAAAGACAACCACACCCACCTTCTTCTATCATCCACGCAAGGCACCCAGGCTGCATAGGCTCTTTAACCTTGGCCACTGGGGAGCTCATTAAATATCCATTCACCAGTTGGATGAGCCTTTTGAAACAAATCAGATCATACCACTGCCTGATTAAAATTCCTCCTCCCCCCGGTAGCTTCTCATCACCCCCAAAATGAAACAGGAAGGCTCCACTGTGACCTGTGAGGTCCTGCATGAACCAGCACCCAATAGCTTCTTTGAGATCGTCTGCGATTTTTTCTCCCATTCCACTCTGCCCATACGGGCCTTCCTGAATGTACTGGGCTGCTCCTATCTTAGGGATTCCCATTTGCTATTCCTTCCAGGAGATACCTGGTTCTTCCCTCACTTTATTTAGGGTTTTGTTCAGAAGTCATCTCTGCAGAGAGACCTTCATTACCATCCAACTGAAAACAGCTACTCCCTTTACTCGCTGTTCTCTTGCTCAACTTTGTTTTCCTTATCACTTACCAAATACCTGGCCTTATGTTAACATTTCTTCTCCCACTAGAGTGTGGGATCTTGAGGTAGAGGCTTTGTTCCATTCATATTGCATCCTTAATGCCTGATGCATACTAGGTGCTCAGTAAAAGTTTGTTGAATAAATAAACAAATGAATGAGTGGGTTGGGTAACATGGACTCCTCATCATCCTAGTCAAGCTTTCTCAGTGCCATCTAGTTTTGTAGTGACCTACTGAAATGAGACATCCAAAGCGAACCCAATCCAGATGGGAGTCCAGTCTGTGCCTGGCTCAGCTGAGCTTTTCTCTCCTGGATTGGACAGTAGTTGTCTACTAAGGGAACCCAAGATATAATGAGGTCATTGAGAGCTGTGGTCAAGCATATATAGAAGTCTATATATATAGACTTCTATAGAATCTGCAGGTAACAAAAACTCCCAGCTCTCTTTTACAAAAATTGCTATCAGAGAAACAGCTGAAGGGGCAGGAAGATGGATCTTGTCTCCATTCTGTTGTTCAAATATCATGTGCAGAAAGACAATATTAGGAGTAAAACTGGAAGAATATATAAATTGTATCCATAATGCATCCAACAAAAAATCTGCAAGACAGGAGGGCTCCCTGGGAGTAGAGTGGAACAGAGATTGAGTGAGCCAATTCTCACATACCCATTGCATACCTCTTATGACAGCACTCACCAGAGTGTGCTTAACAAACTGTTGACTTCCACATCTCCCAGTTAAAACCTGCTTTTTATCTCAATATCTCTGATAGCCCCGGCACAGAGTACGCTTTTGATAACCATTAGCTTATGTTGTAGTGAGTGCTCGTGAAATCTGCCTTGAATCAAGATTATATGAATTTGTAAAACTCTGGTTTCTCAAAGTTGAGGGCAATTGTCTGACAATGACTGGCCTTCTCTCTGATCTCCTAGGAACCTTGAAATGACATGGCTACGACACCCACGGTTCTGGTCAGTCACTTCCTCATTACCAACTCATTCGTTTTTTGGGTGAGAACTAGGTCAGCCTAGAATAGAAGTTAATCTGTGGCTTCTGATATGTTCTGAATTAGGAGACATTATCAAGTATTAAGACTTATTAAACATTTATCAGATTCTCTACTTTTAATAGACTCATGTTTCTCCCAGCAAATAGTTAACATTCCCATTCCTTTTAGATCTTGCCAGTTTTATAATCCTCATTAGGAAATCATGGAGAAAAGAGGACTCCCCCATTTAATAGGTACGTGAACTTGGGCAGGTTGCCTGATATACTTGAGTTTGTTTTCTCATATATTGACAACGATAATACCGTGAAAAGTTTAAAGAAGGTTAAATAAGGCAATACATATGTATATAAATGTCTCTAGTATGTTGTCTGGCAAAGAGCAGGAAATTACTACCTACAACTTATGGAGTGTCTGGTCCCTGCCAGGTGTGGTACCATTCATACATACTTGCTTTTCCCTTTCCCTCCACCCTGTCTGAGCTGTCATGATTGCTCCCAGTCAGAGGTACTTTAGCTCTGCAACCTCGCCTATGAGCAGCCTTTCAGTTTTCCTGATCACAAAGTAGGGAGAGTGAGTGAGCCTTGGTTCTTCTCAAAAGCCTTTTTTTTCTTTTCTTTTTACAGAAGTGTTCTTCAAATGCAAGGCATTTTTTTAAATTGAAGTGTAATTGACATATAACATTATATAGTTTCAGGTGTCCAACAGAATGATTCCATATTGGTATGCATTGCAAAATGATCACCACAATAACTTTAGTTAATATCTGTCAGCAAACATAGCTACAGAATTCTTTTTCTTGAGAATAGAACTTTTAAGACTACTCTTTTAGTGACTTTCAAATATGCAATACAGTATTATTAATTATTGTCACCATGCTCTATATTACATCCCCATGACTTATTTATTTTATATCTAGAAGTTTGTAACCTTTTGACCCCCTTCACCCATTTTGCCTACTCCTCGTCCCCCGCCTCTGGGTCTATGAGCTTTTTTTAGATTCCACCTATTAAGTAAGTTCATTCCGTGTTTGTCTTTTCTGTCTGACTTATTTCACTGAGCATAACGTCCTCAAGGCCCATCCATGTTGTTCCAAGACATTGTTCTTGAATTCCCACAACTGTCCCACAAACTCTGATTACGGTTTGTTGCCATTAAGATTCAAGCCCCTTGAGATCTGTAGGCGAGAACTGGGTTTTCACTTTATTTTAAAGTAAAAAGGAAACAGGAAACTTGATTAAAGTACTATGGCAGGGGCCCCAAAATACTCTGAAAGAGATCCTATTTTTAGGAATGTGAAGGGTTTCATCACACACGGGAACTGGTTAAAATAGGTCCACACCACGACTCAGATGCTTCAGTCCCTGTTAATTGAAAGGGTTGGAGGGTAACTGAGGTGACTCTGTACACAGCTTGGAAGGCACTGACCTGAGAGCTGAAGGTCAGGGTTAATGTTCCTTTCCTGTGGGTCCAGATGCTTTGGAATTTGCTTCACTGCAGGGATAATCTCACTAGCGCTCTCTCTTTTTTTTAAGCAGCAATTTTTGAGCAATTCATAAACCATACAAACCTACCCTTTTAAACTATACATTTCAGTGGTTTTTATTACTCTCATGGAGATGTGCAAACATCACCAGTATGTAATTTTAGAATATTTTCATCACCCCAAACAAAACTTCATACCCAAAGCAGTCACTCCCCCATCACCTGGTAACCACTAATCTCCTTTCTTTGTTTATGGATTTGTCTATTCTAGATGTTTCATATAAATGAAATAATACAATACGTGGCCTTTGTGTTTGGCTTTTTTCTCTTGATTTTTTTTTTTAAGATTTTATTTATTTATTTGATAGAGAGAAAGCAAGAGAGGGAACACAAGTAGGGGGAGTGGGAGAGGGAGAAACAGGCTTCCTGTGGAGCCTGATGGGGGGCTTAATCCCAGGACCCTGAGATCATGACCTGAGCCAAAGGCAGACACTTAACAACTGAGACACCCAGGCGCCCCTTCACTTGATTTTTTCCAAGTTGATTCATGTTATAACATGTATTGGGACTTCATTCCCTTCTGTTGCTGAATAATACTTAATTGTATTGATATAGTTCATTTAGTTTATTCATCAGTTGATAATTCTGCTATGAACATTTGTGTACAAGGTTTTATGTGGGCGTATGTTTTCATTTCTCTAGGGTATACCTAGGAGTGGAATTGCTGGGTCATATGCTAACTCTATGTTTAACATTTTGAGGAACTGCCAAACTGTTTTCCAAAGTGGCTGCACTGTTTTACAGTCCTATCAATAATATATGAGGGTTCCAATTTTTTTCACATCCTTTCCAACACTTGTTATTGTATGTTTTTAATTTTAGCCATCACAGTGAGTGTGAAGTGGTATTCTATTATTGTTTTGATTTGCATTTCCCTAATGACTAATGCTGTTGAACATCTTTTCATGTACTCATTGTCTATTTATATATCTTCTTTCTAGAAATGTCTGTGCCAATCCATTAAAAACTGTGGGTTATATTTTTTTTACTGCTGAGTTGCAAGAGTTCTTTATATATTCTGGGTACTAGGCCCTTATTAGATGTATGATTTGCAAGTATTTTCTCCCATGCTGTGGACCACCTTTTCCACTTTCTTGCCATCTTGACAATAATGTCATCCAATCTATGAACATGGATGTCTTCCCATTTATTTAGGTCTTCCATAATGTATTACTATGACACTCTAGTTTTCAGTGTACAAATCTAATGCTTCTTTTGTTTAATTGATTCAGAGTAGTTTATACTTTTTGATACTATTGTAAGTGCAGTTGTTTTCTTAATTTGCCTTTAGGTTGTCCATTGCTAGTGTACAGAAACACAACTGATTTTTTTTTTAAGATTTTTATTTATTTATTTGACAGAGACAGAGAGAGACACAGCAAGAGAGGGAACACAAGCAGGGGGAGTGGGAGAGGGAGGAGCAGGCTTCCCGCCGAGCAGGGAGCCTGATGCGGGGCTCGATCCCAGGACCCTGGGAGCATGACCTCAGCCGAAGGCAGATGCTTAACGACTGAGCCACCCAGGCGCCCCTCATTAAGATTTCTATATGCAAGTTCATGTTGTCTTGTGAATAGAGATAGCTAGATTTGTTCCTTTCCAATTGGAATGCCTTTTGTTTGTTTTCTTGCCTAATTGCTCTGGCTAGAAATGCAGTGTTGAATAGGTGGCGAGAGAAGACATCCTTGTCTTGTTCTGATCTTAGGAGGAAAGCATTCAGTCTTTCACCATTAAGTATGGTGTTAGCTGTAAGTTTTCATAGAAGTCTTTTCTCAGGCAGAGGAAACTCCCTTCTATTCCTTGTTTGTTGGATGTCACTGGCTCTTGTTTTCTTGCAAGGGGAATCACAGAAATAGCAGTTTTGCTTCCTCTCCAAAAGGAGAATGGATGGATTGCTAAGTACAATGGATGTGCTGCTAAGCATGTGATGATGCCATTCCAGTGGCAAGCATGAACTTCCTTTGAGGTTTGTGTTCAAACAAATTTCTTGAGTAGCAGCTCAAATTCTTGGGGCTTTCCAATCCAAATGGAGGGTCTTTGTCATTGTAGTTCAAACTCATGCGTTCAAGGCTGTCTCCAGAGTCACCCCACCCTTTGCCAAATAAATGCTGCTCATTCTCTCTTGAGGTCAGAGAGAATGTGACAAGCCTGGTTTGTAACATTTCCAACTTTAATCTACATATAATCTCTCTAAAAGTAAAGGAATTTTCCTAGAAGCTATGTCACTACTAAGCACCTGTTAGGTGCTCAGCTCTTTGCTGAATGCTGAGAACATGATAACAGATGTAGTTTTGAGCCTCCTGTACGTAATAATGGCTAACATTTGTATGCTTTCTATGTTTCCAGCAGTAAGCTACTTGCTTAACATGCATTCTATCAGTTGGTCTTCATATCAACCCAGTATATAAGAACTCATATTATTTTTGTTAATAATCCATAGCCTTGGGAAAGGCTATGAGTTGACTGAGATTTGGATGAGCACCATGGAAAGAGGAGGACTTCAGAGCTGAGAAACAGCACGAGGAGATGTGTGGAAATTAGCTTGGCCTTGGAGAAGGGGCGGTGGCGGGTGGGACATGATCCAGGATCCCCCCACTCAAAGTAGAGCAGCTCCAAATTTAGATGTTGATATTCATTTTGAGATTTTACTTGAAAATAAGGTTTTAATGCTTAAAAAAGTTTACAAACCACCAAATTCACCCAATAATTCTGCTTTATAGATGCAGAAACATGGGCTTGAAGTGCCTAGGTAGTAGTTAGTAAGAGAGCAAGAATTGAAGTTCAGTTGAAATTCCAATTTAAATTTCTTGATACCAAGGACTTCCTCAACCAACATTTATTGTCTGCCTATTATATCCCAGGAAAGATGCAAAGCTCTGTGGAGTACAGGGATGACTGGTCCCTGAATTCAAAGAGATCACAAGGGACAAAGAGGCCTAAAAAAGATTGATAGACAATAAGGGATCAGAGCAGAGGAGTCCATTGCTCTGTATAGGAGAGGCAAAATCAGGGAGGGTTTCACAGAGGAGTGACACCTGACCTGAATTTTCGTGAATATGTTGGGGTTTGCCAGGGAGATTTGGTGAAGAAGGGCATTCTAGGGCAAAGCAACAACATATATTAAAGAATGGATGTGTGAGAGGGCATAACTTAATCAAGGAACAGCAAATATTTCTCTAATTAAGAAATTTACCATTTACTAAACATTCTTCTGTGCCGGGCATTGAGCTAGGCAATTTACACAGATTATTCCATGTAATACTCTTAAGAATCCTATGAGCTGGATACAGATGAGAAAACGGAGTCTTAGGGTGGAGAAGCAGTTCGCCAAAAGGTAATGTAAGGTCTCACAGTTAAGCAGTAGTAGAGCTGGGATCTAAATCCAGGGAACTTAATTTTGGATTTAGAATCCTATTTGCCTTGCCAAAGAGTTTGGATTTTATGCTTTAGGTTAGTGGTTCTCAAATTTGCAGCAGAATTGTGCGGTGGGTTTGTTAACACAGATTCGGGGCTCTACTCACCTCACCCCACCCCTTGAGTTTCTGATTCAGTAAATCTGAGATAGGACCTAAGGATTTGCATTTGTAACAAGTTTCTAGGTGATTCTGACTCTGCTGGCTCAAGGATCATACTTGGAGAACTGCTGTGGTAGAGAGCCACTGAAGGTTTTAAGATTGGGAGGAAAATCATCAGATTTGCACTTTATGCGGGGCTCTCTGGGCAATGAGTGGGAATGAACTGAGAGGCCTCAGGGGGCCTGGGTGGCACAGGCCATTAAGCGGCAGACTCTTGGTTTCAGCTCACTTGGTGATCTCAGGGTCTTGAGATTGAGCCCCTGCCTTGGAATCTGCCCTCAGTGTGGAGTCTGCTTGAGATTCTCTCTGTCCCTCTCCCTCTTCCTTCTCCTCAAGCTCTCTCTCTCAAATAAATAAATAAATCTTACTAAAAAAAAAAGAGAGGTCTCAAAGAAAAGGTGTTTGAAGGGGGCAGAGGGTGCAAACAGGTCGAGCCATTGTGAGACAAACTGCCCATGCGTGTCCCGAAGGATGAAGATGAGGGGAGAATCTAAAATATTCACATCGGAAGACAATTTAGATATTAGTAACGTTCAGCCAGCTCTGAGAAAGGATGGTAATAGCTGGAATCAATAACTAGACCCTACAGACACGGTGTCTGGTAAGGAACGAGAGACGGAAGGATTGCCGCGGGTTTTCATGAGGAGTGAAGTTGGAAGGTGAGCTGGTTGTCTGGGCGGCTGCGTTCTGCACGTGTCGAGTGGAGGCCCTCGTGTGGTGTAACAGAGGGACGTCATGCTAGAGTGAGAAGGGGACAAAGCTGGCTTCGGAGACCTGGTTCCGAGACCTGGCTTGAAGATGTCACTTACTCTTGGAGCTTCCATTTCTTCATCTGCGAGTGGAATGGCCAGTAGCTTCGCAGCCTGCCAGGGTGAGAGATGGGAAGGTGAAGGATGAGCCTTCAGCTCTGGGGTGGACGTCTTTTCTGCAGTCACATACCCACCCATCTGTACTGTGCGTTACACAGAGCTCCGTACGGAGCAGACGTGCCCGTGAAAACTCGCATGAGCTCTTGCACATGTGGGGGAGCCCTCTTGCCCAGCTGTTAGGTCCTGCATCCACGCGCCTGGAAATTGAGCGTGCAGCTCTCAGAGTAGCGGTAAAGAAGTAGACAAACTGACTTTTACGTTTTAAAATGTTGTATTATAAGCTAGAGTTAACAACAAAGCAGACTTATTTCCTGGCAGCAATTCCTTTTAAACTTCAATAATGAATACGTGCATTTTCAGTATTTAAATCCCAAGGTAACTTTAAAGCAACTGGCTTTGGTGATTTTTAAAACTACTGACAAATGTGTTAAAGCTATTAGCCATATCCCTTAATTTGAACTAATTCTAGAGTGTTAGCAAGTGGTACATATCTCCACCTCTGTTTTATAATCCAATTAAAACTGAAGGAGTGACTTTACTGAGTACTCTATGTATTTGGTCATCACAATCCAATTCCAAATTCGTTAGCTCAGGAGTCACACTTTACACCCTCCTGCCCCTCGATCCTTGTACCCAGTTCATTAATGGGTCTTTCCCCTGACTCTCCCAGTGTTCTCCCTCTCCACCACCATGACCTGCTTGGTGCCGGGGGTCACTAGCCTCCTCCTGGATTACTCCATCATCTCCCAGCTAATTTACCATATCTGTCCTTGACTCCCTCCACATTCTGTTCACACTATTCAGAGATTCGTCCTTCAAAATCTGAGTAAACTTTCACCTGCATAAGCCCTTTTAAGGCTTTCCATCACTCGTAGAGCAAAGACAACAGCACCCCACATGACAGAGGAAGCCCCACCTGAGCTGGCCCCTACTAATCCCTCAGCTCATTGCACGCCATTCTCACTTTTGCTCTTGCTACTCTAGTCAGACCAGCTGTCTTTCCATATCATGGGTGCGCTGAGCCCCCACCCTACACAGAACTTTGCACATCCTGTTCACTCTGTCTAGAACCTTCTCCTCTCTTAACCTTGGTACTCCCACCTACCCTACACATCTCAGCTCCACTGATACTCCACAAAGTCTTCCATGACCCTCTTGACGAGATCAGTCCAAAATCTTAAGTTCTCACAGCAACATTTCCCTCTACATTTCTACACTTAGCCAGTTACAATTTTACTTTTATTTCTGTGTCTGTTTGATTGCTATGGAGGGCAGGGGGCTATGCTTGGTTCAGCTCCCAAGCTGTATGCTTGGCACACAGTGGGAGCTAATGAATATTTGTCCAATGAATGACTATTCTTAGAGGATAGAGAATGTTCTGGTGGGGGGGGCGTATACTTAGATTCCACTGGGAATTAATGTCATGCATAGAGATTTGCTATATAAATTGTAGTCATTGAAAGATGTGCCAGTGTTGATTTCAGCTTTCAATTGTGTAATAACGAATAACACAAGTCCTGTTCACATTTGAATAGATGTATGCTATTTCTCCACCAGAGAACCTCCTGGGGCCGTAGATTGGGGCCATAAAGCCTTGCATCTTGTGGTTTAGAATCTTAAGTGGTGTCTACTTTAGACACATCTGCAGTCCTGACTTGCAGGAGCAATTGAGCCAGCTTGCTCCTCCATTAGCTACCATAATTTTTTGCTCAATTTAGATTGGTAAACCCCTTTCGCAAAGACTGCTGTCCTGTTTTCCTCCTGAATTTTCTAATAGCTGGCAACCACAGCAGATTTTAAAAACAAGACTCAGCTCAAAGAGTTTTAAAATAGGGAGAATCCACGTGGGTGCTCTTTTCTTACTTTCTTAGTGTATGTGCTGTATTTACTGCTAAGTGACACTGCTGAAAAATCAGGTGGTCAGTAATTGCCTAACACGGAAAGTCTTAGAAGAATTCCGGGAATAGTGTTAAGTCAAGTCAAGACACCATTAGGCAGTTAATTCTGCATCACGAGAAAGTGGATGTAGATAAAGTCTGAATCAGTTCATGAAAATTTTGTAGTTACCACAGGAGGCAAGAATGACAACCTTCAATTATGTATCTTTCAAATCTCACTACGAACCTCAAGCTCTCTTACCTTAATCAGGGCTCGGGAACAAGGATTCACAGAACCATTTCATGAAAGATAGACTGTGCATTAGTTAGTATAAATGCAACTACTGTATCGCAATCAGGCAACACACACACTGCTGCTTTGTACCACCAGCAAAGTAAATAAAATACTGTTCTGCTGCTTACAGTTTGGAGATGATTCTCATGGAGCAACAGCCATGGTGTGTCATTAAGAGATCTCGACTTTAATGTCCAATTAATAGTGAATGCTCTTAATAATATATTAAAATTACATTATGAATGACACCAAACAATTCAACACGCAGGACATAAATAAATTAACTCAGAGTAATTTATTCCAATGCTCTGTTTCTCTCAATGTGCTCCTTACATTACTTGCATCAGAAGAACCTATTGTGAAGTTCTTGTCTGACCTCTAAAATCCTTGTTTCTTCTCCCTGCCCCCTTGACCTGTTGAGTCCAAATCTTGGGGAGTAGGCTGCAAGCATCCACATTGTAAACAAGCTCCTGGGGTGATTCTTATGCCCAATAAAGCTTGAGAACCACAGAATGATTACTAAGGCCTGAGACTGTCCCAAGATTTGTTATAGTTCTGGGTGGTTTTTTTTTTTTTTTTTTTTTTTTTCTGCCAGGGGGCAGTGTTCTCTCTGACATATGGCTGGATTAAAAAAACATTCTGGAAGTTAATTTTAGTCTTTTTCCTATACTTTCTTGTTTACTGACCCAACCATGGGTGACATTATTCCAAAATCTTAAACTCCAGATCAGGTAGACTTTCTTAATTGAGTTGTGTTTACAGAAGGTTGGGGACCACATTCCAGTCACTTAGTTGAGTTTCTAGACCTATGGTATACATTTCCAGATTTTTTTGGTTATCTCAGTTTTTGGTAATGAAAGGTAATTGTATTTTGTAGTCGATTTAATGCCCAAGGTAGGGACTTTGGTCATCCCCCTGAGAGTTAATTCATCACGATGTCTTTTAGTAAAATTCTGTTTAACGATGGTTAGATGATGTGTGTGTGTGTGTGTGTGTGTGTGTGTGTGTATGCATGTGTGTGTGCACATGTGCTCTTGTGAATATGTGTGTTTTAATGAGTTCCGTGTGCACAATGACCTGAAGACAAATCTCCTTGACAGAACAGTTGATGGAAATAATGCCTGAGCTCAATCCTCTTAGATAATTGATAACAAGTGCTGTACAGAAGCCAATTATGGATCGACTATTACACTTAAGGCTTTTTTCCTTGCACAGCTATGCTGCATGTCAAAAAAAATTAATGGATGATGGTCAGCTTCTGAGTCTATTTTTTTTTCCCAAGGGTAGCCTTCGTTATCCTCAAGCTGGGTTTCTACAATCAAATGTCAGACAGAATCTAAAGTTGTTGCTAAGGGCCAGCGAGGTTAGAAGGAAGCGGAAGCAGGGTTTTGGGGAACATTCGGAACACCATTGGCATACAATGCAAGGCAAATCCCAGGTTTGCCTTGAGCTTTTCCTTTTCGGTGTATAGTTTTCTGCTGTAAAAGCAAGGCTGCATCTTGAAATTGAATACAAAGAGCAGAAGACTCTTACACGGGGTTAACATCTTTCATAAGCCTTGCTAAATACCCAACTCCAAATCATTTCAGTATGGCACAGAAACTAAAGCAAGGGACTCCTGTAGAAAAATCCAGAAGCCTGCCATCTTTGCAAGAGTACAAAGTTGAAGGGATTCTAGAAAGGCAACTTAAAGTTTGGCAGTGTGTTTTCTTTTTCTCAATTAGCTGTTACTGAATTCTAGAATATATAATGAAACCCAGGCCTACTGTGCAATCCACTGTAAACAAGGTCTTGCTTTTGTGCTATCATGTTTGATTTGAGCCCAGCCACTGCCCCATTAGTAATGTGTTGCATGGTAAGCGCTGTATTTGTTTATGGACACACAGATGCTCAGCGCAAGATTGATGGTCCCCGGGCCTGGCGCAAGGGAAACCAAAGGCCAGCCTTCTTCCCTCCTTTGAATCTGAAAAGCAGACAATATTTAAATAACTTTCAGATTTAGAGATCTTGATTTCTTTTAGAAGACTCCTGGTTGCCAAATGCTTCATAAAGAAACTTTTAACATTTACAACAGCCTTAAAGGACAGCGTTTGGGGGCTAGAGGACCATGCAACTGGAAAATAATCAGGGAAACTGTTTTTAAAGCTAACTTCTTGCTGCCATTGAGATTTCCTTCCTAAATTCAATCACTAATAAAGCTTCCCCATCCAGCCCCTCCCCCTCTGTCCTCCCTCCCCTCCCCCCCAATAAAAACCAAGCTGACAGTTTTTTTTTTCAGGAAGAAGAGACAGGCTGAAGATACTTTGTCCTTCCGCACAGGGCAGAAGGACTCTCTGCTGCTTAGCTGGCATTCCCAGTATTTTGATAAAAGTTACTTCTCTAAAGGCTAACAACACCACGAGGAAAAATAATGCTATCTCTTGTGTTAGTTACAATCTTGGGAGATTTTATCGTGAGAAATATTTGAGTAGTTGGGAGTAGCTGAGAATGTGGCAGTAGGGACAGGGTCATTTAAACTGCCAGAAAAAATAAATAAATGGGAAAGACAGGGAAAGTTGTTAGGTTTATAAATTATAAAACTTTCCTTGTTTTTTTTTTTTTAAATAAAGTCGTGAGGTTGACTACATTGAATAACTACATTGTAAACCTTAAAAGCTTAAAGCTGGTGGAAACCCTTTTACAGTTCTGTTTTGTTTTTATCGGATCAAATACATTTGGTTTCTTTTTTAAAACCATGTTTTTGTGAGGGAAGGAAAATGAACATGCACTGTTATTGGCCACAGCAACATAAGAAACCCTCATGTTACCAGAGGAAACCACATGAAAGTGTGTGTGTGTGTGTGTGTGTGTGTGTGTGTGTGTGTGTGTGAGGGGCGGGACCGATAAGGGGGTGGAGAGAAGCAGAGGGATGTTTCAAGCCTCTTAGGCTCAGAGCTGCCATTTGTGAACCAATCCTGATGAAATCCAGCTCCGGACAAATCAGAGGAGGCTGTCAACTTCCCAGGTGGGATTACTTGTAGTTAATAGACTGAACTCAGAGCCCCAAAAAGCAGTACATTCAGTGTAGGCAAGAGAGAACACAGTGCAAGAGGCTTTCCAAGAACCCTCTGCCATGGCCAGGAGAAGCCCGTTCCGGCCCGATCAGGTAGGATAGATGATGGCATCACCGGGGGAAGGACTTGATGTGGAGAAGCAGGTCCTGATTTTGGATTTTTCTTTTTGTTTTAAAACCGAAGACAGCACGTTACGGAAGTTTTTTGGAAGTTGTAGGATGGGGTGCTGATGTTGAAGTCCTCTGAATTGCCTTCATGTCATTTGACTAATTGGCCTGACACCTTGATCTCCTTATTCCCTTAGGTAATATCGCTGTTCACTTTTGCTGTTGGAGTCAATATCTGCTTAGGATTCACAGCAAATCGAATTAAGAGGGCAGAAGGATGGGATGAAGGCCCTCCTACAGGTAAGTGTAGCGACTGTTCGCACTCTCAGTCCTTTTAAAATATTATGCACTGGATAATCAATATAAGCTCCGGAAGAAACTCATCTTTAAGCTAATCTTGCAGTATAACTAATTGAGCCTTAGATTTCTTTGGAGTAAAAATAGCTCTGTGTGTAATTCAGGTGAGAGAATGTGGTTTTAATTACGAGAACATGTATGCTTGCTCTGTGATTAACAGGCTATTTCAATCTTTGTACTCTGGAACTTATAAATGTTAAGATAAAATTCAAACTCTTGCTAACAGACAAGGCTAAGATAGAAGTGGTGGGAACAGGTGCTGGTTTAATATTGGAGAGACATGAATTTGATTTATTGTCATGTGACATAGGATGTAATATTTGTCTCCAGAAACTTCTGATCTCCAAAAAAAAAAAAAAAAAAGGAGTGGCAGAAAAAAGCAGTGAACTGTCTTTCTGAAACTTCAGCATTTAGGACTATGAGATGAGATTAAGAATTACCTAAAATAGGGAAAATATAAGAGAGAAGAGGTGCTTTGAAGACCTTACAGGATTGACTTGCGCCCAGTTTTCTCTTTTGGCATAAGGAAAGGTAAGTTTTAATAGTGTACCTTGACTTAACTAATAGAACCAAAGTGAAAGAGTTTCCTTTTACAATACACTGCGCCATAAGCAGTGTGGGAATTCTTATAAAGGAGCTCCTTGTGCAGACCAAGGGGGCTTAACTGACCAGGTCTTAAGTAATGAGTTGGTTAATTTCCTGGAAATTGGAGCTGCTGATGGTTTTATAAATAAAAATTACATATTAAGTAATGGGTACTCTAGGGGGCAATATTTTCTTGACTTTCTCTGACATCTCAGTGTGTTTGTCTGCTTTCCTGCGGATTTTGAATTTCTCTGTATTTTTTGACCTGACTGATCTAAAAGACGGTCACCTGTCTCTGCTCAGCCAGCATGAACTTTTATTAACCAAGTCAGGATACATATATTGATGGAATACTAGGTCTTCCTTGCATCAAGTAAGTTGCTTTTGAGTCATGCCAGAAGGTTGAAAGAATAATATTAGAAGTAGTTTAATGAGTCAAAGTGGGGTGTGGTTGGGGTGAAAAGTGAGACAATAGATCATAAAAATTGCACCCCCAGTGAGCCAAATGGACAAAATAAGTTGTCTTCTGTTAGGGAGGGAGAGGAGAGGAGATCACTGGGCTGGAGAATCCTGTTTTTATTGGTGACAAATGCTGTCTTCAAAGACCTCTTTTTCTTGTTCCAGACAAGTATGATACCCATTAGCACTGACTATAACTGCACAGACGGGAAGGGGGACTGGATTCTTAGTATCTTCATATGGGCAAGCTAGCAGCTTGAGAGCCCACTGCTGGTTCTTTCCAATGCATCCTAAAAGGAACTTCTTTTCTGTTTCATAGTCCTATATTACTTCAGCCAAAACTGAGAGGACAAACTGTTTTCTTAATGAATGTGTAAAATCAAGTCACTCATTATTTTCAAAGTTGACTCTTTTTGGGAAACATGAAGGTTCTGGACTGACAACCTGGATCCATAGAATTTGCCGTGTGGCCTTGGGCAAGTCACTTGTGACGTCTGTGTCCTTAGCTGTATAACGAGAAGCAGGCCTGGATGATTTCTAAGTTTCCTTCTGGATTAAAAAGAAAAGCTCGTGATTCCATCCGTTCTGTTTCATTGACTCTTGGATTTGTATGTGCTCTACTGGAGAACTTGAAAAGTATAGAACAGATTTATTAATCCTTAAATGTATTTTGTGTATAATTATCTCCATACATTATAAGAAACAGCTCTAAGAACTATTGAGTCTATGTTACTTCTGTAAAAATAATATAATCTATATTATAATGTATACATCTGAGTGATCTTAAATGTAGTACAGACTATTTGCTTCTTGAATTATTTAATTAAATCATTGATTATTTTAGGCCTTTATGGTATCTTCTAAAATAATTTTTTAGTGGAAATTCTACCTCTTTGAAGCTTAGTTGGGATACAATGCCATTTAAGTCTGAGTTTTAGGATTTGGGTATGCCTGAACACTTTTTATTTTTAATTTTTCTGTTGCTGTAGTTTACCGGCTTTTTAGGCACTAGTGGTTGTTTTCTCTGGAATATAGACCAGAGATGTACTTTGGAAACTGGTTGAGAGCATAGGGCAGAGAGTTTAAGCATGTTCATCTTTTTAAATGTTGTATGTGCCTAGAAAGGGCCTCCCTCAAATAATGCATGTGGTTGGTTATTCTGTAAGCAAGGCCTTCACATCAGAAAGCATCAGGCAAACTTTTATATATGTATTAGGACAAGATACTAAAAAGGAAAGGCAACCATGCCTATTTTCAGCAATGCTTTCATGTTCCAAAGAAATCCTGAGAAGCTCAGTGCTTCAAGACTGTTGACCAAATGGAACACAAAGGGTATTAATATATGGCTAGCTAGCTGCAGACTGACCAGAGCAAGATCTCCCATTCAAAAGCGTGTACTTCCTTGCTTGGTAAATGTAGTTTCTCACAGTCCTCAGCAACAGGTGAGAATGTTCTACACAGAGGGCAGACCCTCACTGCTGTACTATGGACTGGGGTGTTAGTTTCAAGGCTGTGGCAGTGCAAACAGACTGTTATAATTAACTAACTAGCACACTTGTTGGCTGGATATATTGTTAGGACCTAGTGATCTATCGGAAGTACTGGTAGAATAGGATTTTTCTACCAGATGATAAAAGATCTATGGATTTATTAGGAGAGATGAAATGAGCAGAGCTAATTATGATTCTATTGGGTGAATATAATGGACAATCAGGTGCTTGGGATGGCTAGAATACATTTTCAAGGAAAATGTAAATAATGAGTGCACATCATTTCGACATCTTTGTTCATACATCTGGTGTAGCCAGCTTGATTAACCTTTAAGATTGCAAGAGAATTTATGTGTATACAGGTGTGCGTGCATGCACTCACGTACATGTGCATATGTGTATGTTTGTGGTGTGAGAATGGAGGTAATTTTACTGAAGTTTGTGATAGATTCCCTTTCAGTCTCCAGATGGAAATGGGATAGCCTCTGAAATATAAGCGACTTGATACTTGGAAGACACAGGGAAATTTGTGAGCTTGTGGATAAACTGGCTAATGGAGACTCGAAAGCCTCAACCAACTCGTCATCATTTTTAGTGGCTCCAAAGTTTAGAAGTGTGTGAATGTGAACGAAATTCATGGGTAAATGTAAAAGGAGGAGGGCCTCTCACAGCTTTATGAGTGAAGCGAGTCTGTGAATCACAGAGAAAACAACAATGGTTAAGAGGAATGGGAAGGTTTGGTTCATCCGATAAAGTTTTGGAATCTCATTCTACAATGAAAAACTGTCTCAATGATGAAGAATAGCATGTAGGAAACTGCAAAGCTGACAAATACAACAGCCGTGATTCTGGAAGGAAGACTCTGTCGTGACTTGATGGGACTTGATGTTAAATATAACGTAGAGTCAGGGGTGTTTGTTTGTTTATTGAGAGAGACAAGGAGGGGAGGGACAGAGGGACCGGGAGACAGAGACTATGAAGCAGGCTCCACGCACAGGACGGAGCCTGACATGGGATTCGATCTCACAACACTGAGATCATGACCTGAGCCGAAATCAAGAGTCAGTTGCTTAACCGAGTCACCCAGGCGCCTTGAGTCATAGGGTGTTTTAAGTAAATGGAAGAAAATTGTCTGAAGAAGAGTCTAAGGAGGGCACAGGTCTTTCAGGGCTTTGTTAAATGGAGCTCTGGAGTAGGGGTTTTTCATTTATCTTAAAACTATACAGAATCCTCTATCTTGTCTGTGTGACCAGAAATCTCGGTCCTCAATAGTTATTCACATAGATTCTTGAACCAAAAAACCTTTCCAAATCAGGTCTTCATCAAACTCATAGCCTGTGTGCAGAATCTGGAAAAATCCTTTGTGAACAAAAACAGTGCTATAGTTGTATTCAGATGGTCTAAAATTTTAGCCAGGCCCTTGCTAGCTCGGATTAGTCTGAGGGTTCTGATTTTCCAACCAGAAAAACAGGAATAATGTTGCCTCTTTATCAGAAAAGGTTTTTGAGAACAAAATGCAATATTAGGGTTGTTGAGAATATAAAGTGTTAAATATATGATGATACATTTAATTTATCTTCACTTATGTTCCAAGACCAGTGTCTAAATTTTTACTTTTTCAAGTTGCCAGTACCTGTGATTTTGATGACAGCATTTCATTGTTTGGGGGCAGATTTGCAAACCATTCAGACATACTCTACTGACTACCATCATAAATGCTACTTGAGGGGTTTAAAAGTTGAACTAAAGTTTTTAATCTCTTTTATTTACATTGCATAGAAAACTGTTTTCTTCTAGTTTACAAGATCTTTCTACATGAGAACGTTGTGTTTATAAATGCTTTAAAAGTGCAGGTGCCTGAAAACTTCCCAGGTAGACCTATTTACTGAAAAAGTTGTCCATGAAAGCTGGTCCAGAATCTGACGAGGAGGAGATTGGATGCCACCGTAGGGGTATTTATGGGAACTGATGTCTTTAGGAAGCAGAGAATACTAACATAGAGGCCAGTATGTAAATGCTGCTCACTATGGGCTGAGGTCAATGGTATCAAGAACACATGGCCACTGCGGTACAAGAAAGTATGACCATAAAGGATGAATCATATACTCCAGAAGAGGCATAAGACGGCATTAAATGTTAGAGTTGGTCAGCATCTTGAATGTCGTCCACGTTGACCACCTCCTTTCCCTGTGGTTTTGCTTTAGACACGGCAGGCAGACAGAGGAAAACCAGTTCTGTGTCAGTGTTCTTCAACAGGAGGCGGCATAACCACAGCCCACAGCCCATTGCAAGGCTTTCCTCTCACTTTTAGGAAGCACTTGGGCGGAGGACCACAGAGAACAGGAGGAACAGATAGGGTGCCATCTCTCAAACCCTGGACACAGGATCACCACGCAAAGCTTAGAAGAAAGAGTCTCCCAGCTTTAGGAAACTAAAGGTTTTCAAACTTAAATACTGCTTCCCTCACCAGTCATCACCCAAATCAGAAAATTTCTATTTTGCAGAGGGATTTAGAGGAAAATAGGACTGAGGGTCTGGGATGAACTCACGAGTAGGTCACGACTCTTATCATGAATTACGTTCTTTCCAATGGTCTATTAAATTATTGGTAGTTTTTCCCCATATAAATGGCACCAGAATTCTATGACACCGCCTCTGTGTATGTATGGTAAGATGGAATGTTTTATTTTTTATCTTTTTAGAAAGATTTTATGTATTTATTTAAAGAGTGGTTGGAGAGGAGGGGTAGAGGGAAGAGGGAGAGAGGGAATCTCAAGCAGACTCTGCGCTGAGCGTGGAGCCCAATGTGGGACTCAATCTCATGACCCCGAGATCATGACCTGAGTCGAAATCAATAGTCAGATGTTCAAACGACTTAATCACCCAGGTGCCCCGATGGAATGTTTTAGAAATAAGATTTTACTTAAGTGAAAATAATTTCACTTGTTTCTATGAGAATTATGAATTTGAGTGTAATAAATCATGTTTTTATGTTGGTGGTTTTTAAATCATGAAATGCTTCTGTGAAAAATAAGGAATGTATAGCACTTTTTTATGCCTTTCGTATATGTACATATATGTGTTTTAAAATTTGAAGTCCCTATTATAAGAAAATGTGTGTGTAGACTCTAAGAGTTATTTTTTAAGATTCTGGAACTGAGTTGCATCTTTAAGCCAAATAACATTATTTAAATATGTAATTAAGAAGGCAGTGATAGAATTTGAATCTCATAAAACTATTGGCAAATGTCTCGTATGAAATTCTAAACCTCCATACTTATCACACATTTTTGTCTTGATCCTTTCAAGGTGTTTGTTTTTGTCTTTTGTCTTCCTTGTTGGTTCTGAGCTTTTATGGAAGTCTCAGTAATTATGAGACACCACAAATCCACTGATCCTGCAGTTTTCATCACACTGTTCAATAAATTATAGAACTTGATTTAGGTCAGGTAAAGGAAAGCTACAGATTTTAGAATTTAGACGTATACTAAGTCAGAGAATCTTTCTATATTAAAATTTTCCAATAAAAAGTGAAGACCTCAAATCTGTCCTTAGGCTGGTGTGGGGGGAAGGACATGAGACATGGGCGTGGAATGAAAAAGCCAAACGTGGAGGATGATTGCAGAGCTAGAAAAGCATGGGGATTAGAGCTTGTTATGGAAGATGGCCGGGGTGGGATGGGCCCTGGAATGGCAAAGTGAATGTGACTCTATCACCTAATTTGATTTAAAAGAGGTGCAGAAGTTCAAATTCTTGAGATTATTGGATTGGAAGAACTACATGGATCAATTCATCTTCCCATTTCTCTTGTTGCCATTGTCAGCTGAGTCCAAGCCAGCCAAGAGTGAATTTGGCATATGTGTCCCTAGTCCATACTGGCCCTAGAATTTATTCTTACTTGCAAGCTGTTGGTAAACATCGAGTCCAACACTTTTTATGATCTGTGTGTTTGCATGATGAGTGTAAAAGCAACTCTTCCTTAACAAAGCTGTCTTCCATTTAAGGTTTGGCAAAGAAGATTATCATTAGGGTGTAAGTTATTGAGTGAGATTCAATTATTTTTCAAAAACAAAGTGGGGGATACAGTCAGAGAATAATCAAGGCTGTAAGAATATAGTAAAAATCACGTGACCAGCATGGATGGAGAAAGGTTTAAAATGACTAAAATTCCACACAGATGTTTTAAAAATAAAGAGAGAAATAGGGAAGAGATTGTGATGAAGGAAAAGCAAAGGGCATGATTGGAGGAATATTTCGAATGCAGGCTGGACACCATAAAGAAGAGAAGACAGGACAAGTCAACAACTGCGAACAATGTGCCTTTGGACCTCTTAGCATTATCTCAGCGATAAGCGTGGCTGAGCATATTTATGTATGCAGCTCATGGGAATGAATTCTGCTCAGAATTTATTAGACGGCTACTGATTCTGGCTAAGCAGTACCTTTAAAACAAGGAATAATTCAATTATAAGTGTTTTTCTTGTCTTTGTTTTTACTATAGGGCTTTCTCTATTTTACTTTTTGCGCATCTCAACCCCCCCCCTCCTACAGTGTCTTATGGCCCAGCATGCACTGTTGATAGGTTGGCCAAAATCAATAGAAAAATGTGGTTTTTGAACCAGGGGTAAGGCACTGCATTGGAAACCTGACATTATTTCCTAAACTGAGCCGGTGCGGTTTGTACGTGTTTCAACATCCCAGAATCAACCATGCGCAAGCGTTTCACATCTCATGGTCTAGTGAATCTGTTTGCTTTACTTGAACTGATCTGATGCCATAAAGACTAGGATTGGGTGACTCTGACTTTTAAAAGGACAAGGGACTGAGGGATGAACGGGATGTTCAGATAAATGGCTTCAGTGAACCTGGAAATGTTATTTAACTTCTGTTCTCTGCCTGCTTATGTTTGCTTGTTTTTAAAAGTAATGTGTGCTCATTGTAAAAAAATGAAAAATTCATAAACATAAATAAGGAAATAAGATTATACATAGCATGTCATCAATGAAATTTGTTAAGCTATTTATATATAATATATATTATATAATATATACTTTATACATATATACACACATGGATATATATATATATATATATATATATATATATATGAGATAGAAGAAAGCAAACAAACAAAAGACATTTATAAAATTGTAGAAGTTTCAAACTACAGAAAGGTAAAAAAAATCCCTCTGCTTCTCTCTTTCTCAGTCATTTTGCTCAAATATAAGTCCTGTAAAGAGTTTCTTGTGGGGAGGGTGGGGGAGGGGACGGAGGTTATTGACACCTGTACCTTTTCTCAATGCCTCTGCCGCCCCCCCTTCTCTGGCTCTGTTTTTATTTTTATATTTATTTATATCCTCATTGCTCTCTTTCCCTCTATTTTTGACACAAAATATAATGCGTAATATTTAATACTATCATACTATTCTGTCACTTTGCTCTTTAAAAACACATGTTTGTATATTTTGTAGATCTTTCCATATCAGCCTACACAGATCTGACTCATTCTTTTTAAGGGCTGGGGCAATATTCCACCTATGGATACGGTGATTCTTGTACATATATCTTGACAAAATTTTGCAAATATACACGAGAAGTGAATTTCTAGTAATGGAATTTTTGGGTGAAAGATTCATATGCATTTCCAAATTGTGTTCTGTTTTACAAAAATTTTCATTTTTGAAAACAGGTAGGACACTGCTTACACTTTCCATTCATCAGAAATTAATTATTTTGTAAGCTAGAATGAGGATACAGCTTTTTTTTTTCTCGTCAGCCAGTTATTCTAGCACTACTTACTAATTAATCCTTCTTTCACCTCCTGACTAATCCTTCTTTCTTTCTCCAATTGCTTTCATTATAAATAAATTCGGCTCTATTTCCCATCCCCACCCTCAGCACTGATCTACTTATTTCCTGGTACAAACTGTTTTAATTATTTAACTTCAGAGTATACTTTACTATCTAGTCTTCACCAAATTACTCTTCCTTTCCAGTGTTTTTCATTTCATATATTCATTTTTTATAAACTTTTAATATCCTCTCCAGTTTAAAAAACTCCTCTATGTTTTTATTGTGGTTGCATTGAATCTTCAAGTTTAATTAGGAAGAACTGATATTTTTATAATATCAATTATTTTTATCTCCAAGATGGTATATCTTTCCATGTAATGAAATCTTTTGAAATATCTTTCTGTAGAGTTTTAATGTGTTCTTCAGGTAGGTCCTACACATGTCTGATGAAATTTATACCTAGATATCATATCTTTTAGGCACTATGATGAATGGAACTTCCATTGAATTTTTGAACTTAATTGCTTATATCATACAAACATGTAGAATTTTTGTCTGTTCCCCCCCAAAATTTTTAACTGATTCTTGAGATTTCTAGATATATAGTTGTATCATAGAAAATAGAGTTTATTTTTGACAAGCTGAGATTGTGATGTTTGTGTTTGTGTTACTCCAGTTATGGGTATAGATTTAATGGCTGGAAGAGATCTTACAAGTCTCCTATTTCAGTTCCCTATGTTCAGACTGTTCTCAGAACATTTAGCTTCAAATCTCCTTACAAAAAGTTACGGATTTTCAAAGAGGGAAATGAACTCTTTTTTCTAAGTGTGTACATCAATGTTCTCTTCTCTGTTGGCATCATCAGCATCCACAGAGATGCTAACCGCCCCAGATTTGTAGTAATAATAATTGTAAACAGTACAATAAAACCAACAGCCAACATACATTGTACTTTCTGTGTCTAACAGACTGCTAAGTGTTCTGCATGGATTGTTTCCTCGAATTCTCATTATAATCTCCAGTTACTTTCATTAATCCCCCCACTTTGCAGATGAGGACACTGGCATAAGAGGCTTAGCAACCTGCCAAGAGTCCATGGCAACCTGCCCAGAGTCCATGGCAACCTGCCCAGCTAGCAGGTGATGGCTCCAGGCTGCTCAGTTAGAGCCTGACTATGTCACCACTCTGCGCTCCTTCCCACTTGTCCCCTCTCCACAATGACATGACCCATTTCCCAATTCCATTGCCCTTGCCTCTTGTATCTTGCAGTGTTATCAGACTCCCCCTGGACCAACACCTCTGGATCATGCAAGGGCAGATGCTTTGAACTTCAAGAGGTTGGACCCCCTGATTGTCGTTGTGATAACCTATGTAAGAGCTACAGCAGTTGCTGCCATGACTTTGATGAGCTTTGTTTGAAGACAGGTGGGTAACTTTTGAGTCCTCTGGAGACTTGATTGGATGGCTTGAAGGCCCTTGGCTGCTCTTCTCCCTGACATTGCCACCCTGCTTTGGCCAAACCAAACTGTGCGGGTTGGTTTTGTTTCTTGAATGATTATCGATTGTATTATGAGTATACCCCGTGTGACTATTGTTTGCATACCAGGCTTACCCAAAGAATGTTCTTTGCAACTACAATCATTATTTTATTAGTTTTGGAAGTATTTATGTTCAGGTGCTTTTTTCCCCCCCTCATATTCATCATTTCTGTCTCTTGCTGTCAATTCCCACATTCACTGCTAGGGCACATGGGCTGAGACTGTGAGCATTCTTAAGGGTTGGGGCTTTTCTGTTTTAATTTTCATTTTTTTAAATTTTTGCTTGCCTGCTCAGTGTATAGCATTTGTGTTATTTCATCTTATCATGTAGTAACTGTTGGCCCACCCTGATGTAATTCCCCATTCTCTGCGCAGGTGGAAAGTTGTTATGGAATTCTACTTGGGGTCACATGCTCAGGGTAGCTCTAAAATATTCCTCTCACTCATCCTGGCCTTTCTTTCCATGTCTTCTATACTGGAACCATCAGTAGAACATATGGACTTCAGAATGAATACTCTTGAGTTGAGAAGAAGCACCTTTGTAGACATTTGCCACCCCACCTGCTCTGTTTCCAAAGCCTGACACTTTAGATAGGACTCTGGAGATACCTTGTAGGCTCTCCAGCACGCCTCTGGGCAACATCGTATGCAAACTCTGCCAAAGATGACCGTCAACCCTGTTAAGATCACTAAATGCAGAGATTCGACAGCTTCCTTGACAAGTTATTACTTGTCTTTGGACTTTTATGATTGAGATGATTCTTTCAAAAACCTGACTCATATTATCACTAATATTAGCCTTATCTTTCTAATGATATCATTAGAAACATACATTATTCTCCTTTACTAAAGAAATAGCCCTTGATTTATATGAAAACCGATGCCAGCTCTCTTACTAGTTCTGGTTTGTTTGCTTTCCCCCCGTCCAAACAAGAAGAGTTTTATTAGGCTGTTTTCTGTATAATACATTTTCCAAGCATGTAGCCATTTTTTTTTTCTTGTTACTTTCCTTTGGAACTTCTCCCAGGTTCCTTAGTTGTGAGTCTGCAAACTTAAATGCTGAGAACCTTGTAAACTGAACATATGGATGGAACAGATGTTCTAGTAGAGTTCTTTGGCTCTAAAACATTATTTCAAACCAGCAGCCTGTGATTGCTTGGCCCCGGGGACCTAAATGATGCTTGTGTCCTCTGCACCATGAGCATCTGGCCTCTGACATGTCATCTCAGCAGTCTGGATTCCTGATCTTAGAACTCCTTGCAAAGTTTAGTGGATGTCTTCACTCCAGCTTAGCTCTCTCTGAATGTCCTTCATGCCTCTCTTTCCAGGTGTAATAAATATGGACGATAATAACATTTTTGAAGTAGTTTATTTTCCTGTGTACCAAGATGATGTATGCCAAATGTGGAAGAATCAAATATCAAATAATAACAAAAGGTTGAAGGAGAAAACAAAAGTCTCTGAGATCCTACTGTGATAGCACAAGCCATTTTCTAGAGATAAGCACAATGTTTCAGCATAGACCCTCACCACTATATGTGCGTGTATGTGTATTTATACGAGTGTGTATATGTATATGCCTGGGAGGGGGTGTGTCTGTACTTATATATCTCTTTACACACCATCCTTTTGAATGCCTACATAGTATTCCATTGAACAGATGCGCAACCTGCTTCACTGAGTAACTGATCAGCATTTAGATTTTCCCCAATTGTTGCTATTATGAACAATGTATCAATGAATGTCGTTCATGCATATTCATATTTTTGTCTGTTTTCCTTATGATAAATTCCTAGGAGTGGGATTTTTGAATCAAAGTGTGCATTTTTAAAATTTAAATATTTTAAATATATTAAATATATTAAATATTAAAATGTAATATATTACAAAATTAACACTTCTCAAAGTTTATATTCCTCTCAAAGGGCACAAGAGCCTTTCACCACTCCCTTTTCAACATATCCTCACTTTTAAAATATATATTCTCATTAAAAAAAAGTCTTTATCTGATCTGATAGGTAACTCTCCTATTATTCCATAAGGTTAAATGTTTTTTTTTTCCTGTTTATTTCTGTGTTTGCTTTCAAAATTGTACAGTTGACTGACTCCTACCTTGCTTGTGGTTCACTCTGAATCCTGGCTTTTTAAAATTCCATTCTTACACAAAGCTGGTAGTTCCTCAATAAATTTAGCTTGTCAATAGTGATACTTTTTTGTAAACAAAGGGATTTTCTAAGGAACTAGGGCAGCAATAAAAGTATATTGGTTAAGAGTTATCCTTGATTTGGGAAAAAAAAAATCAGTCCAAGCAACCTTGGAAAATTGCTAACCATTGGGAATAGCAGGTCCTGAATAAAGGAATTCCAAGCATTTCATCTGCTTGGGAAAAGAAGTCAGAGGAAGGGGGGGATATCAAAAAATCAGAGAACAGAATTTGGATACAAAGGTAATTCTAAAAGAGTGGAAATTAAACAGTAGTTGTCTGGTTTTCTAGCATGGCAACTAGTACCTCTTTATCCATTTATTCACCTAGCAAAGTGTCCGTTGGTAGAATATTACTAAGAAGCAACATTGCTTCCTAAAACCATTGCCTTCCACTTATGACATATTTTAAGAGATGAAGACCTCAAGTGTCCTTAGCTCAGAGAGGGCTTTCTTGACCATTCTATGTCAAGTAGCATGCGCTTTCCACCCTGTCACTCTCTATCAGTACCATCCTATGATTTCCTTCATAGCACTTAGCACAAGCTGAAATTATCTTGTTTCTACCGGTCTACTTGCTTATGGTCTTTCTTTCCCAGTTGAAATATAAGCTCCATGAAGATGGCCTGTCTTGTCTCTCTTGTTCTTCATGACCTCCCCAGCACCTAGAGCATGGAAAGCATAATAGAAATATTTATTGAATAAGTGAATCCATTATGAAGTTTCTCAGTGTATCAGTCTTGAATGTAAAGAGTCACATTTTATTTTCATGGTAATTTGCAAGCAGATTGAATGAATGTTCATGGAACACCTAACACATGCCGGGCACAGTCTCAGGCACTGGAGATGTCATGGTGAAAAGAGAGATGTGATTTTTTTTCCGGCTATGGGGTTTACAGTCTAGTGGATGAAAAGGCAAGCAAAAAAAGATAGCACTCTTTTCTAGATGAAAATATTGTCTAAATATTTCCTGTTGATAGAGTTAAACCATGAGCTCTCGACCAAGTATGCTCAGACAGAAATCTGTAACCCATCTACTAGCCCCCTGGAAAGGAGGGGCTGTGACCTCTCCTTGTAGATAGGGCCACATTTTGGTCAATGGTTGGAACTGTGAGTGTTTTTTCATATCCCTTTAAACTCTGCGTGTCTGTTTAGGACTTGACCCTTCAGCTGCAACTTATAGCAGGTAGAGGATTTGGTTGCACTATCATTTGTATTTAAATCAAGCACATTAAAGTCAAGTAAAGCTACTTTGGGAAATAAACGAGCCCAGCTTTGGTGACTATGCCTACGATGGTAGAAACTCCTATCACAAACCTTACATACCATACATTTTACTGTTTTGTTTTGTTTTTTAGTACAGTATACAAATGATAAGGGTTCCATTTTCCCAAAGGAGCCCAATTATGTTTGGCTTTGGACTCTGATTTGAAAAATTAGGGATTCAACCTATTTGTAAGTCCTCCAAATATCATCTAGGCCTCAGGCCAACTCTAATTTCACAAGCAGATTAAATGATGTGGGATTTTAGCTCTTTTTGTTGGCAACACTTGTAAGCAATTGTGGCCCCTTTCATTTGGTTTGTGAGAAGCAGTGTTAAGTGTTATATTGTGCCGATTTCAGCTGGTGGCTGGGAGTGTACCAAGGACAGATGCGGAGAAGTACGAAATGAAGACAATGCTTGTCACTGCTCGGAGGACTGCTTGGCCAGGGGAGACTGCTGTACTAATTACCAAGTGGTTTGCAAAGGTACAGGTGTCCGTGGGTTCGTTGGCTGGAGCTTTAAAAGAATAAAAACTGGAGATGCTCCCAGGAATCTTGGATGTTGTGGCTCCAACACCTTGGATATGGGTTTGGGAGGAGGGAAGGAGTTGTGTTTTTTTAACTTCCCGTGCCTCTTTCTTAGTTTTGCTTCCCTGCATTTCACTGATCTGAAATGACAAGGAAATCACCCCAAATTCCAGAATGTGGTAGCATCATAATAATGAAGAGATTTCTAAATTTCCTGTCTTGGTCTGAGATCAGGTCGTTTAAAAGCAGAGCTTGAGACGGAATTCCATTCATGGAATGTATTGAGGGAATGTTCTGCAGGAAAACTGTGTAAGGGAGCAAGGGAAACCAGGGTAGGGGGGTGGCCAGCAGGGACGTGGTTTTAGGGGAAGTCTCACCTTGGCCTGTTTACTGGAAGGTAAATTGCAGCATTTTTACCCTTGAGGCAGGGTGGAGGGGGGGGCATGGCTTTTGTACCTACTGGATGTAAGCTGTAAACTGAAGCACTAGCAGCGGCCTAAAGATGGGTGTACTAGCTGGTAAGGAGGGTCAGTGCACCCATAGCTCCCAAAGCTATATGTGCATATCGGTTCACTGTTTATGGTCGATTGCAGAATATGATGGTTTTATTCTAATAGTAAATAGTAGTCGGTGGACTAACGAAAATATAAAAGATGATGTTTCTCTCTTCAAGGAGTTGAAGTTACCACAGCACCCACTTACAGAGGTTAATGGAAAGATCCAAGAATCTTTACGTAAACTTTGTCAAAATTAAGTCCTTCTTCCTAGCTGTGACACGGAACATTTAAGAAGAGTTTCCATGAAAAGATTTCAGGGGAAAAAGCAAATCGGTTCTGAGATGTTTTTAGTGTTCAGTTTGTGGCAGGAAGATATTCCATTAATCCTGAATTTGGAAAATTTCCCCTGCCCAAGCAATTATTGTAACTTTTGATAAAGCATACAATTGATTGAGAATTTTATTCCTTTTCCCTTTTTCCCCCCCTCTGTAGTAAATGTAACAATAAACCACAGAGGCTATTAGAAGAGAAAATAAAGAAAAAAGTCCTAGGTGTCATTGGTCACTGAACCAGTAAACACTGGCTTTTGCTGATTAAAAATTCTAGTTGCAGTACTTTTGTGAGGCCCATGTGTGAGCCCTGGGTTACTAGATATGTGGTAAAGCTTCTCCCACTTTAAGGAAAGAGCATGTTACTAACGTACCCAATTGCCAGGAGTCAGATTCTTGTTGACCAGGGAGATTTCCAGTATGGTCAAGACATGTGATGTTTATTTGCCTTAAGACCATTTAAAGCAAATGCTTTTTGATATTTTTCATTTTCTCCTAAGGAAGCCTCGTTTTTGTGTTTCTTTATTTTTAAACTGAGCTCTTTTCTGTTCTCCATTCTTGATGGGATAACTCAGGAAAGCTCTCGGACCTTGGAGGAAGATAAAAGTGAAAGACATCCTTGATTTTTCTTCCTAAATTCATGGGCTGAACACAGATCCACTGGCAAATCTCTCTCTGTTGCAGTCTTTCGTTTATCATCCCTGAGTATTCTAAGCCTTTCCCCTCAACTAAAGGGAAGTTGTGCCATACTTTCTATGGCTTTGAGATGTTCGGTGGTGGAGAAAAGAATGTTCCATCTAATGACCGAACAGTTTATTTCTGGAGGGAAACAAACATGAAATTTTGTTCACTGACGCCACTGGTGTTTTTATCTACAAACCATTTAGACTCAGAAGGCTCACATAAACACCACTTGGGGCTATTAAATATTAGCTTTCCCATTATGTATGGGTGTACTTTAGTAAGCCAAACCAACACTAGACTTTATTTCAGAGTTTCTGTTTAGATGGTGTCCCATAAGCAACGAGTATCCAACAGGACATGGGGCCTGGGGTTGCGGTCTTTAGGGCTCTGGTTGGTATTGACAGTTAGATTCACAAGTGAATTTACCCACTTACCCTTATAGGAGAGACACACTGGGTAGATGACAACTGTGAGGAAATAAAGACCCCGGAATGCCCTGCAGGGTAAGTGCCTTTTATAAATATGATGAAGTTTTGTGTATTAGTTGATGAAATATCCCAGGATCTGGATGGATAAATGGTGACAAACAATGTAAAGCCAAGAGCCTCTTATACAGGTAAACTTAGACTCAAGTACTTATAAGTGATTAATCCGTTGAAAGCTAGAATGCACATCTTGAAATAGTGAGTTTTTATTTTTTTTAAAGATTTCATTTATTTATTTGAGAGCGAGGGGAGGGGCAG
The DNA here is from genome assembly GCF_003265705.2 of Callorhinus ursinus. Classification (NCBI taxonomy): domain Eukaryota; kingdom Metazoa; phylum Chordata; class Mammalia; order Carnivora; family Otariidae; genus Callorhinus; species Callorhinus ursinus. The sequence continues at coordinate 62,970,543 of NW_027397067.1, read as the reverse complement.
AGAATGAGGGACAAGCAGACTCCTTGCTGAGCAGGGAGCCTGACGCGGGGCTCGATTCCAGGACCCTGGGATCGTGACCTGAGCTGAAGGCAGGCTCTTAACCAACTGAGCCACCCAGGTGCCCCAAAGTAGTGAGTTTTTAAAACCTTTTCTTTTATTGCCTCTGCACATATTGAAGACTGAATATCCTCTATACTTCACCATAGCTGAACGTTTTACAAAGTGTATCTAAATATCACCAGAGAAGGAAAGAAACATTTCTGGCATTGATTTATTTTTTTTTTCAGAGTTTTTTCCTGAAGGGCTACTTCTGCCTTTTTTTGGGGGGGGGGAGGTGGGGAGGACTATAAAACTTCTCAAAAATATCATCCAAACTGGTAACTCCTACCAGATGCTGCAGGAACTTGACAAACTACTGAAAACTGCTTTGCTGGGGTACAGCCAGACTTGAGTGACACCCCACAGCTCAAGTGTGACCCACATAAGGCACTTATTACACCTTCCAGGAAACTGTTGAAAATTCATGGACCCTTAAAATCACTGGCAGAAAACAAATTTTCAACAAGTATGTTTTCATTAATGTATTTGTTCAAGTGGATTTTTGTTTTTAAGCAGCACAGCCCGCGACACAAAATCCAAGTATTTTGATATTGTCTTTATTTTCATCTCCTCTTTTGGCTTTAATGAGGCACTTGAACTCCTTTGGACTTTCTGAATAGAACGGCTGTTTAAAATGTGTTCAGTTATTTTTGTGGACAAAGCAGTCTAGTGGTAGAAGCCCTGTCAAGTGGTAACAGTCACGACAATAAAAAACGCATCTATGATATTATTCTAAGTGCTTTATCTGTGACTCATTTGAAATATACCTTATTTTTTATGTGGCTTCAAATAAACTCAAGCCTGTGCTTGCTGCATTATCTTCAAACTATCAGGAAAAAAATGGTTGCACATAGTTTAGTATTCTCAAGTCTGACCGGCCAATTCTATCCTTAGACTGTAACAAACGACCTATTTCTTCAGATCCTGCCCTAGTTAAATGGATTGTCTGGTCCTTTATTGATGAACTTTTTAAAGATCTTCATCAATTTTGATTATTTTTAAAGTTATTTTATGATTAAACCTAAAAGAATTCTTTTATAAGTTTTAGGGACGGGAGTGCCACTGCTATAAATTTCATGCTCATTTTCTTCATTCACCCATTCATCCATGTATTTGCTAAGCATTTATTGGAGCTCTACTCTAGGTCCACAAAATAGAAAGATGAATAAGATGTAGACTGTGCATCGAAATAATGTAATATGTATATGAATGACAAAAGAGGTATGAATGAATATCTTAAAGGAATTCAGAAGTGTGAGCAGCTAAAATTACAGAAGAGGAAACCTTGAGGTGGGTTTTAAGGAATGAAGAGGAGTTTTCCAGGTAGCAAATGGGAAAACACCTATTCCAGGCAAATATAACAACTTTATACACCGTGAAAAACCTTGTTTGTCACGTGAGAGGCAGCAGGGGAAATCTGGAGTCCAGTCCCTTCCCGGGCCATTTTATGACCTTGGTCATTTAACTGTGGACTTTGGTTGTCACAAATGCTATGTGGCTGGCAGCCCAGGCTTGTCCTGATAGCCTCACTTGAAGATTCATCTTGGAAATTCTTGGTCCCAGTTGTGGAGAATGACTAGGCACAATGGAAACTTTGTGGCAGTACATTTTCTAAAGCTTTACTATGTTACTGTTTAAGGTTTGTTCGCCCTCCATTAATCATCTTTTCGGTGGACGGTTTCCGTGCGTCATACATGAAGAAAGGCAGCAAAGTCATGCCTCACATTGAAAAGCTAAGTAAGTCCTTTTCATACTATATTCTCATCAGGATCCATGATCTGCACAGTACACACTCAGCTATGGGCTTTGAGAGCTATGGACATGTGGCTTTAAATGTGTTCTATTATTTGAAATACAGAAGTGATGGTAATGCAAGTGTTTGATAGTTTATACAGTGGATTCCCATACGTGAAGTGACTTCTGTTGGTTCTCTTGCTCTAATGTCTGAAATTCTGTTCCTAGGGTCTTGCGGCACACACTCTCCCTACATGAGACCCGTGTACCCAACAAAAACTTTCCCTAACTTATATACTTTGGCCACTGTAAGTATTTTTTTTAAGACTTTATTTATTTATTTGAGAGTGAGAGAGAGAGAGAGTGAGCAGGGCAGGGAGGGGCAAAGGGAGAGGGAGAAGCAGGCTCCCTGCAGAGCAGGGGAGGCTCAATCCCAAGACCCTGAGATCATGACCTGAGCCAAAGGCAGATGCTTAACCAACTGAGCCACCCAGGCGCCCCTGTAAGTATTTTTTCAAATGGTGTAGATCCAAAGGGTGTGGATGTAGATTTCATCCTGAAATGACTTAAAGGGAGATTTTAAAAAACATGTTTCTCAGTGTTCCAAGAAAATCTGTTTTCTATCTTATCTGAGTGAGCTGTTCACAGTACATGTCTTTTACTAACTTTGTGGGGGACTGAACTTCACTGTCACTTCAAAACTGAAAACTTTTTTTCAGGTGCCTTTCTGTTTGAACATGTACATTAAACTTCTCTCAGATACCACAGGATCTGTTGTCTATTTTCTGAATTTTCAAATAAAAATATTGACTGCTTTGTTTTAGTTTTTAGATACTCCCAATTCTACCTTGCTTTCTTCTTTAAAAACATAATTTGTTTATTTATTATTATTATTATGAATTTGGGGGGTTCTGGGGTAGAAGTAGAACTTAGGGAAAAGGAAAAGTGTATTTATAAATAGAAGCTTCTTTGGAGGCACATAGGTAAATTTCAATCTCCAGCTGAATTTATTGTAATAAAAGTTATTGTCATCTTATTAAATTGCAGCAGTTAAAAAAACCCAAATATTAAATTTCTTATCATCATGTTAAGTCTCTCAGATAGCTTATGATTAATCCATAGATAATATTCATGTTTGCTCAGACACACGTAAAGTCTATATATATCTTACATAAATTTGGAGATTAAATATTGCTGTAAAACCTCCTATGATAAGAAAATTTATGATAGAACTAATATATACAGATTATCATTTGGTATTTTAACAATAAATTTGCTTTTACACAAAGGGACTGTATCCAGAATCACATGGAATTGTTGGCAATTCAATGTATGATCCTGTATTTGATGCCACTTTCCATCTTCGAGGGCGAGAGAAATTTAATCATAGATGGTGGGGAGGTCAACCGGTAAGTTTTGTATTTTTTATGTATGTGTGTCTGTGCATTGAAATATTTCATCCCCAAATTTTTACCTGCAAAAAAGATGCATATAACTTCCTTATACTTAGCAAAGTTTCTGTCCTTTAGTGTTTTATATATATATATATGTATATATATATATACACACATAATATCTATATATATGTATAAATAATGTGTATATGTGTGCATGTTTGTATGTCTCTGTGTGTATACATATGTGTGTATGTATGTGTAGGTGAGGTAATGATTATAAATGTGTGAGATGATAAATGTCTTCATTAGATGATGGTGAAGGAAATGGTGACAGAAGGGCAAATTTCAGAAACATTTTGAGGAAAGAATATACAGTCAGATCTTACTGATTTACTAGATTTAGGGGTACAATGAAAAAGAGAAGTGAATGACTAGGACTACGCCAAAATTTTGGCCCAGGTACCATAGGAACAGAGACAGGGAAACTTGCTGATAAAAAGGAGCTCAATGAAACCCACAGGAAATTCATGAATTCTTTTGTTTAATCCATTTTTTTGAAATTTTTGGAAGTTACGTGTAAGTGGAACCCTACCTTCATTTTAGACCAGCAAATTAATACTTTGAAAGAACTCATCCTGTTTACTTCAGATCTAATGGATGGGCAGAAAGTAAAAAAGGATGTAGGTGGCTTTCTACATCATATTTTTCCTATGACTGTGTGCAAGGTTAGGCACCTTGATTCGGTCAGACATGAGCAAAATGACAACATGAAACCATGGTTGTTGAATGGGCAGAATTGAGCCAAGGGTGCCCCTGGGTAGAAGGGCCAGAATCCCCACAGGAGCACAACCCAGTATACCTAGCCGATGAAAAACATGTAGAGGAGGGACGGCAAACGGTCCCACCTTATGTCAACTCTGACTGGGGGCTGCAACTCCCTGGAGCACTGGTTAGGACAGAGGGCTGAGACCTTTGTCTATCTGCCATGACATGAAGATGGGCAGTGTCTGTACACATCCACGAATCTACCATCCCTGAGCGATCCCATACCTGGAAATGTTTGCTCCAATCTATGGGCAAGCTAGAGAATATAAAGTCAGAAGAAAATGGTGTTGCTCTTTGATAAAAGGTCATCTGTGAGTACAAAAATATATTCATGCCTAACAAATCAGTATGCAAAGTTAAACATGGGCTTCTCATTTTTTAAAAAAATAAATACTGGAAGACTTCTATGTCTGTAGAAGTGTTTCTTTATAGTAGAGGTTCTGATTCTGCTGTCTTTATTCAGGCTGGACTCCCAGAAGTCTGTGATGACCTAAGTTGTGAGCATAGTGAAATTTGTTTACAGGGTGGATTTCACAAAGTTTATGATAGAGGGACATTTTATGTGTAAATAAAATGATTGAAATTTAGAGTTCTGTCAAGCTGTCACTAGTTGGTTTTTTATATTAATTTTGTCATGGAAGCAAACTCGCCTGAAGACCCACAAAGGAGATAGAGATGAATAGTAATTTTATCAAATTGGATCACCTTACCCCAAGTGTTGACATTAGTTTCCCTCTGGGTTGGCATGACTCAGAAGATGAGTCCACATATTCATTAACTTCTGCAGAAACAGAGCAGAGGGAATGCTGCTAACTTGCCCAATGGAGTGAAGACTTTTTCAATTCTGTTTGCCTATTTCCTGACTAACTCTCAACGTTGACAGATTTGACCAAGTTTAGTATTTTCCTAGTGTTGACAAAGATTTACGGTGAAACTGATTCGTACTTCTATCTTCTTCTTTTTTTTTTTAAAAAAAGATTTATTTATTTGACAGAGACACAGCGAGAGAGGGAACGCAAACAGGGGGAGTGGGAGAGGGAGAAGCAGGCTTCCCGCCGAGCAGGGAGCCCGATGCGGGGCTCGATCCCAGGACCCTGGGATTGTGACCTGAGCCGAAGGCAGACGCTTAACCGACTGAGCCACCCAGGCGCCCCTGTAATTCTCTCTTCCTGAACAAGGGGACACCATAAACGTTTCAAGGAACATAGTAGCTATAATTTAAAAACATATTTATTATTGAAATTTAGCACATATGAAGAACATATGGACAGAAACTATAAGGAACTATAGAATAAGAATATAAGAAACTATAAATATAAGAAAAGATGAGCCTTAATAAATATTTCTTAACATTTACCTCATCTTTTCAGAGGCTGATACGTTTCACAAAACAACCACTGAAAAAAATAATTGGGGTAAAGAAAATATTTATAAAAATCTTAGGTAATTAAATTAAACTCACCTTATTTTTTTACTGAATGATGAAACCATGAAAGACATTTGGCTAAATAATAAAGGAGTCAGAGTAAATGGTGAATAAGAACTACTCTAATCCTACTTTAAAATTTAATAGATGGGATGAGGCATTTGTATATCATCCATCTGAAAATTTGAATCTCACCATTAGGCTTCCAAAAATAATTTCTATAATTTAATTTCACCCCCCCTTTATTTTCTTTTTGATAACACGGATATAGCCATTTTAGCAACCTGGGGTCTGCTTTTCATTTGTTAATCCTCACCATGTGTTATTAAAAGTTGTCATTCACTTTATGATGCTACAATTCTCATACATACTTTAATGGGATTCCTTTTGTTGTTGTCGTTGCTTCAAAATTACTTTGTTCTCATTACAACAGTATGTTCCATACTTTTTCTGAAGTTCCTTAAGCATGTTTATTTCTTTGCAAAATCTCTCTGCTATAATCCTGCAATTTCTGATAGTAAGATATCTCAGTGGGAAATTCCCTGTTCGGTTTAAATCTGGACTCAGCAAATTGGAGAATGCTTGAGACTCCAAGGGGCCCACGAAACGTGGAGATTTGAGAAGTCCAACACCCCACCATGACGCAAGTCCTCCAAAGCCACAGTTTCCAGAGCAAGGCGTTTCTAGGAGGAGCAGGTACATTCTTCTCGCTCTTCAAGAGGCTTGGGGTGCAGCTATTTCTACCAGTAGTGGTGACGGAGTGAGTTGGTCCTGAGACCATCCTCGTGAATTACTGTAGCATGAAAACACAGGAACCATGGCACGTTCGAGAAACAGACGCCAGAGAGAAGCTGGATGACATTAGAACAGGCGTGGCATTCCGGGCCAAAAGGATTAACTTGGTGGAAAGTGCAAGTCCTTGCTTACCTCTCTTCCTGCCCATTTTATTATCCTGCTAGTGGGAGGTGTTGCTTTCTTTTCAGGAAAATTTTACTTTTTATTTATTCTGTTGTTTCTTTTCCATAGATTGCTATAAATCTGGGTTTCCCCTCTCTCTTTTTACTGTATCTTAACGTACTTAGGGTGGACTCTGCTCTGCACTTAGGGTGCTCTAAATTCTCACCTGGCCGCTTTATGGCCAGACTCTTATTTATCTTTCAAATTTCAGTTGAACTGTCTGTCCCCAGGTAGTCACTAAGCTCTTCCAGCCCTGGCTAAGCTCAGGGACCTTCCTTTGGGTTTTCACATTATTTCTGTCATAAATTTGACCATATATTTTTGAAATTATTCACATATCTGCTTCAGACTGTGGGCCCCATGGGGGTAGAATCTCTTTAGTCTCAGGCCATAATCCACAGCCTGACACATTCAGGTGTCCCACGACTGTGTCTTGGATTGAATTTGGATTGCACTGTATCTGAGGTGTGTTTGCCTCTACTTTTTCCCCATACTTTGTCAGTTACCTTCTTCAGGCCCTAACCACCTGCAAAGAGCCACACTAGCCCACAGTCCACTCTGCTGCAGCCCCAACCCTCGTATCTTAGCTTGTTCTGACTCTTGAAACTCAGTAAGTGATTTCCTGCCACTGATGCTACAGCCCCACGCATCTCTCTGGTCTCCCAGAATTCTATTTATCCTGGCTCTGTGCTTTTGAATGCAAAGGAATAATTTCCCTGCAAAGAACTGCTAGAAAGACTACAATAGTAGCTCACGTTTTTGAAAAATGTTCTTTGCTTATTTTCTTTTTCAAAACTTCTCCCCTTCTCCTATAGCAGCATACTTTATGTAATGTGAGAAAGTGTTGGATTTCACATTTAAATCCTTCTGATTCCAGTGAGAAAGCTTTTTATTTTTTAATTCCCGATAATGTATCAAATAGGTACAATAGTTTTCCCACTTTTTCCCTCTTCAAAATGTAGTGTCTGAGATCTAAGTGTTGGAAACTGCCTCTAGATAAAGCCGAGCAATGGAGAAATATTGGCATTAAAGGTGGGGAAACCAAATCCAGTGTCTTGTCAGGTTCTTTTTGTTGTGCTGTTTTACCAATCTTTGAGGAAATTTATATTACGTTCAAATTCAGAGAAATACTGATTCCCTTTTCTCTGAATTAACAAGGAACTAGAAACTTCTCTCTCTTTTTCTAATAACCCCAGAGGCTTGTTCTTGCTTTTCTTTTTTTTTTTTTTTTACCAACGTTTTTGTGACTTTTTCTCTCTGTGATTACTAGATTTAACTTCTGAGTTCAGAAATAAAATGTATACATATGCCCTGCAGAGGAACCTTTAGAACTATTTATGATCTGATTTAACTTAAGAACATCATGCTTCAATCTCCTACCATTTGCCTAAACCCTGATAGAATGGCTTCATTACTGCTAGGATTCTTTAGTTTGAGATTTTTTAATGTTTTTAATTTTAAATATTCTCTCATTTGTTCACTTTTTGCACTTTTCTGACCATGCTCCTACTTTTCTTTTAGAAAGTATGGTCAATATGACTTGTACCAAAAAGCAGGAAGAATGTTTTTGATTCTTTTTTTTTTTTGAGAAGAAATAAATTTTTTAAAAACATTCATTTATTTATTTGAGAGAGAGAGAGAGTGTGTTGTGGAGGTGGTGAGAGGAGCAGAGGGAGAGGGAGAGAGAATCCTCAAGCCGATTCCCCACTGGTCGCAGAGCCTGCCACAGGCCTCGATCCCAGGACCCTGAGATCATGACCTGAGCCAAAATCAAGAGTCAGACGCTCAACCGACTGAGCCACCCAGGTGGTCCAGAAATAACTTTTTTTTTTTAACCTTTTGATTGTCTTCATGGTTCACTTGCTTTTTACAATTGGCTATTTTTTTTTCTGATTACAAAGATGTTAATTGTCACTGTAAAAATCTGGGGAAGTACAGAAAAAGTATAAAGAGCACATGACCCTGACTTTGCCTTTGGGAATATTTTAGCACACTCACTTCTGCCACCCTCTCTCCCCGTGCCCTTTTCTTATACCATTGCAAAGACCCCTTCTGGTGATCTTTTCCTGTGAGGATTACTAAGCTAAAAGTTACCCATAGGACTTCCTGTTGCCCAGATAATGCCAACATCAGCATAATTCCGCAACATAACTTTTGAAAGTGCAGGCTCATCATTTGACAAAATTGCATTAAAAAATTTCCATTAGAAAACCCCAGATTAATCTCACATTTCATAACTGCCAAATATTGCCTAGTACAACTTCTTTGTAAATAGCAAGGCACTAGATTTTGTATGAAGTTGTTTGGATATGAATACACGGTGAGTCTCTGAAATTAAAATAAGTATGGAAATAGATCACTTAATATAAGAAACTCGTTGGGGTGCCTGGGTGACTCAGTCCATTAAGCATCTGACTTTTGATTTAGCTCAAGGTCATGATCTCAGGGACACGGGATCCAGCAGGCAGGTGTGGGCTGCAAGCTCACGCAGGAGTCTGCTTGAGATTCTCTCTGTGCCTCTGCACCCCCCCAAAACAAACAAACAAATCTTTAAAAAATATATATATATACAAGAAACTGGTCTTTCTGGGATCTGATGTGGTTTTGAGTCACCTGCCGGATGCCCAACACTTAGTTTTAGTGCATCTTCTTGATACTGGAGGTCCTGCAACAAGAAAGAATGGACATGCCCAGGCCTGGAGATGCCCTTTCCTTATAGGTCCAGCCTACGCCTCCCCCTGAAGCTCTGCCCCAGTTTCAAACGACCAATGCAAACTCTACAAAGCAAGACGGTGCATAGAAAATTTCTTTCTACTTGCCCGGCATTGCATTTTCCCGTCTCCAGAGGCAGTTGGGGAGGGTGGAGGGCGGGCTCTCGTTCTCTCTCGAGAGGTGGGATAGAGTGCAGGGCTTGAAACTTGGCGGACTACATGGACCAGCAACAAACTACCAACACTCTAGATCTGGATCTGGATCTGGATCTCATCAGGCTCAGCCTGGATGAGCAAATTTAGATGAAAATAAGAAAAGACAGAGAGTTTCCAGGCAGATTACATGCTTATGATCAGCATTTAAATATGACATAGGGAGTTGTGGAAGAAATTGTGACTACTATAGAAACTGAAGAGGAAACATACGAAGAGATGTATAAATCAATAAAACGGAATATTTCTGATGCTTTGTCTGGGGAGATGGTGTTGTACTAGGTGCCCTCCATTAAGAGTTGGCTGAAACAAAGAATTTATCATGTATGGAATATAGGAGACTTTTTGCATGATTGCATTTTCACATGTAGAAGACATTCAAAAGAGGAGCTGAGATGCCCTTCAACAGACGAATGGATAAAGAAGATGTGGTCCATATACACAATGGAATATGACTCAGCCATCAGAAAGGATGAATACCCACCATTTGCATCAACATGGATGGAACCGGAGGGGATTATGCTAAGTGAAATAAGTCAAGCAGAGAAAGACAATTATCATATGGTTTCACTCATATGTAGAACATAAGGAATAGTGCGGAGGACCACAGAGGAAGGAAGGGAAAAATGAAGGGGGGCGGAATCAGAGGGGGAGAGGAACCATGAGAGACTATGGACTCCGGGGAAAAAAACTGAGGGTTTCAGAGGGGAGGGAGGTGGGGGGATGGGTTAGCCTGGTGATGGGTAATATTAAGGAGGGCATGTATTGCAATGAGCACTGGGTGTTATATGCAAACAATGAATCATGGAACACTACATCAAAAATGAAGTACTGTATGGTGACTAACATAACATAATTAAAAAAATCCATATAAATAAAAAAAATAACAAAGAAAAGAGAAACATAAGTAAATTTTGATATTAAGAAATGACCAAGGATTCTTCCACTCCCAAAATGAATTGATTGGCAGATAACTCAAAAATTCATAAACTAAAGGGCATTTTTTCCCCTAACCCTTTCAAAAATGTGATCACCAAGAAGAAAAAATGAATGAATGGACACGTTTTGAATCGTGGTTGGCCGGGGGACTCCCAGAGTGCCAGAATTTGTCCATAAAATGGAAGGATACTCTGAACCAAACTCTGGGAGGGCGCTCAGAGCAATCTGAGATCCTTATCTCTGACCCATCCCTCTGGGAGGAGGGCACCACCTCCCCCATGCTGAAATTCACTAGGCAGCTCACACCTCCTCCAGTCTGAGAGGGCTCTCCATGCTCTCCTGCCCATCCCTTACTTGCCTGCTGCAGCAGCTGTGATTTTGCAAGGCTGGAGATCTTCAGTTTCCTCTGCAGGGGTTTGGGAATATGCAGAATTCCCCCAGGCCGGCGGCCCAGACCCTTCTGAAAACATTGCCAACCTCATGGAGGCCCCACACATCCCAATTTCCCCTTTCCTCGAAACCCAGAGGTTTTCACCGGTTTTCACCGGAGGCTGTAAGACACTCTGGAAGTCTGGATACAATGAAACCAGAAAAGCTCCTGCTGGCTGCAATTCCTATACCATTTTTGCTTGGGTCTTAGAACAATCGAGCCACATTTCTTCCTGTTAGCCTCCTGAGGGGTGGGGGGAAGGTTCTTCTTACAGACTTATGTTCAGTGGGACACTGGCCATCCTAAGCTGTTTTTAATGTTCCTAGAATAATTGGATTATATTTCTTTCCATTGCATAATAATTAAGATTAAAATTGATCCAGTGTTCACCAAAAGCTAAGACACTGCTTTAAGGACTTTAAATGTATTAACTCATTAAAGCTTAGAATAATCCCATGTGCTAGGTGATATTATCTACATTGTAAAGGAAACTGAAGCCCAGAGAGCTTAAGGAACTTACTGGAGGACTGCACAGTTGGTGGGTGACAAAGGCAGGGCTTAAAACCCAGCGATCTGGTTGTAGAGCTCAGGTTCTTAACCACCGAATCTTCTGCCTCCCAAAAGCATGCACTGGAAAGAATATTTTAAAAGCCTCAATGAAATGCTTGGTTCACCTAACTTATCCCAGGAGCTTATTCCTAAAATTCCATTTACTGAAAGGCTAAATAAAAGATACATGGGAAAATTTCAGAATAAAAAATAGCTTTTTTCACCCTTTTCATTTACCTGGTTTAAAACAAAACAAGACAAAGCTACGTTCCAAGATTCTGGCATCTGTGTGCCAAATTGGGGTTCTCCTCTGTAGGCTTTCAATAGTACAGGAAACATATGGTCCACTCCTGGGTCCTTTGATGAGCAGAATTCCGTCATGTAAGTGAAATACTCAAAACAATGATCAGAAAAGACAGGTACAGAAGAGACTTTTGAGATGAAATAAGAGTTAAAAATGCCACTAGAATCATAGCAAAGCTTTTGAAAGCTTTTGCAGAGAATGTATTGAATGACATTTATGGAAATAATGATTCTGACTTCCAGATGTGAAAAGAGAATGATTGCAAATAATATGAAATTTATCGTGGGGTGTGGGTAAAGTATAAGATATTTGATCTAATATATTTTAAAAACTTTTCTTCTTTGACCAAAACTCAGAACACATTATAAGCCTCTTATATTTTCCTCATTAGCTATGGATTACAGCCACCAAGCAAGGGGTGAAAGCTGGGACATTCTTCTGGTCGGTGTAAGTCATCTTTATTTTGTCAATGTTTGTAAAATTACAATTATGATTTAGCTTATGAAACATGAATTCAATTCGATTTTATTTCGGTTAAATATAAAAGAACTCGAGCTTTTGAATATTTTCTGATTGAAAATAATCTTCCAAGTATTTTTTTTAAAGGTCTTCCCTCTCTTTTTTCCCCCCATCTTTTCTTAATAGAATGTAAAGAAGACTTTCTCTTCTTGTCATCCTTAAGATTTTTCTGTCCCTGTTGGTAGGTTTTGGTAACTTACCTCCTAGGGAATGTATATTTCTCTTAGACTATTTATTGCTGTGGTTTGCATTATCATTTTCTATAAACATATTATAACATGCTATATTTATTTTGGGTCACAACATTAAAAGTCTAGTGTGGTCTCAGACAGCTGATGTAGTGGTCTAGAGATTGGAAATTCCAGACAGGAGACAAGGAGAAGCCTCTGTTTCCACTCCATTTTCCACTGAACTCTAGGATTTCCCTAATAAGAAAAATGGAACTACTTCTCTTCCCTACAGAGGTAATGGGGGGATCAGTAGTTAATGTTCATAAAATAGTCTTAAGATGAAACTTACCTAATAAAAGTGTCAACATGTTGATTATTTTTAAGGCTCCTTAGTAAGAAAAGGAATCTGTTTCAACTTTCATGGGGATTTTGTTCCCACTGAGATGTTCTTTCCATCTTTTTTTTTTTTTTAACCACCTAAAGCTGTTTCCATATTTGCTTCTTATGCCTTAACAAAAATCTGACTATTCTATAATAGTAGTGTGCTGAGAGCAATCACAGGTTCAAATTAATCCAGAATGGGACTGTCTATATTCTCCAAATTCAGGAATAAAAGTAGCTTTTTCAGATTTGAAGGACTAAATTGCAATTGGGTTTGGTGATTTGAAGGTAAGACAGAGTTACCCTGTAAAAGTCTCCTTTTCCCGCCTATTTTTTTTTTACAGAGGTTTTCTGAGTTGAGAATTAAGTGTGGGTATGTTAGAAATGACACATAAATGACATGTTGATCTACCAATTTAACCCTTGACTGTCATGGATGCTTACAGAAATGATTTCTTTTGCCCCATGACATATTTGCTGGGCAGAATGGAGAGGGGCCAACAACATAATTAATACTTAGTCCCCACCCTTACCCCCCTCCCCCCAAAACTGCTGCAGAGCTTCATTGAAAAGGCCCAGTGTTCTGATTTGGAATGGCAATTTTCTCCATCCATTTCAAGCTACTTATAGGAAGGTAGCTTTGTGTGCTCTAAAGATGTCCTTAGTTTTGCTTTGCTTCTCGGGCTATTGTTCTTTTACCTCTGTATTCTGGGAGTGACTTGGATTTAGCTTTTTCCTTTCTTTTTTAAAAAAAATCTTTTTATAATTAAACAAACAAACAGACAAAGCAAACCAGGGTCATACTTTAAGTTATTTAATGGAGTATACGTCAGGAGAATCAACACATGGTACATTCTGAAAATTCTTAAATTTAAAACCTTAAATTTAAAGTTAAATTTAAATTTAACTTTAAAATTTAAAGACCACGGATTTAGACTTTGAAGGCCATCTTTTTAACATGGCTCCATACTGCAACCTCGAATTATTCTTGCTTTTTAAATGATAGCATTTTATCCCAAAGTAATCCTCAGCTGACGCACCATGACATTTTGTGTGTGTGTGTGTGTGTGTGTGTGTGTGTGTGTGTGAATTCATGTTCAAAGGCAGCAATTCCCTGTATGTCTGAGTGTTTAGATCGATTCTAATCCCAGCCCTGACACTTCATAGATGCTGACCATGAACAAGTGATGAAATCTCTCAATAAGTTAATGTCATAATCTTAAAATGGCAACAATAGCATCTTTATCATAGGGTATTGTGAAGATAGCATGGGCTAACTCAGAGGGTGCTTAGTACATGGAGAGCAACCGATAAATGGTATTTGTTTTCTAATTCACATCATCTCTTTCAACATTGACCATACAATGATGATATGTGTCCTAAGATAATTTGTTCCTCTTTAACACTAAATACCTCGTCTAGTCCTTCATTCTCCATTCCTCCTTTTTTTTTTTTTCAATTTTTTCTTTTTCTGACCATATCTGATGTACTTGGTCTCATGACAAGTTGTCTATCAAACGGTGATAGTGAAGACAGCCGCATGAGCTCCATTTTCCTTTCTGTTTGGACACACCCTCTTCCTTTGCCATGTCTGTGCTGTCTCTGTGTTGTATCTTAAACACTAATGGCGAAGGGCCATGTCTTTTTGGTTCCTGGGGCAATTTCGTAATGATGATCTAGAACTCCTAGGAAAGTTAGGGACCACTTTGTCCAACTCCTCACTGGTGAGATTACAACACTGTGGCTGAGAGAGGTAAGGTGTTGTGCCCAGGGTCACACTTAGGATGGATACTCAGGCCTCTACAGTTCCCCCTCTCTGGTTCTTAACACACACACACACACACACACACACACACACACACACACACACGCTACTCAGGCCCTGCCGAGAAAGTAACAATCACCTGCTTACCTCTCTAAGCAGAGAACAGTGACTCCTCTGTGTCTTTTTAGTAGGAGTATTTTGTATCTTTATTTACATTCATACAAAAACCTCAAACGTAATATACATTTAACAAATATTTCATGAAAGAGTGTGTTGTCTCTGTGGACCTATGAATCCAGTACATAATGACAAAAGCTAACGTTCTCTAAACTTGATGTGCTGGGCACTATCTGAAATGCTTTTATGTATTCTCTCTCTTAATCCTTACAACAACCTTGTGAGATAGGAACTATTATTATCCTCATTTTATAGAGGCACTGAAAGGTGAAGTAACTTGGCAAAGTCTCATCACCAACATATGTTGGAGTCAGGATTCAACCCAAGCCTTCTGGCCTTGGAGCAGACACTCATTCCCTGCCCGCTACTGGACAAGCACTGTATCCAGCAGAGGTGTTAGAAGATGCGTGCTCTGAGCTCCACACAAATTCTATTAGCTTGTATTTTTCCGTTGGCATCAAGCAAGTCCATCAGAGTCCATTTTTGTGACTTAACACCAATTACATAATATAAAGCAGCTTGTAGGTAGGTAGTTAAGTGAGGTAAAATGGAAGGGCTATGGCATTTGCTTTTTTCTAAGTTAGGAAAGAATTCTAAATATGTAATTATTTTGTTCAGATCCAAGGGATTTCTGAGGCTGATGAATTAAATAACTGAAGTGATTAACGGCTTTGCTGTGCCTATTTCTAATTCAATTATAGGATATAATAAACAGGGTCCCATTTATCCAAGAGTGTTGGATTTTGTTTAAATTAGGACTCATTTTATGGTAAACATGATTTTCTGGGCTGGTGGGATCGTTCTAGACGGAGAGGGGGCCAGAGGAATGACAAATCTCCAATCTATGAGAGTTGGTGGGGGTGGCTGGTGTGGGTAGGCATGGGGAAAGAGGTCCTTCATTAGAGCTCCTGCCAACTCGGGGCTTCTGTCATGGCTCTGAAGATTTGTCTTTCCCCTGGCTTGCTCTTGTTCACAGCCACCAAGAGTAAAATTTACTTGGCTCACCAGCATCCCACAGTAAGTTTTCAGGAGAGTTTATTTTTTAGAGCAGTTTTAGGTTCATAGCAAATTGAGTGGATGGTACAGAGAATCCTCATATACCCCCTGCCCCCACACATGCACAGCCTCTGCATCATCAGTGTCCCCACCAGAGTGGTGTGTGTGTTACAACCAATGAACCTACATTGACACATCATTATCACCCAGGGAACGTAATTTATACTAGGGTTCACTCTTGGCCACAATAATTTTTACTAACCACAATTAAACTTGGGCTTTAAAGTTTGAGTTCATCATAAACAAGCTCTAATGTCCGGTCTCAGATAGGGAGCAGACAGTCATGTTGTGCTCCTTGTTAGGAAAGTATAAGCAAATTTCCCCATAAATAAGAACATCACTCTACTTGTGAGCATCTTAATGAAACTCAGCCCAGGCTACAGTAGTATCATGTTAGCTGAGAGCTCTTGAAGCTATTGCCAGATTTCAGGTAATTATATTTCAACAGAGGAATGAGACTTAAACACAAAAGTCATTGTGGATGAAGATTATACCCTTTTTGTCAGTCTCATAATTATATGTGCCTATTCTTTTTTTTTTTTAATTTTTTTTTATAGATTTTATTTATTTATTTGAGAGAGAGAATGAGATAGAGAGAGAGCACGAGAGGGAAGAGGGTCAGAGGGAGAAGCAGACTCCCTGCTGAGCAGGGAGCCCGATGCGGGACTCGATCCCGGGACTCCAGGATCATGACCTGAGCCGAAGGCAGTCGCTTAACCAACTGAGCCACCCAGGCGCCCCTATATGTGCCTATTCTTGATAGATTTTTGTAGAGCTAGAAAAGAATTTCAAGACTACCTTTCCTAACCCCTTATTTTATAGAGGAAGAATGTAAAGTTTCTGATTAAATAACATTTCTAAAGTCATATAGGTCTTTAGAGATAGAGTGATAACTCCTTATGATCATTAATAAAAATAAAGGTTTTTTTGGAACATACCATGTGCTAGGCACTGTACATGCCCTTTGCCTGTCTTGTCTCATTTTTTTTTTTTTTTTTTAGATTTTATTTACTTATTTAAGAGAGAGAGCATGAAAGGGGGGAGGAGCAGGGAACCCGACACTGGGCTCAATCCCAAGACCCTGAGATCACGACCTGAGTTGAAGGCAGACACTTAACCGATTGAGCCACCCAGGTGCCCCTAACAGTCTCATGTTATCCTTACAATCAAGTTGTGTGCAGTGTGTTTTGCTATTATCTTTCCTTTACTGAGGAATAAACTGAAGCCCAGAGAAGTCAAAGTGGCATAGAGGTCAAGAGAGGTCACACCACCAGCAAGATGCCAATTGGGGATATAAGTCCTGGTCCCTCTGTGGCTGCAGCTAAAGGCTTTACTCACTAAATGGTGATGCTTCTGAGCCAGGGTCTTTCTGCCTGTAGCAGAGCCTCTGATCAACAGGGCAGGTTCCTCATTTGACTGTGAATCAAGTTTCCAGTCTTCATTGTCTACGGCTGAGGTTGAGTAATACAGTATGTTGCAAATGGAGTGGAAGTTTAAACACTAACTCGAAAGAGGGCGTTTTACGACAACGAAGTGAAAACAGATGGTGGTAAATAGAAAGCCCTTGGCCTGGGTGCCGGAGCAAACACTCAGCAGGCTGGAGTTTGTGGAACTGCGACCTCACATTATGCTTTGCTTGTCATGCCCCCCCCCCTAGGGTCATCCCTCATGAGCGGAGAATATTAACCATCCTGCAGTGGCTCACCCTGCCAGACGACGAAAGGTATTTGTCTCTGTCCCCCTGACTTGCCCTCTTCTTCCTTCAGCACATCTCCATCCTAGGTTAGAACTGGGTGAAGACTAGATGGGCACAGTCGAGGTGAGGTCTTACTAACTTCTGTGGTTCTCAGCCTTGACGGTTACTTCCCTAAGAAGGATATGGCAGACATAGGCCACTGGGGACTGTTTAGTTACAGGGAGTAGTACAGCCGTTCATCCTGGCCGCTAGAGCAGAGCTCTAGCTCCAGAGCTTCCTGGCTTTGATAAATGAACAGCAGCAGCATCCCAAGGACTGGGGAAGCAGTAAGACTGACTTCTCACTCTAATGGAGATGTTCTTTCAGGCCGCAGGCCACGAGGTCCATGTGACTTTTCACTGGGCTCTATTATCTTGAGGATCAAAAACCTGAGTATGTGTTCAGATAATCCTTTGTGACTTTTGCTCCCTGAAGGTGGTACCAGGCAGCTAGCACAGTGGGAGTACTGTGGGGGGTGGTGGATGTGGGAAGAATAGAATCTGCCCCCCGGCCCCCCAAAAACAAGAAAGAGATACTTTCCGTGTTAAGACGAACAGTGGTTGGGAGATTAGTTAACATGATTTGAGAGGAGTTTTTCCTCAATGTGTAAGGGAAACTTGATATTCTTTGTTATATGTGGTTTGGGGGAGATTCTGAACCTTCCAATTTTCCCATAGGCCTTCAGTCTATGCCTTCTATTCCGAACAGCCTGATTTCTCTGGACACAAATATGGCCCTTTTGGCCCTGAGGTTAGTAGCTTATCATCTGCCTGAGGAGAACCTCAGCCCCTGGGCTACTGGCTGGATTTCTGGATTTGTACAAAGTCTCTTGGGTATTTGCATCTGCAAGGTTTATACATAGTCAAAGAACTACAAGACTAAAAATCTTAAACATACCTGTTTCTCTTGCAGGAATTTCAGTTCAGGTTAATTTGATATTCAAATATATCCTAAACTTGGTTTTCATAGGAAGGGTATATGCCATCCCTGAAGGCATCAGTCAGAAGGCAAAGGATCAGGAAGGGTTGGCATTTGCCATTCCTGGGATAGGAATGGAAAGGCATCTGGAGTTGAAACCTGCAAAACAAAACACTCCAACTGAATTTCAGTTTCTTTAAAATAATTATGCAGTTCAGAGAGTGTAGGTCAGCTAACTAGCTCTAACAGCCTTAGCGGGTACAATCAACCTGGCATCTGTTCTAGCATTGGACGCTTTTTTATTTGATAAATTTTTTTAAATGTTTTATTGATTTATTCATGAGAGTCAGAGAGAGAGAGAGAGAGGCAGAGGCAGAGGAAGAAGCAGGCTCCCCGCCTAGCAGGGAGCCCGATGCGGGACTCGATCCCAGGACCCTGGGATCATGACCTGAGCCGAAGGCTCAGGCTTTAGGTTAAGGCAGACGCTTAACCATCTGAGCCACCCAGGTGCCCCTTTATTTGATAAATTTTGACATAGATATATATACCTGTGAAACTATCACCACACTCGAGACTGTGAACATATCCATCACTCCCAAAAAGGAAATTAATTCTTAAATAAGAGAAATGCACTACTGAATGAATCTATTTAGCAGAGCAATGGCATGCTCTTTTATCAGTCAGGAATCTTGGTTGAAAACCATCTGTTTGTTAGATGATATCCAGTATAATTTCAAATTCAGAGATGGGAAAGAGATGGTTGTATTTGATGATGTCCCTCAGTCATCTGGAGATGGAAATCTTCCTGGTGTTGCAGCCTAGATCATTTTAAAACAGGATGGGATTTGCAAATCTAACATGATTTCCATCTCTCATTCTAACTAGAGTGGTAAGGTCTACATCAACATACTCAAACTTGATTTGGGAGGACAAATCATTTAAAAAACTCTGCTGATGGAAACTGCCTCCCATTCTTTAATAGCCTATGATGGCACCATTGGTGATAATTAAGTTCACTGTGTTCAGCATAAGATTGAGTAGGAAATACAGAGAAGTGTGTCTTGGTTTAAATATTTTTGAGCAAAATGCTGCATATCTAGCCAAAGGCAGTAAATACCAAATACACCAAAAATACCCAAGTATTTTTGAATGTTTTAACATCAATTCTGTGGTGATTTTTTTCAAACACTGGAAAGTAATGGCTATGTGAAAGCATTCTTAGTTTGCCTTAAATCATTGCAGTTATATAAGTCTGATGCTCTTTTTCCTATCTCTTTGATGTTTAACGAGTGTCGCATGATTATGAAACACAAATGATAACTTGAGATAAACATCTGCATGAAACACAAATCTTACTCTCACCAGTGCAAGCATGGCTGTTTTATCTTTAGGATGACTTTCTTTGAGATTAATCTAAAATGAACCAAAGGAACCACATTTTATTAAAATGTTAAAAAAAAATCCTAAGCAGTTCCATGTGCCTTATTTAAAAGTTGAACTTTGCTTAGATAATATCCCCTAAAAGACGGTATGGCGTAGGCAAGCCAGAGGTTGGTATAGCCATTCTTTTAAAAGCAGGAGGCTGGTGCCTAAAGAGGTGTGGGGTGGCTCAGGTCACCTGGTCGTTAAATGGACTTAGAGGCAGAATCTCAGAGCTCCTGGGTTCTTCCCATGGAACCCTTTAAACCTTTAGGAGATGAGCAGAGTGATCAGGTAAATAGCAATGTTCAATTCAGATGGAAGATTTTCTTTATGTCAAAAGTTGGCTTTTTACAATATAAATAGGTGGAACTCTGATAATCCTCAGTTCTTTAAAAGTTATACCACTCAGCAGTAAGCGTTCTTGACCCAGGAACATCTCTGGATTTCTAATATGGTAGTTTAGTTGTAATTACATACTTGAAAGTGTATGTGTGTTTGTTTTAATCAAGAAATAAACTGAAAAGTTTTTTTTAAGTACTGAGCAGTGATATATGGAACATAATATAGGATGCTTGAATTTGTTGTAATGATGGTGCTGTGCTCAGGGTTGCTCAGACATATATAGAAAAAAATTTTTCCCCTCTAGAATTTTTGAGTTAAGACTTGGAAGTATTCATGCTATGTTCTTTCTAGTATTAATACTTCTCGGAAACTGGGATATTCTCATGTAGCCACTGGGTAAAACACTCTTAATTGGATATCTTGGAATGTATCTTCAGTTATGATAACCTGATAAGCTGACCACTTTCTTCTAAAAAAGCAAGGAATATTTTCAGATATCAACTATTTTTCATTTGGTTCTAGGAATCTTATTTTTACTGAACAAAAAGCAAAACCGTTTACACTTTAAAAACATGCAACCGAAACAAGCCAGTAAAACCTCTCTTCTGTAGTCAACTAATTGGTTTCTATCAATTATATACATGTGGTATGTGTATAAAGACTTTACAAGCCGAAATATTATTCATAAAATCAGTAACATGTCATCATTTACATCTAATGAGAAAATACTTTGCATTTGAAGTTTAATTGAAAAAAAATTCAATCTGGCAGAATGTTATGTGCTACAACGCAGTTGAAATCTGTGCTTTATTCGCTTAATATCCGAGTATACTTTTTTTAGGACTATTCTCAAAGGCTATTAAATGAGATGACCAAACATTGGGCTAATAGCTTCAAGAAATGGTGTATTGCTCCTGGTTTCATAGTGTAATGGTGAATGTTCAGAAACATGCTTGCTTTTGATTATTGGCGCAACCTTTTTCTCTTTGACCTTCTGTGCTTTCTCTGTGACTCCTCGTTCGGCTGCTATTCCAGGCCTAGAGGCAGAGCTTTGGCTGGCTAGTTACTATCTTCAGATGGCAAAGTATCCTTCTGAAAAGCAGGGAAATTTGCCCCTCTACCTTCCATCCTCCTAATAACCTCAGGCTAAATCTTCTAAAGTCAGACTAAAGTATGGCTGGTCAGTGAAATCCTAGCTTTCGTCTACCTCTAACATTCGAAGAAGGAACTACATGCGATGTAATCCCTGGATGAAAACTCATTTTGGCTAAATTCTCTCTCCCGCTGCTCCTCTAACCTGCTGCAACCAGAAGGACCCGCTTGTGGCGTCTTCTGAATGTTGAGGTCTCTTGCAAACGGCCAAGTGTCTGATGGGCAGACGAGCGCTAGCTGAAATGTGTTCAGTGACCATGAACTGGGAAACCCTCTTTTTCTTTTGCTTCTCTTCTCATGGAGAACTGCCTGAATACTAGACACATTTAAAAAACCAAACCAAACCGGAGTCCGTGGGGCTGGGTCTTCCCATCGCTCTGCCGGAGAGAGAAGATGCGGTAGAAAAGCCTTTGCAGTCGCTTGCTCTGGAAACGGTGACCTGGCATGGCGGATGGCCTCCTTCTTGGATACACTAACATTGTTCCTCCTTCCATCCCTTCCCGCATCTGAATGATTCTCGGAGCAGTCCCACCGAGAGAGACTCAGCTAGGGAGACATCAGGGCTTGCTGCTTTAATTCACCTTTGCACCATCAGCAAATCAGGGGCCTGTTTTTCTCTAGCGTTTGGAAGTCCCAAAAGGGACTTATCTTCCTTATTCAGCTTCTGTGTCAACCTTTACTGCTCTCTAGATTTTTCAAAACAGGATGCATAGTATTAGCACTCACTCCTCCCAAGAAGGGGGTTTCTGATAGGAAGAGTATAAGCACATAGATTCTTTCTTCATGTGTAGACAAAGATGAAGAGATCTTGATGATTTTTTGCATTTTACCTAATTTTACAAGATAATTTTTTAAAAGACAGTTTTCTTTATGTTCATCTCTTGGCTTAAAATTCCTCTTTACCGAAAACCTAAATTATCAGTGAGACGTTCTCTCTCCTGCTGAAAGTCCTGATTTGTTTAGGTACACATTCATGACCAAGGAGGATTGCTTATTATTTATGTTTCACTCCCTCCTTGGTTTAAAAATTTTTTCCCCCTAATCCTCGCCAATACCTTGTTTTGATATACATTGGTGGTATGAACAGATATCCATCAGATTCTGAATTGGAGCCACCTACATAAATCCCATTGTCACCTTGAAATGACCAAATGGCTAGTGTTCTGTTTGGTTTTCTTCTAGTACTTTAAAAATGGAGAGCTTCGCATAACCAAGGACCAGTCTCTCCCTAAGGCGAGAGTTATGGAATGCAGAACTGTATGTCACCTTCAGGTGTAACCACGAGTAGGCTCCTCAGCCCAAGAGAAACCCACATGACTAGATTCTCTTAAACCATATTCTTGCTCTCGGTGAAGAAACTGACAGCAGTGTCAAGATGGATTTAGGAGGCTTCTCTCTGTAGAGTTCCCTGAATCATTCCTCATGCCCACCTTTTCTCACTTAAAGAGCCTTAGTTTTTCTAACTAAGGCTCTCTGACCCCAGATGGCAAAGTGTGAGCTTTATTATCTGACCCAGAGGGACAGACGACTTCTGAGTCCAGACATCTCTATCCGCCAGTACAGGAGAGTAGTTATGGCTCACCTCTTACTCCGGCTAAGAGACCTAAGAGGAAGGTTACCCCTAAGAGGAGACAGGAAAGACCAGTTGCTCCTCCAAAGAAAAGAAGAAGAAAATTACATAGGATGGATCATTATGCTGCGGAAACTCGTCAGGACAAAGTAAGTTTATCTATTGTTCCAAAGCTTTGCGGCGGGCAGGTCTGAGTCGAAGGTTTCCTTCAGTGCCTTGGTTTGAAAATCAGCTGAATAAGTTTCAGAAAAACTCTGGTTGTGTCATCCTTGGCTTGGAGTCCAGAAGAATCTGATACTTCAGAGGTTAACATTAATGTGAAGACCTCCTGAACTTTCAACAAGACAGGAAAAAAGAACCTTATACTTTCTTTAGCGTTAGTTGCCCTAAAACTGGTATTAACATTTAGGCTTGAATGAATATTAGGAAGGCTGTTGGATTTGCTTGCACTTATTCATGGAATCTGTTACAATGCTTTGTAGGCTTGGTTCTTGAGAACAATCCAGAAAAGCAGCGAGAGGATTCTTCAAAGACAATGTAAATTATAACTGAACAGAAAATTGGCTTAGATTAGTGGTTTGTACCTTCAGAGTTCAGAAAAGGTCTTAGGTTATAGCCAAGGGAATAACTGAGCCTGAAAGAAAGAGAAAACAATGGAGAGTTGGAATTGTGTGTATTTTCTCATAGAGACCTGAGTGATGTTTACTCTTTTCAGTACATTCAGAACAGTCTGTAAGTTGTCACTTCTCTTGAAACCTTCAGATACCTCTGAGGTACCGTCTTGCTTAGGACTATTTGAGCTAATCACTGAGGAGGTCCTGGATTTCAGCAGAGCTTTCTGGTGAAAATAAATCATTGCCAGGGTTTGACATATATTGTGCATTTGGTATTTTTTTGTCGAGGCAAAGGTCTTAGAGGAGAGCATGCTTTTCTCAGAAGCAAATACCAGTTAGTCCCACACATGTTAGCCCTTCAGATGCTGCTTGCACATACCATCCTAAGATTTCCACTTGTGACTGACTCCTTGGGAAAGAGTTTGAAATACTGACTCCTGTCATGAAGAAAAACAAGTTTACACCTGATTTTGCTGAGGACATGATATGAGGAAAGGTCTTGAGTCATCTGAGAAGATGCTAGTGGAAGATAATATTATATGTCTGAAATAAAAAAAAAAATGATATGCAGACCTTGCTGTTCTTACCAGTCTTCTTGGGTGTATGTGTGTGGCTGCAGCTAAGTTGTAACGTTCATCCGAAGTACTCTCAAGTGTTTGATGAGATCTTTCTCAGAAATCTTTCCATTGCACAGAGATGACAGTGAGAGGGGAAGGTTCTAGTGTGTGGGAGCATTCATGCTGTTAGAAGCTTCCACTGGAAGCAAGAATATGAGAGATGGATTACATTTCTTTGGCTTTGGAAATGTTCTTCAGAGAACTGAGTTTTTGTGTTTCCTTTGGCTGAATGAGAAATCTAGAACAAGCTCAGTGGTTCACTTCTTATGAAGTTAGGACTCTTGTAGATTCTTTTTTTTACTCAAAATCAGCTTTTGAAAGGGACTAAATTGAGAAGCAGTAGCTTGTTTCTTAGAAGAGGGTCTTCTATCAAGAATCTATTGTTCTCAGACATTGACAGTTAAGTTCTTTGAAACATTAGATGGATTCCATTGTATTAATGATGTTCTGATTTAGCATCCAGTGGAAGGGTACCATTTTACCTCAGAACTGCTTTTGATTCACTTAGCCTCCATCTTCTCACTATGGTTCAAAACCTGTTGTGATTTCACCTAGCGAACAAGAGGCTTAAACTATCCATCTGACTTTCTGCTCACTCTTAAAATTCTTGGATTTAAAAAACATTGTTACATTTTAGAAAGGTCATTTTATCTCTAAAAAAGAAAAGAATTTCCCTTAATATTTCTGATATTTTTGTATCACAGAATTTTGAAAGGGATTGGATGAGGAGAGGTTTTATGTTCCTGAAATGATACAAATAAAAGTGCTCAGAACAGATTTTCATTAAGAGTGGCAGGCAAATCTCCCTAGACAAAGCTCTGCCTCTGGGCCTGAAGCTTTCTTTCCAGAATGTTCTAGGGATAGAAGATCTATGAGAAACTGAAAGGAAAAAAAAAAATACCTGCAGGGACTAATTTGCTCCTTTTTCCAGATGACAAATCCTCTGAGGGAAATTGACAAAACAGTGGGGCAATTAATGGATGGACTGAAACAGCTGAAGCTTCATCGCTGTGTCAATGTCATCTTTGTTGGAGACCATGGTAAAGCTTTGTTTTTTCTTTGCTAATAGGACAGCTACATAGATCATGTTTCTGATGGTGTTGGGGGAGGCACCCGTGCTCTCAGAATCCCAGATTGTATTCTTCACCTCCTTCCCTCTTTCTTCAGGGTAGGAAAAGAAATCAGGCCATGACTCAAAAGTATGAGATGACCTGAGATGACCCTGGATCATTTTGATCAAAACCAGGGACTTCTTGTGTCTTCCTTTTCTTTGCAGGAAAGAAAGTCTTTCTCCAAAATTCTGCCTCTTACTGTAGTGTGGCAGACAGTTCGCTTGTGGTATTAATCACTTCCTCTGTGAATGTGACATATCGAGTCCTACTACCTCATCTCTGTTAGTCACATCTCCCCAAAAGGAGCCTACAGAGTTTATGTGGCTAAAAAAATAAACCTAAATATGATAAAGGGGAAGAGACATAGGATTTTTATCAAAGAAGAGGTGTATAAGTAAAATGATATCCCTGTATTCACTGAGGGAATTTGAGACCCAAACCAGAGGGCCCTGCTTCAGTTACAGAAACTGTTAAAGAGAGGAAGAAGGAGTGTTTTTCTAAAGCACTGTACAAAGTAGAAAAATTCATGACCACGTTTTGAACATCATAAACATTAGGTATTAGAGAGCTGGGAGGGGATCCTCAGAGAACATTCTTATTTCCTAGCTGTGCACCCTGATTTCTAGAGAGTGCCTCCTGCCTTCTAGAACTATCAAATTGAAAGAGTGACCCTGCAATGCAGTCTCACATTCCATTCTAGGAGAGGGTTTGGGGGGAAAAATTGGTAGATTCTTTGGGAGTTTTGTTAAGAAAGGCAGGCAAGTCTCCCCAGTCAAAGGTCTGCTTTGGGCCTATAGTTTTCTTTCCAGAATGTTCTAGGAAATCTAGGAGAAACTTAAAAAAAAAAAAATTGTGGGACTAACTTGCTCTTTGGCAGGGGCTAAATGCAACCCTCGGTAAAATCATGCCCCATGAATTTGACTTGGTGGAAAGCTACAGATAAGACAGAGCATCTGGAGCATGGGACACAGCTTTTTCAATTTAAGTTGCCCAGACATGTCAAGAGCATTTGGTCACAGGCTGGAGCCTGCTGTCTAAGAGGTGGACGGGTCCCAGTGAGTCGTATGCTAGAGCACTGTAAAGGTCTTTGATTAAAACCTTGTCTTACCAGATGCAGGCTTCCGGGATGAGTAGATTGCTTTGACTTTGGAGAGCCATAGCATCCCTTTCTTGAAAGGTAACATGGTCTAGTGTTTCAGAGCCTGGGCTTTGGAGTAAGAATGGATTTCAATGGAGTTCAACTTGCACTGTGCCACTCCAGAGCCATGGGACGCGGCCTCCTCTTATGTAGAATGAGAACACTAACACCATCTACACAGAGTTAGTCTGGAGGATGGGAGGGGATGATGCTTGAGAAGCACTTCACATATAGTCTTTGAAAGCAAGAGAGGTGGTTTACCCCTGGGGCCACAGAAGTGACTTCCTAGACATGTACCCAACAGAGGGTCCTTCCAGTCTTCCAGTAATATGGATTTGGAGACTTTCTCTTCCTGAGTTAACAGTGTATGAAAACATAGTAGCTATTCATTGTTTTACTTTTTCTTTCTGAGAGTTTAAATGTTAAAAGACAAGTTATATACCCTTTGTGCTATGTTGGGATATGTTTTTGTCTTTCTTCATTCCAATTTGTATTGAAAAAGAGGTGGAGACATCTTGATCTGGGACTCCCAGAAGGGAATAATTTGGATTTTATCAGGTCTGTACCACTCTGGGTTATATTTCTTTATTCCAAAACTTTAGGACGTCCTTTACAGAATCCCTTATTTCCCCCCTCTTAGAGAATATCTATCTATTGGATTGTGCAAAGCAGTATATTAAACTTTCACCTTCCATGTCTGAGAAATTTCAAAATGACCAGCTTTCATTGTCTGTTATTCTGAAATTTGAGTTTGTGTTGTTTTTTAATTTATTTATTTTTAACATTGATCAAGACTTTTTTGGATGGGGACAGGAAAAAAATCTTGCATGGGGGAGGAATACTTGTTGGTTAAAAAAATCCCCTACCTAGACCCTTTTTGTGTTCTAGTCACTAGCCTTCAGTTTTGACTGATTACATTGTTTACAACTTGTTTTCAGCAATATTTTGTTTTTCAGTTTGGGTGGTCATTGGGGCTGACATTTTTTTTTTCTCATCTCTTGTTGCCAATGTTGTTTTGTCAGTAACATCCAAGGCCACCAGTGGAGGCCAGCTGAGGACTGGTGATTATGTACTCAAGTCAGGAGATATATTAGAGAGAGAGAATTGGAAAATGACATTTTATAATAAGAGACACAGAACTATATATTCCAGTTATTTACACCACCCCTAGCTGGGAAGAGTTTGAAGCAACCTAGGATTCTTTTTTTTTTTTTTTTTTTTTAGAGTAGATCTTTTTCATAATGGCTATGTAAATAGCTTAAAAGAAAGATCATAGTTACTTCCTTTGTCTTGCTGTTCTTGCTGAATGACTGAAGATGATCATTGAGATGATGCATTTTCAGTCTTCTAGCACTGCGAGATGATGTGACTAAATCAAAACCTGGTGAAAAGGTGATATAACGAAGCATTAAAAAATTTAAAGTCAAGCTAAGACATCTCAGAGGAGAGGGATCCTCGCATTAAGTTGTTACAAACGAATTAAGGAGATGCCTGGATGTCATTTTCAGTGTCTGTGTCAGGATTTTAAGTTTACAATTGCCTGAAAACACTTCTTTTTCTCCCCATAGGAATGGAAGATGTCACATGTGACAGAACGGAGTTCTTGAGCAATTACCTGACTAATGTGGATGACATTACGTTAGTGCCTGGAACTCTAGGAAGAATTCGGTCTAAATTTAGCAATAATGCTAAATGTAAGTTGATTCTTAAAATACTAAGTTGTCAGAATGTAATATAGTAGAGTACAGAAGAGCTTTTTCCCTGAAGGTGGAATACTTGGGTAAAAATCCTAATATTGCTACTGCTTAGCTGAGTGGCCTTGAATACGTCATGTAAACTCTAAGTCTCAGTTTTTTTCATCTGAAAAATGGGATGATGATAACGGCTATGGCTTTGAGTTGTTGTGGAAATAAATCTGTGTACATCTCTTACAGTAGGTCCTGGCACATGGTAGCATCATGTAACTATTTACCCTTGTTCTCTTTATGTGGAAAATATACTTAATTTGAGACATGCGTATAACCATAAGCTTTCACAGGAGAGGGACGTTTCAACGAGAGGTTCAGGCTCCCTCTTTAGCGGAAGCTGGGGAGTCTAGGACAAGGTTGGCAGAGCCACACTTAGACCCCGAATGTCCCTAGGAGCCCAGTTGAAGGGGACTCTTCACCTTTATGAAAGTGATTGACAGAACGCAGGAGAATTATTACACCCTTGGGAGATGGCAGCCATTCTGGAAGATTAGATATGAACAGGAACAATCTTGTCACTTACGTTGTATGCATTCAGGTTATGATATGCTACTGACAAGAGCCTTTATTTATAGACTACGATGTTTTAGGTGGTGCCCACCTAGCTTCTGAGAAGTCCACAGTCTTGTTGGAGACATGCTGCATTTTGGGGGGAAAAAATCTTTTAGAGGTTTTAGCCTTGGGAATAAGAAACCATTGACACAAGTGTAAAGCTTTGGAAAATTAAGTTTTTCCCAAACTGTGTTCCTGAGTCAACACAAATGGGAACTGTTCCAAGGTCAGCTCCAGGCAACGTTGTAAAATAAACAAGTGATCAGTGTTTCTGCTGCTTCTCCTCATGCCCTTTCCTTCCTCCGTGTCCTCCCCGCTCCTCTGCTCACTTGAGACAGGCAGGCCCTGGACAGAGACAGGACACAAGTCACTAGGGTACCTTTTGATTTAGTACTTGCATTTTCGGGCTTAGGCAAGAAAGGTTTTGTCTATTTTGAAAGGTCATGAGTAAATGTAATGGGGAGGCTGAGTAAATGTAATGGGGAGGCTGTTTTAGGGGAACAGGACATGAGTAAATGTAATGGGGAGGCTGTTTTAGGGGAAAAGGAAAACTTTCTTGGGGCCAATGAAATAATAACTATCAATAATTAAGTATTTGCAGATACGTGATTTCCTTTGGTGAGAGTCAGTAGAGGGGGTGGTGAGCAACACAGACAGTGGTGGCAGGATGTCTGAGTTCAAATCCCAGCTCTGCCAGGTGGTCCCTCTGTGACCTTGGGCAAGCTACTTAAATGCTCCATGCCTTGGTTTCCTCATCTATAAAGTAGGATTGTTGGAAAGATTAACGAGGGATTATCTGCATATCCCATAGATTAGTGTTCAGCACGTAGTCAAAGTTGTATTAATGTTAGCTGCAATGGTGACATCCTGTTCGTCTCACTAGTTCAGCTAAATATGCACACAGTCTTCTTTACTCCTTTTAATAACCCTATGTGCCAAGTGTTACTATCCCCTTCTGCAGACAGTAGAAATCAAGGCCCAGAGAGAAGTGAAGTCACTGGCTAGGAGGGTGAGAGCTAGGCAGTGGCAGAGCTGGGATGTGAACCCAGATTCACCAGTTCTTAAGCACCAGCCTGTGCTTGGGACCTCTTCCCCTCATGCAAAGTGGGAGCTGTCGGCAAGAGAGGCCTGAGAACTTCAGAACTGAAGGGTTGGTGTCCTAAGCATGGACTTGGGCATTTATTATTTTCCAGTCGTTCTCTGATTTATCTGAGCGCAAGATTGCCCTGTGCTATTTATTTTTCTTCATTATCAAAGAACATGAACTTACCCGGTATGATCCCTTTGAGGACTGTGGTTTATGAGTCCACAGAGTGTGGAGCTTCGAAGCATAGAATGCTCAGTCAGATTGCCAGAGTCCCAGTGGGCAGGCCCCCCTCTTCTAAATGCCCATTGCCTTAGTGAAAATTCTAATAGCACCTGCCTCCCAGAGTAGCTGTGAAGGACCAGAGAGAAAGTGTCTACAAAGCTCGCACATCATAGGGACACAATTTGGGTTAGCCATTGTTGCTACAATTATTACTTACTTGCTTTCCATTAAAAGATGCAAATAAGGGG
Source organism: Callorhinus ursinus (assembly GCF_003265705.2). Classification (NCBI taxonomy): domain Eukaryota; kingdom Metazoa; phylum Chordata; class Mammalia; order Carnivora; family Otariidae; genus Callorhinus; species Callorhinus ursinus. Next base: position 62,940,414 of record NW_027397067.1, on the reverse strand, counting down.
CGCCTGGGGGGCTCAGTCAGTTAAGCACCTGCCTTCAGCTCAGGTCATGATCCCAGGGTCCTGGGATTGAGCCCTACCCACATCAGGCTCCCTGCTCAGTGGGGAGCCTGCTTCTCCCTCTCCTTCTGCCCACCCACCCCCGACTTGTGCTCTCTCTCTCTCTCTCTCTCAAATGAATAAAATCTTTTTTATTTATTTTTTTTTAAAGATTTTATTTATTTATTTGACCGAGAGAGAGACAGCAGGAGAGGGAGCACAAGCAGGGGGAGTGGGAGAGGGAGAAGCAGGCTTCCCGCAGAGCAGGGAGCCCGATGCGGGGCTCGATCCCAGGACCCTGGGATCGTGACCTGAGCTGAAGGCAGACGCTTAATGACTGAGCCACCCAGGCACACCTGATAAAATCTTTTTTTAAAAAAGATAAACCTAAAATTTAACCCCAATTTAAGTAGAATGGGATCCACATTTTAGCTTTGGATTTCATAGCTTTAGAACCAAGATTCTGAGAACTGTCTTTGAAGAGTGTGTACTTACACTGCAAGGCAAGCTTAGTCATGCATTTTCAACAAATAAGAACAAATATTTATTTGTATTTATTAACAAATGCTTATTGAGCACCTAGTATGAATGAGGCCCTGGGGATACAGCAGGAAATGACATAGACATGACCTACTCCACTGACATTTAAATTTCAGGGAGGACTGCTTCATGAGAGTTGCTGTCTCTTCTGTACGCTGCTTTCCTTTTCTGCTGATTCTATAATGACACACTAAAGCAAATTTTTTGAAAACAAAATCCAACCAACCTACAATCTGCTGTTTCTCTTCACCCCCCCGAAAAGGGGGCCTTCTGATGATAAAATCCTGTCCACAGTTTATACACAGCCATCATTTACATAATTTTGCTTTTAGCTCGTCCAGGGTACTGACTAAAATATCTTTTGCTCACTGGTAGTGAAAATAAAGGTGGCACATACATGTGTGTCTGTGGCTGGAGAGGGACAGCTACCTATGGATTAGACCCATGGTGTTACTGAGGCAACAAAACTCCCTGTAGAAAAAAATAACTCAGTGGATTAGAAGTTTCATCTTAAAGTGGATGATAACTTGTTTCCAAGATCTGCAGATAAATAGGACGTTACGCTAAAAGCCCCAAATGCCCAGTTTGGTTCCTGATGTCCAAGTGCAAATGAGCTAAAGCCAAGATCCAGAGGGACCATTTGGGGGAACTTAAGGATGTTTATCTAGCATTATCCTTGTGCTCTGGGAGGAGCAATTCCCTTCCAGAAGAGGAGAATCAGATCTAGCAGGGAAATTTACCATAGGAGTATTTCCACTTACGTAATTCCATTTCACTGACCAAAATATTAAGTACTCACACACAATTTTACATATACGTGTGTGTGTGTGTGTGTGTGTGTGTTTTAAAGATGTATTTATTTACTTGAGAGAGAGAGAGCAGGGGGAGGGAGAGGGAGACAAGCCAACTCCCCGCTGACAGGGAGGGGAGCCTGACACAGAGCTTGATCCCAGGACCCTGAGATCATGACCTGAGCTGAAACCCAAGAGTCAGATGCTTAACGAACTGAGTCACCCAGGTGCCCCAATTTTATATATATTTTAGACAAAGCTTAAAGTGATAGCTCTTCTGGGGAGGGGGGAAGAGAAAGAATTGAGTCTTGCTGTAAAAATTATTTCTCTCAGTGATTATTGTCATCTCTTTTGAAATTTTTCTCCTTCTCTCTTTGAACAGATGACCCTAAAGCCATTATTGCTAATCTCACGGTAAGTATTACAGGTCACCCAGCCTCTGCCCTCAGAGTAGCTTCCACATACTCACTTCCTAGGATCCCCTACCCTGTGGGGCGGAAGGAACATTTTCCTTACTGCCTGGCAGTCCCATATATTTGTTTCTCTAAGAGTTCTCAAAACTTCAAAACTGTGGACAGCTGCAGGCTCCCTAATGGTCTTGGCAGTGGTACAAACTGAGAATATTTGATCTTTCCATTAGAACTGAAAAGTACTCATTCATGAGTAAACACATCCTTACTCTCTCTGAACCAGATCTGCCCATCACCCGGTTCCATCGCCCCCCCGCCCCTGCAGGATGTAATCACACAGGCCCAAGTGTGCGTCGTCCTCCCTTCCCACCCCACCTCCCGTCCCTTGACTTGAAGTAGTTGGAAGAGGCTTTAGAGTTTGAGTTGCTCATAGCTGTAGTCTCACAAGTCAGGAATATATCTTAAAAATTCCCAACTACCCTCTGATAACCTTCCATGTCATCTACCAAGTTATCAAATCCCCTTTGAACCTAGTTCTTTTCAGCTTGCGTTATTTGATAGGGGATGACAAATTCCATTTATTCACTAACCAGCCTTTTGTTTGGCTTAAAACCTCCTTTGATTTTCTAGAGAGAGAATATCTAGGACTTTTTCTAGAAAATCCTCCATATAAAGTCCAATTTCCATTTCTATTTCAGTGTAAAAAACCAGATCAGCACTTTAAGCCTTACATGAAGCAGCACCTTCCCAAACGCTTGCACTATGCCAACAACAGAAGAATTGAGGACATCCATTTATTGGTGGACCGCAGATGGCACGTCGCAAGGTAACTTGGGGATTGGCAGGGACTCTTCTTGATCTTCATAACCACCTCTTTAGCAACTAGAGTGCTATAAGGTCCTTAGCCATCAAAAAGAAAAAAACAAAAAAGAAATCTCAGTTGGAAATCCCACCATTTGCAAAGACTTTTTATGCTAGATCAAAGTGCTGAGCCAACACATCTCTGTTTTCTGTATCCCAGCCTCTTGGTGTCTCTTTGAAGTCTCTCAGTGCATCTCTGTGTGGTCTCTCTCTCTCTCTCTCTTTCTCTCTCCTTTCATTTTTTAAATTTACACCCTAGCCTCTATTCTTATTACTTATTAGGTCAAAAGTGTGCCTGGGACATTGGCTTACCACAACTGGACTGATTTGGTCTGGGTTGACAAGACTTACCCTGTAGCAATATTTGTAGAGGAGTTTAGAAAATGTTGTTAATCTTAAAACTTCTGTTACTGTAGGCACGTTTTATATTGCCTTAAATATTTCAGATGTTTGCCTTCTTTTGAGCTATAAAAGACTTTCCAATATTTAAGAGACTATTTCTTGCTCTTGAATCTGGTGTAGAATGTGTCCCGAAATTCTAAGCACTTCCACAGAATTAATCATTAAAAGTTTATCCATTCTCAAACAGACCTGGCAGAAGCCCTTTTCCGCTCACTCTTGCTCTGACTTTCTCCTTAAAAAAAGCTTTGTGAGCTGGTCTGTGGTAATAATCGAACTACTATATACACTCTAGTTGGGTACTTTAGTGAGTTTACCAAGGGAGCAAAGATGACGAGAAGATGGCGGTCCTCTAGAAACTCACATCAGTATGAAACACCCGGCGAGAGACATGTGACAAATACATAAATATCCTATGGTAATTGTCAGGGGGCTACACAGAGTTAAATATGTAGGATTATGTAAAGAGGTGTATGAAGACCAGAAATTATTGAAATCATTTAGAATGGACATGGGGCATCTTCATGGAATAGTTACAAAGATGTGAATGATATGGGCTTGGCCGAGTGTGTCGTCTGCAGGGCCTTTTACATACGGGGTGACATGGTAGAGAGAGCAAATTCGGTGCAGCTGGTTGATATGAAGGAAAACTGGGTGTTGAGTAGAAGTGAGAGATGGTGACAGTTGACCAAATTAGTGGAGACCAAAGCCAGGTATTTTAATCATCAGTAAATCTTTTTGATTCAACTCTTGCATTGTTGAGTTATCATATACACATATCTCATTATCCCAAGCGGAAAGTGCTTTTCCTAAGAGTGGGGCCCCAAATGTTTAATTTGATTTCCACCAAGCCCTTTAGTTCAGTGCAGTAGACCCTGTAAGTGCTTACAAGGATCCATAGAAATTGGCCCCACAGGAAAATTTGTATTAATAAACATGAAAGTGTTTTTGGAAAAGTGCTGCGTGACACTTGATCAAAAGGCATTTTCCTGTCACAGCAGGAAGGTCAAGTGGTTTTGATGCCTAGAGAGCAATGTTTTCACTTTCTATTTCTAAATAGAGATGTTGTCTAGGTGAGTCTGGGCTTTTGTGAAATATGTCACTATTATATGTTAGGTTTCCCACTCAGTTATACTCTCTAGTTGTATTCTACAGATAGGTAAATTTGTGTGCAAACATTTTTATAAAATACAGATCTCCATTCATTGATGAAGTATCCCATGTTTAAAAAGTGCCTACTTTGGGGATGCCTGGGTGGCTCAGTTGGTTAAGCGGCTGCCTTCAGCTCAGGTCATGATCCCAGGGTCCTGGGATTGAGTCCCACATCGGGCTCCTTGCTCAGCAGGGAGCCTGCTTCTCCCTCTGCCTGCAGCTCCCCCTGCTTGTGTGCTCTTTCTCTCTCTCTCTCATTCTCTCTCTGATAAATAAATAAATCTTTTAAAAAAGTGCTTATCATGTGCTTGGCATTGTTCACTCCTGTATCCCAAACAAACATGATCCCAGAGTGGTGAATCTTAGTTTTGGGGCTAGTGAAGCACATGGGCAGACAGAACACGACCTGTGACAAATGCTTTGCTCAGTGCAAGCATGAGGTACGAGGAGAGGGTAACTGACTTCTGTTCAGAGGTCCCCATTTGTCCTGGGCCAGTTGTCAAAATAAAGCCAATTGGGGAAAATGAATAGCATCATCTTTTCAACACTACAGGGATGATACAATTATAATAGAGACAAATATGCTTGTAAAATCAACTTCTTAGAGATATTTTGTGTGCTCAAATTGGCTTTTTATGAGGCATTTCATGAGAAATCCTGACTAATCCTATAATTATTTTGATATAGGAAACCTTTGGATGTATATAAGAAACCATCAGGAAAATGTTTTTTCCAGGGAGACCATGGATTTGATAACAAGGTCAACAGCATGCAGGTATGACCACAGACCTGGAGTTGAAAATGTATTTTAGTGATTCTCAGAAGGGCTGGCGAAGAAGGGTGTGAATAAAGTTGTACAGTATTCATGAACAGGGGAAGGGTTGCTACTGGATATTAGCAATGTCTAATTGTTTTTGTTTGTTTTCTTTTCTTTTGGAAGACTGTTTTTGTAGGTTACGGCCCAACGTTTAAGTACAAGACTAAAGTGCCTCCATTTGAAAACATTGAACTTTACAATGTTATGTGTGGTAAGTCACTTACTTAATCAAAGCTGAGTTATCATATGATAACTCAGATGCTTCATAAGGTCAGAGAAAGAACTGAGGTGTCTGTTTTCTAGGACCACTTCACCTCCCTGGAAAAAAAAAATGGTGGTAACGTGCCCATTGGTTCGAAGGACAGAGTCTCATCTCCTTCTAAGGCTTCTTTGTCTTCCTTTAACAGTTGACTAATGGGGAGTTTTCATAGTGTTGCTGTTGGCAGCCTCTGGCTGATCTCACATCACAGTACAGTTTGACACCACTGGTCAGAGACCCGATGAAGCAAGAAGAGTTCCTCACAGAGCTTTCTCCCACCTTCATCTCTCATGTTGCAGCGCAGTTAAAATGTTGCCAGCTTGCATCCTGGCCAGCTATTTATGTGCTCCTAATTATTTTTCTTCCTTGAGCTTCTAGTTGCTGAATGAGGACAACTTTTCCTATTTAGTAAGGGAGTGCCAGTCTGGTGGTTAGAGGGGGAGTCTGAAAGTCGGGTCTCCTGGGTTCTTTTCCCATCTTGGCTGCTCGCTCTCCCCTGTCCTGCCTCTCAGCTTAGGCGAGTCACTGTGTGCCTGCTTGGCAACTGTTCACTTGCTATGAAATCAGCCTGTTCATTTCACAGCAGCCTTTCAAGGCACTGGGCCAAAGCCTCCTCTTCTCGCCATACTTCTGTGGAGTGCATTAGAGGGCAGACTAGAGGTTATTTATTGATTATAAGTCCTATTCCAAAAGGTGGGATAAAAAGTCTCAGCGCCGTAGGAAGGTGTTGTCCCTGTCGCAGTCAGAGACATAAGCAGTAGCTAGGCAGGGCCCCATTCCTTCCCTCTTTCTTTTTGGGAATCTCTCTCTCCATAGTTGGGCAACGACCATGGCTATTTCCAAAAGCTGTGGCAAGACATGGTCAGCTAGCATGGTTCAGGAACTAAGAAAGGAGTGCCTACAACTAATTTTGGCTTTATCCAATTCAGATTTGTGTTCAGAGTTTTCAGACCATTAGAACATGAAAGGTTTTGACTCTTACTGTATCTCATCAAAAAATATTTATAAAGCACCTGGCTTCCTTTCTTTCCTCTCACCAGATCTCCTGGGCTTGAAGCCAGCTCCTAATAACGGGACCCACGGAAGTTTGAATCATCTCCTGCGCACTAATACCTTCAGGCCAACCATGCCAGAGGAAGTTACCAGACCTAACTATCCAGGGATTATGTACCTTCAGTCTGATTTTGACCTGGGCTGTAACTGTGATGATAAGGTAGAGCAAAAGGTAGAAATAATCTTTATGTTTATCATGGAGGAGCTTGTTGGGTGTAGAGCAGTGCTGTCCACTAGAACTTTCTGTGATGACGGTCTATTTCTGGGCTGGTCACTGGGCAGATACAGTTTTTAAGCACTTGGAATGAAAATTTAAATTTTGTTTAATTACTTTGAATTGAAAGAGCCATATATGGCTGGTGGCTACCATTTTGGGGAGCATAGGTGTAGAGAACAAAGGGCAAAAAAGTAGAATTCATGATGCTGTTCTGGAGAGTCACAATTCCCAACCAAAGGCTTTTTCTTTTTTTCAACCTGGATCACGTGTCTATCTATCATGGTCCCAATAGGAAACAGATGGCCTATGCACAAAAGGTTTTTAAAGAGAGTTTAAAGGGGTTATGTGAATCATGTTTACTGAGAGGATTATTTACGTAGGCTGGGCAGGGTAGAGGCAAGGTAGTGAGCGATGCTATAGCACCCGGGGGCTCACAAGGTGTCAATCCTTGTGAACAATAAAGGGACTAGAACATGGAGAGAGAACTGTATAGAGGGGAATTATGGGATTTGGTAGATGGGTGCAGCTGGTACACTGCAACCTGGGGGAGTAAATACTCTCTGTTGTCTCTCCTCTAATTGCTCACTGGTGCCTTGCATTGGTGGAAGCCAGCAGGGAGCTGGAGGAGCAGGCTGGCTCTTTGGTACAAGGTCAGTTGCCCAGGGTGCAGAGCAGGGGAGAGGAGGGTGCAGCATGGATGGGGAGGAGGGTGGTACAAATAGAAAACCACCCAGCACATTGTGTTTGGACAGGTTTTGAACACCAAACTACAAGTGTTAAGCAATAATTTGCTTATTGAATTTTATATTGATCTAAGACCCTTATAGTTACCAGTCAGTGCTCTGATAACAAGAAATAATCAGTGTTACCACACTGAGTTGATGTGATTCCAACACAAAGAAAAAAAAATCTGTTATTTTTGTATGTGTGGTTTTATTATTGGTAATGTGTGAATCTTCTATTAGACCTTGGAAAATGGACCATAGTTCTCCTGCCTACCCTGTCCCCTTCTACTGTGTGCTACCTTCCAGGATTCCTAAGGGTCTGGGAGCCACAGGGTGGGAAAAGCTCACCACTGCAGGAATTCAGTTTGCTCTTCTTCCCCCAACCCCTTTTATTTCTTCTTCCTACTTTTGCTCCTGACAAGAACCAACAAAGCTAATTACTATAGGCAGGTAATTTCTCAGACCTCAGCTGGAGGTGTTGCATTGCCAAAGTCACTAGGAAGTGGCTTTTGAGGTAGATTCCAAGTATAACTTTAGAGGAATCTGGTAGTTGTATCTTGCTTTCTGAATTACCTTTCTGCTGGAAAACAAGAAATATTTTGGATTTGTTATCTGAAACCATTTTAGACAAATTCTGGATTGTCTTTATTTTGTCTATGGGTTTCTCCAAAAGACTACATTCCTTCTCTTAAAAAAAAAAATCCAGACATCCTGAGAAGGTGTACAGATTAATAAAATAAAATACCATAATACACACATCATGAGAAAGAAAATGTTACAGATTCAGTGGAAGCTCCTTGTGTACACACTCCCTTCCAATCCCACTTTTTTCCTACCCCAGAGGTAATTACTATCTTGAATATAGTGTACATAATTGCCAGGCAGGTCTCTATATTTTTACTCCATACATATATATCTCTTAAATAATATATTAATTAATCTTTAATATAGTTCCCTAAAATAACCTATGGTACAGTTTTTATACATTTCTGTGTAAATAGGAACACTACATCAAAAACTAATGATGTAATATATGGCGATTAACATTACATAATAAAAAAAAATAGTGTGCTAAAATAAATAAATAAATAAATAGTGTTGTACTATATGTATCCTGCAGTTATTTTGTTTATTGTATGTTTGAGATGTATGCACATTAATACATGAGTTTTAGCACATTCATTTTTTACTGCTAATAGTTAACATTTGTGTAAATATACCATAATGATTTTATTCATTTTCCTATTTGAGAATATTTGGTAATTTCCAGTTGTTAGCTCCTCCAAACAAGAATGCGGTAGACATTATGGCCAGTGTTCTCGTACACGTATGCCAGTTGCTGAGCCATTACTTTCCAACCTTGGAAAAAGTGATTTCATTAATTAGTTTGGGAATCGCTTTAGTGTACCTAGGATTAATCTGAAATATTGAGGTAGTATTCTAATTAGTTTACATATATATGTGCCCAAATAACCATTCTTACCATAGTTTGGAACTTGCTTCCATGATTATCCACAGTTTTAGGGAAAGGAAACAAAGTCATGGGGAGATTAAAGAAGGTGCTCGTGACCACTGATCTCCTAGGAGGTGGAGCCTACAATATCAATTTGAGATCAAATAGGAATTCCTCTACAGAACTTATGGATTTTAGGGTCCTGTTTTGAATTTAGTAAGATTCTAAGTAGAAAGAAGCATGCAGGAAAGACAGGACATTTCTGATTTGCTTTTTTTTTTTTTTTTTCTCCTTTCCTTTTCTGGTTTTCACACATGAAGAACAAATTGGATGAACTCAACAGACGCCTTCATATAAAAGGGTCTACAGAAGGTGAGGAGTTGATGGGGAAAAACAATCAGTTAAGTTTTTGTTTTTAGTTTTCAGAGATTGAAGATACTTCTTATTTACTTCATAGTGTAAGCACAATATTTTTTAAAATTAAAATTTGGGTTGTGATATGATTTTCATATCCATCTGGCAAAGGGTATTGGTTTATTCTATGTATGCAAGATGCCGGCTGTTTTGTTTCTCAGTAGCTTTTAGGCTCTCTGAAAAACAGGCATAGCACTGTGATCTGATGGGTCATAAGTGAAGGTGCTGATGGGGACTTCTATGAAGGGACTGGAAGTCACAGTTATAAATAATAGCAGCTGGTACCTATGATGAAGCTTATGTACCTGGAGAGGCAATGAATACATTGTGGGGAGAGATACTCAGAAGGAACCAATCTGAACTCCCTCTTTACATGAGAATCATCTGGAGCCCTCTAACTCATTCTCCTATTTTATGTAGACAAAATACAATGTACAATGATAACGTGCATGTATTAGTCAACTTTTGCAAGCTTGTGACTGAAGAAGAGAATCTCAGTGGTTTGTACCAAGAAAGCTGCATTTCTGGCTCACATTTTGGTATGCTGACCATAGGCCAGGTGTGGCGTGGGTACTCTTTATTCTGGAATCCAGGCTGAAGGAACAGCCCCTAGCTGGGGCATGCCCTTCTCCTGGCAGAGGGAAGAGAGGAACAGCAGGACCATGCAGTGGTTCTCAATACTTCTGCTTTTATGAGGCATTTGTCATCACATTCCCAGTTGACTGGTGAAATCAGAGCACTTGAAACCAAGGGAGTAGGGAAGTCATCTTTCCACAGGGATGCTGGCCTGCAAGACACATGCCAGTGCGTGATCATATATACTCCTTTACAGAAGGGCAGTCAAAGAGAAGGAACAATAATGCAGTCTACCACATAAGCTCTTCCTTATGGTTTTGAAATTCCAGAAAATGAGAAGAAAATAGAAGGGGAGGGAAAGGCTCCAATGTAGGATACTACAGGAGATGGGCTGGCATCTTGCAAATCTTGCAACAGCAAAGGAATGACGAGAAGTATATTACAAAGCAGATGGACCTCACACACAGCAAAGCAGATGGAACTCAAACATAGCCTCTCCAAGTCAGGCAGCAAAGATACACACTGTCAAATTCTGAGAGGCATTTTTTGAGTTATTAGCTTATATAGGGCCCTATTTATCATATGTGTTCTTTTCGATCTGATTAAGTAAAGGACAAGGAAACCAGTAGATTTTATTTCCTTGACTCGTTTTCCTTTTTTTTTTTTTTTTTTAAGAGAGAGTGTGAGAGAGCTTGGGGGAGGGGCAGAGGGAGAGAAAGAATCTTAAGCAGACTCCATGCCCAGCACAGAGCCTCAGTCTGGGCTTGATCTCAGAACTCTGAGATCATGACCTGAGCGGAAATGAAGAGTCGGACACTAAACGGACTGAGCCATCCAGGCACCCCTTATTTTCCCTATTTTTTTTAAAGTTGTTTATTTATTTAAGAGAGAGACAGAGACACAGAGAGAGCAGGGAGAGGGCCAGAGGGAGAGAGACAAGCAGACTCCCTGCCGAGCAGAGAACCCGAGATGGGGCTTACCCCAGGCTCGATCCCAGGACCCTGAGATCATGACCTGAGCCGAAGTCAGGTGCTTAACTGACTGAGCCCCCCAGGCGCCCCCCCCTTAATTTCCCTTGTGATAAAGATCTTCATCTTCCTCCTCCTTCCCTTTTTGCCTCACCACCCCCCCTCTTCTCTCTTTGATCTCGGAACACACAGACTCTTGGGCATGCAATTGGATTAACAGCTTTGAAAATAGGACTCGGTTGGTAGAAGGCATACACGTCCTTCACAAACTCTAAAAGTGATTTGAAATGTTTGATACCTAGCTGCTGGCAAACTACAGTGTCATTATACTTAGAAAAATGGAAATGTTGCCAGGGTCAAGGGGTACAGAGTCTTATGATGGGAGTTTTTCAAATATCCAGTCAACAAGGCAGAGAAATAACATCGAGATGTTTCTCTTCTAGAAGGCACTAATAAAATAGTTAATAATGATAACTTTTAATGGACTCTTGTGTTTTTGCTGGTTCAGGCTCTGGCTATTCATGGTACTAAGGCATTTCCATTTTGGGAAGAAATCCTGCATTTAACTTGGTGGCAGGGTTCTCATGTGACAAAACCAATGTCACGACTCAGCATAAACAGTAGTCTCAAACTTCTGAGCATGAAAATAAGTACCTTTAGGCGAAGCACTGACTTTTGGGGCTGGAAGGAGCTATAGCTAGTGACTGTTCCTCCCCATTGCTCCACTCAGAGGTGAATGTGTCTTATTTCAAGATGATTTCACCTTACCGAAGCTTGAAGTTGATATGCTTTCATGGAACTAGACCTTCATAGGTGTGAATTGAGTGCCTACTGGGACAGGAACTGATTTCTCTGAGACATCATCTGGTTCTCTCCACTGTGTCGCTGATAGTTTCCTGCATATGGGCGTCACAATGGTGACAGAAAATATTAGGGGAAGATCATGGTAGCCTATCTCTTTGGTCTGCTTCTGACCTCGTGGGACAGTCTTTAATGGTACAAGAGAGACTTTAGAGCTATTACATGGAATAAAAATAATTATACACCATTGTCTTATTATGTGCAAAGCATTTCCTTGTTTAGATTCTGGATAATGTGTAAGCTTCCATAGTCTCTCCCCTGTCTTCCTGAATCTCTGTCTCTTGGTCGTTGGCTATGCCCTTAAGGGTCTTATCTCAGTCATTTATGAAGCCACAAAGTGACATTTTCTTGGTCAGAGTTATCTCTGGTCTTTATGGTGTTTCCTGGGTCATAAATCTAGTCTCCCACTTGAAATACTGGGTGTCTGCTCCACTACAGTAGAACTTCATGAATTTGAGTCACTGTGTGTATGAGTGCACACACATGTCATGTTCAGAATATTACTTCTCCCTTCTGGATATCTTTGAATATATATTGAGGCTTTTAAAGCATTTTGTAGACTTAAAATTCTATACTAATATAAAGTTGTATTATTTTTATTTCTAGTTTTTTTTTTTTAAAGATTTTATTTATTTATTTGACAGAGAGACACCGTAAGAGAGGGAACACAAGCAGGGGGAGTGGGAGAGGGAAAAGCAAACTTCTTGCAGAGCAGGGAGCCCGATGCGGGGCTCGATCCCAGGACCCTGGGATCATGACCTGAGCTGAAGGCAGATGCTTAACGACTGAGCCACCCAGGAGCCCCCCTTTTATTTTTTTAAAGATTTTAAATTTCTAGTTTTTTTTAAACACATCTGTAGTTAGCTGATTTTTTTCATAAGAAACCACGTACTATGCACATTCCATTTGTAACCTTCATGTGTGTCTATCTTAATGTCAAATGCCGCAAACTCCCTCACACATAATACATGTGTACAAGCTGTACGTCACAATGAAACAACCCAGGGGATACTTGAGGTCTATTAATCTTAGGCAGTATTTTGCTATAAATATTTAAACTGTTATAGGATTGAGTCTTTCACTATAATGAAGAGGAAAAAGTACATAACCTTCAAAAACAGTGATCTAAACTGCTTGCTAAAGCCTTAATATTTCTACATTTGTGGTGAATTCCGGATTTTAATTGCAGGACTGTTGTTGTTTCCAAATCACATGTATGTCATGTCTTAACAAATTTGCTGTGCAATGAAAACGTATTTCTTTGAGCCATTGAGTCAATAGATGAATGAATGAACAAAGTGGAAAATTTTAAATTTCTCATAGCAAGCAATTTGGGCACAATAGCCCCGTATAATTTTCACTTTAAGAATAATTATACTATTTATTATTACCTTAGTCTTTCCTCTATTTACATTGGTATAAAAATGTTTTATATTTTGTTAGGTTAACATTCACTATCATCTTCATGAAGAAAGGAATTAAAAATCATTTTAACCCGAAATATATTGGAACCTTTATCACATACAATAAGAAGTTAGTTTGGATAGAAAAATGACTGAAACACTAATAACTCTTGTGAACTTTAAAGCAGACAGGCGGGGGGGTGGGGGGCGCTCCTGGGTGGCTCAGATGGTTGAGTGTCTGCCTTTGGCTCAGGTCATGGTCCCAGGGTCCTGGGATCGAGCCTCACATCGGGTTCCTGGCTCAGCAGGGAGCCTGCTTCTCCCTCTCCCTCTCCCTCTGCCTCTCCTCCTGCTCACGCTCTCTCTCTCTCTCTGTATCTCTGTGTCTCAAATGAATAAATAAAATCTTAAAGAAAAAAACAAAAGGGACTAGACTAGACAGGAAATCTTCTGTGTAGCTCTTCTCAATGCTGAGATCTTTCTAACTTTTGTTATTTCTGGAGATGTTAGCTATGCTAGAGAAAGAAGGAGATATACTTGTGTTTCTCTCTGTGTGTATCCTTATGTGTGGGCTGGGGAAGATTTGGAAGAAATCAATAAATAGTATAATTCCTTATGATTTATAGTAAGATCTAAGATGAATTAGATGGAACAGTCACTGAGCTTTAATAACCTCTGCCTACCAATATTCCTGCTGTTATTGAAGGAGAGCATACGCCTTTTACAAAATCACTGCAATTACAACTACAACCACTTTGGGTCAAGACTGAGCTAGGTGCTTTACCTATTTTGTCTCTGAACAGTGCAATGCCCCAGGGAGATACGAAGCTTTGGGAAGTTAAGTTACGGAATCACAGAACTTTCGAAAGCTGAGATGAGATTTGATTCCAGTTCTATGTGGCACTAAAGCCCTTGTGCTTTTCTCTGTAAATGCTTCTTATTCTAAGGGCTGATATGAAGAGAAAATATCAAGAGGGTTTAGAAGTTGTTTCTGAAGTACTGGATGCTTTGATACAAATCGCTCTTCTTTCTTTAAAAAAATTAATAGATTTATTTAAATTTATTTAAATTCCATTAATTAACAGACAGTGTAATATTAGTTTCAGGTGTACAATTTAGTGATTCAGTACTTCCATACAACACACGCTGCTCATCACAAGTGGTCTCCTTAATCCCCATCACCTATTCACCACATCTTCCCACCCACCTCCCCTCTGGTAACCATCAATTTGTTCTCTATACTTAGGAGTCTGTTTCTTGGTTTGCCTCTCTTTTTTTTGTCCTGTAATCATTTGTTTTGTTCCTTAAGTTCCACATATGAATGAAATCATATGGCATTTATCTTTCTCTGACTTATTTTGTTTAGCATAATACTCTCTAGCTCTATCTGTGTTGGTGTAAATGGCAAGATTTCATTTTTTGATGGCTGAGTCATATTTCATCATATATATATATGCCCTATCTTCTTTATCCATTCATCAGTCAATGGACATTTGGGCTCTTTCCATAATTTGGCTATTGTAGATAATGCTGCTATAAACATTGTGGTGCAAGTATCCTTTGAATTAGCATTTTTGTATTCTTTGGGTAAATACCTAGTAGTGCAACTGCTGGGTCTTAGGGTAGTTCTATTTTTAACTTTTTGAGGAAACTCACTAATGTTTTCCAGAGTGGCTGTACCAGTTTGCATTCCCACCAACAGTGCATGAGAGTTCCTTTTTCTCTACATCCTCACCAACACCTGTTTCTTGTGTCGATTTTAGCCATTTTGGTAGGTATGAGGTGATATCTCATTGTAGTTTTGATTTGCATTTCCCTGATGATCAGTGACATTGAGCATCTTTTAATGTGTCTTTTGTCTATCTCTATGTCTTCTTTGGAAAAATGTCTATTCATGTCTTCTTGCCATTTTTAAATGGAATTATTTGTTTTTGGGTGTTGAGTTGTTTAAGTTCTTTATATATTTTGGATACTAGCCCTTTATCAGATATCTCATTTGTAGGTATCTTCTCCCATTCCTTAGGTTGCCTTTAGTTTTGTTGATTGTTTCCTTTGCTGTGCAGAAGATTTTTATTTTGATGAAGTCCCAATAGTTTATTTTTGCTTTTGTTTTCCTTGCCTATGGAGACATATCTAGAAAAATGTTGCAACAGCTCATGTCAAAGAGGTTACTGCCTGTGTTCTCCTCTAGGATTTTAATGGTTTCCTGTCTCACATTTAGGTCTTTAATCCATTTTGAATTTATTTTTGTGTATGGTGACAGAGGGGGTGGTCCAGTTTCATTCTTTTGTAAGTTGCTGTCCAGTTTTCCCAACAACATTTGTTAAAGAGACCGTCTTTCCATTGGATATTCTTTCCTGCTTTGTTTAAGATTAATTGACTGTATAGTTGTGGGTTCATTTCTAGGCTTTCTATTCTGTTCCATTGATCTGTGCCAGTACCATACTATTTTAATTACTACAGCTTTGTAGTATAACTTGAAGTCTAGAATTGTGATGCCTCCAGCTTTGCTTTTCTTTTTCAAGGCACATTGCTGTTCTTATTAGCTTCTCGCCAAACATGACTCAGGCAGAACTCATGCCTGGGAGTAGTTGGATCTTCATTCCAGTGTGCCCTCCCTTAGATAACCTAGCAGCATGGACTTGGAGACTGCCCAAAATGCTAAAGAAGAATAATGGACCAGGAGGATAGAGGCCTACATTCTGGGTACTGCTTTGTAGCTGAATTATCTTCTACAAATCATGAGCCTCCAGTTCCTTCATTAGTAAAATGAAGATGATATTGATCTGGCTAGTGTATCTCTTGGGGTTTTATTAGGCAGGTTATATATAGAAAGTCAGTTCTTGAGAGTCATAAAGAACAGTGTTTTAAAAAAATAATACAATCATCCATTTATTCAATGAGTACTGACCAAGTAGATATTATGCATTTGGTATTGTTAGAGGTAGAGATACAATGATGAACAAAACAGAGAAAATCTCTATCCTCATTAAATTATTATTTTATTGTGAGATTTAGCTGGTTGATGAATTACAGCATGGTGTCTAAGGGTTAAGATAAGAAAGAATGGGACATTAACAGGCATTGAATCAAATCTCAGAGGAGGTGGACATGGCCATAAATGATAGCAGGCACTTGCAAGGGAAAGGAGGAGAAAGAATGAAGGAAAAGGAAAGACCTTAGATAGAGATTATGTGGTGAAATCCAATGGTATGGTATGTGGGAGTGAATGTTTTAAAAAAAAAAGACCAAAAAAGAGAGATTTTCATGTGGCTCTCAAGTCAGCCAGCTAATCTGTGAGAATATGAATCAGGAAGCTGAGGAGGGAAAAGAAAGACAGACTCAACATCTGGATGACCAAATTTTGGAAGACAAAAGAATGAGCCTTGGGGAAGTCCACACCACTTAAAAAGATTTGCCTCACAGTATTTTGCCAAATGTGGTATCTGGAGGAGAATCCTGGCATGTACCCAACATGCCAGAGACTACTGTAAGCAGGGAACTGGGGTATGGGATGAAGACTCTGTGTGGAATCCCATGCAGCAGGAACCCAGCCTGAGAAGACCTGGAGTGCGCTAGACCCATATCAAGAAGTCACGAGGAGCATATTTCCAAAAGTAGAGGTTTGCAGGCTCATATCTGAGGTGGCTGGTCTCAAGATGAAGAGCTTATGTGTCCAGAGACTGAGATTCAAATACAGCTTTATGGCTTAAGCAGGAACTCTGCTAAACAGAAATGCAATGGATGGCTTGCCCAAGATGTCACAAAGAGTAGCAGAGTCAGGTTGTGAACAAGAATCAGTGGTTCTTTGATACTCTGACAAACTGAAAAAGGAAAATCTAAATTTTGATTCTGGACCATAAAATTTGTGTTTCTTACTGCAAAGACTATTTCACCTCTTTCTTAGATGAAACAATTATTCTTCAGGAAGACCTGAGTAAATTCTTTGAGTTAATTGGGGAAATTGGTTGGATTTTAGGAAACTGTCAAAACCACTGTGTTGTTTTTTTCTTCATGCCATATATGCCCTGTTGACAGTTAAGAAAAAGTCACATAATGATATATTTGTGCTTCAGCACAAATGTGCCCAAAACAGCAATTGTGCTTAGCTTGGGAGCTATGATGAAGCGCACATTTCTGAAGAGCTATGAAGTGCACATTTCTTTTTTTTTTTAATTTTTTAAAGAGTTTATTTAATTATTTGAGAGAGAGAGAGAGAGAGAGTGCACACAAGTGGGGGGAGGGGCAGAGGGAGAAGCAGACTCCCTGCTGAGCGGGGAGCCTGACATGGGGCTCAATCCCAGGACCTTGAGATCATGACCTGAGCCTAAGGCAGACCGTTAACCAACTGAGCCACCCAGGTGCCCCGAAGTGCACATTTCTACACATTCAGAGCAGAAGAGTGAATAGAGATGGAGAAGCTTAACTGGGGAAATCTTTCAGAAGAAAGTGAATCTTAACATGTCTCTTTCCCTTTTGTCCCTCTCTCCCTCTCTCCTTCATTTCTCTTCCACAGGGGACTGGACTATGTGAGCATGTCATTTGTCATGCACATTTGAGTATGGAAAGGGGCACTGTTAACAATTATGCCAGGGCAGCGGGCTTAGCTTCCTACATTCCCTAAGGCCTGTTCTGATGCCGTCTCATCCCCATCCACGGCATTCCTCATGCTCTGTGTTCCCACTGCACTCTGTGGGTCTCTCTGATGTGGCACATACCATATTGCACTTGAGTTATTTGTGCCATGTTGGTCTCTCCCATTGAACTGTGACCTTTTTGAAGGTAATGATGTGGGAAACAAAGGCAAAAGAAAAAGTAAATTTCCGTACTACTTACAGCCCATTGACAAGTCCTTGAAACGGGCAGAGTGGCCTTCCTCTAGGAGCTCAGCTGCTTCGAAGTTAATACCTTGCTAAGGGCACCAGGCAATCTTGGCCTGACCCCCAGGATCTGTGAGTCTACTTTAACATATAAAAATCCCTTTGGAAACTTCCTTTATCTCTACCCTCCAAGATACATGTTGGCAACCATCCCCCAAGCATATGACCCACTGATATACATCTGAAGGGTCTCATGACTAAGGTTTTATTAGGTAAATGACCTTTTCCTAACAACAGCCAGCCCCCTCAAGGTCCTGGAAACCTTGCTTCCAAATTCCTTAAAGACTTATGCTCTCCCTAACCGCCTCCCAACTTGAAAGTCTATCATTGGGGTCACTCTTCATGACCCCAGCGCAGCTCTTCCTGCCTACAGGTCCTGCCCCTGTGTTTCAATAAAACCACCTTTTTGCACCAAAGATGTCTCAAGAATTCTTTCTTGGCCTTCGGCTCTGAACCCTAACATCTTTCCTCCATCAGTTAAGAACGCTCTCATAATTATCTTTGCCCAGTATCTCTCTACTATAGCCCAAGGCCTGGCACAAAAAAGATAATCAGTAAATGTTTCGATGAGGGAGAATACATTAATGAAGAATTGGAAGGGAGAAGGGTGACAGGACTGTTGGAGAAGCCATTCTTGGTAGAAAGAAAAGGAATCAGCATAGAGTTGCTAAGGATGATAATGACCAGAGTGTTATAAATAAACCGGCCTTCGCAGAAGTAAATGAGGACTAGAGAGAAAGCCAGACTTGGTGGAATCTTTCGATTGCCCAAGACTGTTTTGCTGCTGGCTGCTCTTAGGAGGGATGTTGCAAGGAAAAACGGGGCTGCTGTTTTGTTGTCTCTTAATGGAATAGATTGGATGGTAGGTTTGCATTTGAATTTGGAGGAATGTGTTTGGTAAGCATTAAAACTTGAATGATAAAAAGAAAATAGCTTCTCAAAGAATTTTGATACTTCTGCTTCCAGCTGAAACCAGGAAATTCAGAGGCAACAAAAATGAAAACAAGGAAAACATTAATGGAAATTTTGAACCTAGAAAAGGTTTGGTTTGAGTTTTAAAGGAAAGTCTGACTTGGTTAACTGCCCCCAAGTACTACTGTTATGATTTGCTGGCTTTTTATTTGTTCATTATATTTCATTTATATAAGGTTATCATATTATGTTCTAATTCTTAGGGTGGGTCCCCAAATTTGGCAGCTTAAACAAGGCTTCTCCATTTACTGCAATGCTGAAGAAGCCAAATGACCCAGAACAGGCTTTTGCGATAGCAGTGTGGGTCACTTTGCCTCAAATCAGCAGTTCTACTTGGGAAAGTCTTGCAAAAATATTCTACGAAGAATTTTCTCTGTTACTTGCATAGAATGGTAATACTTTAATTAAAGCAACATGTATACATAATTTAATAAGTGATTGCCGGAACTGATTTTCTCTAATAAAAATAATCATAAATTTTTTTTTATTATCACTTAGGGAATTGTGAATTGCCTAAGCCTCAATCTCTAAATATTTTGGTCTGTAGGACCCCAATTTCCAAGAATCTATGGAAGTTCTGACTTTAGCCTATCCAAAATGGGCATCTCAAGCTCCAGGCATTTATTGTGGGTGTGGAATGAAGGTTTGCGCACTAAACTCCCATTTCTTCTTAAAAGAGTAAGGTTTCAGAACTTTTTTTTTTTTTTAACCCCTAAGAGGAGAGCTTTCTCTTAGAGGTCCACATTCTTGGGTCTTAACTGAGTTCTTTGGTATGTGATGACCCTCCCCCTTCTGTATTCAAAGGACCCTCTTGAATGCCCACTTATTTTATCTATACATGTTCCTTTAAGTTCTTACCTAAAGAGTTTTCCTCCATGTGACAAAGCTGCTTACTTAAATGCTCATTACTACTCACTGTTTATGCTGAAATAATGCATTATTTGAGTTGCAGTTTGCAAATAATGATCAAAGAGTGCCTTCCTCTTAATTAAATCATTGGTTAATTTGATGAGCCTTTTCAGGGGTCAAATGAACGAATTCTATAAAAATCAATCCTATTGACTTCCCATTCAACTGAATCATTTCAATATTTATTATAATGTTTCCTTCCTATACAGATTAAAATTCTTCACAACTAAAGCATTAAAACGAATATGGCATTTACTTTATACTTTCTAACAGTAAGCTTTGACCCATGCTTAGGTGGTCAGATAAACCGCAAAGTGTTAGGAAAACTAACTTGATTAAATTAAGAAGGAGGAACTACACTATTAATAAGTAAACAAGCAAATTTTGGACACCTTGACTCTTCCAATATTTATTTCACATTTGTTGTAGTTTAATATATGTTTAACATGGTTTATGTTCTCTTTCCTAGAGAGACACCTCCTCTATGGACGGCCCGCAGTACTTTATCGGACTAGATATGATATCTTATATCACACTGACTTTGAAAGTGGTTATAGTGAAATATTCCTAATGCCTCTCTGGACATCATACACTATTTCCAAACAGGTCGTTGAAAAAGTTGGTTTTATATTCTTCATGTGATTACATTCCTTGCGTTAATGTAATGATTGCTTACCTAACAGAAATTTGTCTTAGAAAAGATTTTAATTTTTCTTGATGAAAGAAATCTTACATCGAATCGATTGCAAGTTATTTTGAACTACACTTTATTCAGTGTTCTAATAACTTCACAGGAATATGTTAAATTATCAACGTATCAAAGGGAGTATACTAATGCTTTTCATTGCTTTTACTCTGTTTGCCATTGCCCAATAGTTACCGAAGCCACCCAGATTTGGCTGTTTGTTTTAATAGACTTTATTTTTTTTTTAGAGCAGTTTTAGGCTCACAGCAAAATTGAGTAGGCACAGAGAATTCCCATATACGCCTGGCCTCACCTCTGCACAGCCTCCCTGACTGTCAACATCCTCTTTTTTTAATAAAGATTTTATGCTGGGGTTTCAGTTTTGGTGAAGATGAGATAGGTAAATTTATATCTGGATAAGAAAAATGTATTTGGCAGTTGAGGCATGTTTTTATTTCCGATCACAAGTGAATACATCCAGTGCTGCAAACCCAGCTTCCTGTTGGTTTGTACCCCGTGCGTGTGCATTTGCCCTGGTATACAGATGTATATGCAGTCTCTCTTTTTATAGACGATATGTCTATATTATTTCTTAGAGTGTTATTTTTTAAGCTGTCTTCCATGGAATCCTATCCATTACTTCAGCAGTCCAATTTCTGCTTTTCATATTGTTGTTTTACTTAAGATTTTGATAAAAGAGTTCTGCCACTAAAAAAATACAAGAGTTTGAAAATTCCTGGCTTACTGTATTTAAAACTGAGGCTTTGTTTTTGGAGTCAGGATATCAGAGTATGAGCTCTAGTAAAAGCTAGAGGGGTTTTGGTTCTGGCTGTTCATGATAGAGCAGCCTGGCTTCCATATTTCCACATTGCTTTAGCATGGTCTTTGTGATGGCATTCCTAACTACCTCTGACTCACCTTACAGGCAGAAGTCTCCAGTGTCCCCGAGTACCTGACCAACTGTGTCCGGCCTGATGTCCGTGTGTCTCCGAGTTTCAGTCAAAGCTGTTTGGCCTACAAAAATGATAAACAGATGTCCTATGGATTTCTCTTCCCTCCTTGTAAGTTACAGAATATCAGGATCTGACCATTCTAGAGGGATGTTATTTTCTGGAATCTGGACTGTTAGGATTTCAGTGGTCTTCAGGTTTTCTTCAAGAGAGGAACTCAAGAGACTGAAGAGGTGAACTTCTATGGGATCCTTCCAAAATCGGTCATAAGAGAGACCACTTTTCACAAATCCTGTTCTCTAGGAGAATTCTGAAGTACAAGGCAGTATACAGTGAGCCCCCTCACATCATTAAGTGGGACTCTGAAAGTGAAATAGTGTATCATTAAGACATTAATGTTTTAAATACTATACAGGTGATCACTTAAGAATATGGGAAGCTCTTTTATTCTCAGTGGCTTGATGACATGTTTTAAGTCCAAATTATGCTAGTGAAATCAAGGAATTCTTTTACATAATACGGAGTTGACCCAAGACTAGGTAGGAAGAAAAAGCATTGTAAAGATTTTGGGGAGACAGCTCTTGGTAAAGAAAAGACATTGGGTGGGAGAAGAAGGAGGAAATGCTTATCAAGTAGGGACCAAGTAGAAATAAAAGGAGTAGATCCATTCGCCATTCACTTCATGATGTTTGGACCATTTTAGAAGATTGATTTTTCATTGGTGTAGATTTTGGTAAGTAATGGACACTATTTGTTTGCCTAATGTTTAGATCTGAGCTCTTCACCGGAAGCTAAATATGATGCATTCCTTGTAACCAATATGGTTCCAATGTACCCTGCTTTCAAACGTAAGTCTGATATTTACCTAGTAAACTATTACTTATGAAAAGAAATATTTCTAAATTTGCCACTTACCTTTTCTACCTCTATGTTAATTTTGATAATAATAGTGTCTTTCACGTGTTTAGCTTTTATATTTTTTGAAGAACTTTCTTTTTTTTAAGATTTTATTTATTTGAGAGCGAAAGTGAGAGAGAGAGAGAGCATGAGTTGGGGGGAGGGACAGAGGGAGAGGAAGAAGCAGACTCCTTGCTGAACAGGGGGCCAGATGCAGGGCTCAATCCCAGGACCCTGAGATCATAACCTGAGCTAAAGGCAGACCCTTAAGCAACTGAGCCACCCAGGTGCCCAAATTTTTGAAGAACTTTCATGTAAATTCTCTACCATTAATCCAAAATATGAATCTGTGAGGGAGGTTGGTAGGTTGTTTGTCCCTTGCTTATAATTGAAAAATGAAAGTCACAAGAAATGACCCAATTCATAAATGACAGAAACTGTACTAAAGCAAGTTTGTATTTTGCTTCTAAACTGGTGTTCCTTCTATTTCAGCGTTCATTATATTGGTGTAAGAAGGGTCTTCTTTGTGCTTTGGAGGCCACTTGACATTTAACAAACACCTATATTTATTTATTGAATGTTAAATTTAAAGCCACTAGCACTTCTCTCTTTTAGGGTAGATGGTGATGATATATTCTGAATGTTGACCTTGAAACCGAGAAAGAGTTTAAAGGGTCCTCTGAATTATGAGAGTATTAAATTCAGATGGTCTTAGGGCTTAGCAAATTATTCTAGTTTCTTTGAACACCCATAATTTCTTTGTTAGATGACATAAATATTTTTGTGGATAATAGTGATGCTGTGAATGGTAGAGGTACAGAGAGCCCAGCCCCCAAAACCAAGTTCTGGTCCCCAGAGTATGACCACTAGCTATGTAATCATAAAAATGTCATTTAACCTCTCATTTATAAAATTATGAGAATTGATTGTATGATCTCTACGGCTTATATGGATTTATGACTTAATTGTCCAATGACCAGAATAGTCCATTTTCTATTTCCGATTACAAAGAATTCACTCATTTGCCCATCCATCTCATCCATCCATCCATCCACCCACCCACCCACCCACCCATCCATCGATCCATCTATTCATCCATGTATTCAAACATAGAGAAAGCATTCTGGAATAACTTTTACCTCCCTTTACACTGAAGAGACTTATATGCTTATAGGAAAGGTAGGAAAAGGCAGCACCTCTACCTACTTGCACTTGGCAAACGAGCACTGGCTGTATTACAGGACTCTTGGGGCTGAAATACAGTCTCAGAATCCAAACACGTGATTGTGGAGTGTCGTCAACAGTGGCAAGCTTCCCCAACTTGACGTTGGTGAAATGACCAACATGACGTTGGTGAAATGACCAACATGGTCTAGAGAAAAAAAAAAAATGTTTATTTGATGTCCTAGTTAGTAAATGAAGGTTTATTCAAAGGTGGAATCCTTTGCTTATGAGTAAAAATTAAAGTAAGCTTTTGAAAGGAGATTTCCTGGTTTTTTTCTTAGGCCCAACTGAAAAATGTTTCAGAAACCCACATAGATATATTTGTTGTAATATTACATGGAATGCATCTTCATTTAATTTCCACAAATCAGGGTTTCCTGGATTTCTTTATTCTTTACTGATGCTTTTTTGACCAAGCAGTAATAAAGGACACACACGGTACCACCCTGAGGCTGGCATGGCAAGAGGCCTCTCACAGAGGGCTTGCTGTTCTTCCCTAGGGGAATGGTTTTTTCACATGCCACATGTCTGTGGGTTTGGCCTTTTGACTGCTCTCATTGTTATTTCTTTCTCTCTCTGCCTTCCCAATTTTTGTGCTTAACATTTGAACTTCTCTCCCACTGTCCTCCTTTCTTTCTTACAAATAACTGTGGCATTTTGGCTCTGGTGGGCTGCTCTTTCTCATTCAAAGTAGAGTATCAGAAGGTATAAAGAACAGTAGAAGCACCATGAGAAAAACAGCCAAGTGCTTTTTAATAAGGGAGATAAGAAGTGATAGCCTGAACCTCACAACCCCCATGTAGGGTAGAGTGTAGTTAAGTTAAACCTAACATCTCAGAACCAACTCACTATGTGCCTTTCCTGTCCTCTTGTCATTCCCTTCTTTCGCCCTTCCTTTTCCCCCACTCTCCTCCTCTCTGTCATTCTGATTGACCATGATATAAACTGGAGCTAAGGCGGGCAGGGAAGTCCTCTTCAGGGATGACCTTGAAAATGAGAAATGAGTGAAGGAGGAGAAAGCAGACGTGCACAGATCAGGGAGTTTTCCCAAAATAAGGAGGAGCAAATGCAAAAGCTTAGTCTGAAACAAGTTCGGCAAATAGGAAGGCAGGAAGAAACCCATGTACCTGATGGGGAAAGAAGTAGGAAGTAAAGTCATGCAGGTAGGCAGGGGGGCCACAATGGGAAGTTGGAACTTTATTCTAATTGCAGTGATACATCATCTGGAATGTTAGGAACAGGAAGTTGGGAAGAATGTGATACAATCTAATTATGGTGCAGAATGATCCAAATGGCTATTATATAATGGCCTGCGGAGAAGTAAGAGTTTCTCACTGGGATCTGGGAAGTAGTCTTTTGCGGTAGTTCTTTGCGAAGAAGATAGTAGCTGAGACAGGATGGATGCAGTGAAGATGGTGAGAGGTGGTCAGCTTTGGGTGATGGGAGAGTATTACAGAAGTGGCCCCGGCAGGGCTTGTTCAATGTGTATATGAAACAAGGAGCCACATCAGGAATGACTCGTAGGATTTGGACCTGAACATGTGAGTGAGTGAGTGCCATTAACTGATGGAGAAGCCAGGAGTTAGAGCAGGATTGGGAATGAAGACCAAGAATTCTGTTTGGATAATTTTTTTAGACATGATTATTAGGTATTCAGGAGAACCATGAAATGCGTGGTTGAATAACACGCCTGGAGCTCCTTGGAAGGGTCAGGGCTAGAGACACAAACTTGGAAATAAGTGTTATCTATGAGATCATGAAGGAAGGAAAGGTAGACTAAGGCCTTTTTTCAGTTTCTCACCAACACAGTACTTTCTCTTTTGTACACACGGTTCCCTTTGCCTAGAGAATACCCACTTATCCTTCAGAACTCAGGAGCCACGTCAGTGAGGAACCCTTCCCTGACTTATTGGGCGAGGTGAGCTAAATTCCCCTACCAATGTCTCCATATCTTTCTCTCTGCTGATTCATAAATGACACACACACAGCTGGTATTTCAGGGCAAATTCTTTTCAAGAATCGCAACAGCTCTACTGTCTCTTGGCTTGTGACATTTGGCTTGTAGAATGCATCCTAAAAGAGAATGTGACCACAGCAAGGAGTTTTTGTTCATGAAGAATGTATTTCCCGCCCCCCCCCCCCACAGGAATCTGGAATTATTTCCAAAGGGTATTGGTGAAGAAATATGCTTCGGAAAGAAATGGAGTTAATGTGATAAGTGGACCAATTTTTGACTATGACTACGATGGCTTACATGACACACAGGACAAAATCAAACAGTAAGTTTGTCATTTCTACTCAGTGTATACTTTTAAATTCTAAGAGCTCACTTAAGGCTCTTTTTTTTTTTTTTTTCAAATATTCACACGCTCAAGAAGAGCTGATACCTGTGAAATCCTTTGCTCTTTGAATCTCCTTGTGATTTCTTCAGTGCTTTGGGACCTTTGATTAAATGTGGTAATGGTGGTTGGAATGGAATGGAGTTTTGCGGTAAATAAATGCACTTTTCCATTCCATGAGAGAAATGTACCAAAAGATTTTTTAAAAATTTGTCATTTATTCTTTAACAGCTCTTCAGTGGAAAGATGATAATTTTCCCTCATCTCCATTTTTTGGGGGGGACTTTTGGAATCCCTTAGATTTTCTGGGTCAGTATATCTTTTTTTTTTTTTAAGATATTTATTTATTTATTTATTTATTTGAGAGAGAGAAAGGGAGAGACAGAGTACGAATGGAGGGGGAGGGGCAGAGGGAGAGGGAGAAGTAGACTCCCCACTGAGCAGGGAGCCTGATGTGGGGCTCACTCCCAGGACCCTGGGATCATGACCTGAGCTGAAAGCAGACGCTTAACCAACTGAGCCACCCAGGTGCCCCTGGTTCAGTATATCTTAATAGGAAATTCTATATAGACTTTGGTCAAATCTAGTTGTTTCTATCCTTCTCCATGATACTGTTGGAGAGATAAAAAGATAAGGCATACTTGCTCAGAAGGAACTTAAAGTTTGGTGGAGAAGGCAAGAAGATACAAATACAAAAAATTCATAAGAAGTCATTTATTTCTTTTAAGATGTATTTATTTATTTGAGAGAGAGAATGCATACAGGGGAGAAGCAGAGGGAGAGAGAGAATCCTGCCAGGGAGCCTGCCATGGGGCTCAATCCCAGAATCCTGAGATATGACCTGAGCTGAAATCAAGAGTCCTCTGCTTAACCGACTGAGCCACCCAGGCACCCCTCTTTAGAAGTCATTTAACTTTATACATGCATGAAACAGAGAGTGGCACAAAATATGAGAGGGTTTAATTGTGCTTTACAGATAATTAGGAATAAAAAGCTATTTTTTCATATATATATATATAATTAATAAAAGAGGAGTTATCTTACTCCCTTTCTCGTCATCTGTAAGAGAAATTTCATCTTAATCGTACATTTATTTTATTGCTGATATTGTTAACAGCTTTTAGCCAAAATTATCATTTCAATCATATATTTTGAAAATGATTAAAATTAAGATAATAGAAAACCAGGTAAGGAATTGTGAGTTTCTGTACTTCAATTTACTGGAAAAGATTTTTTTTTTTTTAATTTCTAAGTTCATCACTAGCTCATCAGTCCTTAGTATTTCCTTGAGTAAATGAGTTCTTTGTACCAAGTTCAGCATCTCACTGTGGTTTGAAAGGGCTTAGTACTACTCCCCTAGCTCCAGTGCCTCCTCCCTCAGGTCCACTTTACAATCCTATGCAAGCTATCTTCCTGAAACGTGGGGTCTCGTGATGACTCTTCCGGGCAAGAAACGTTCGATGAGGTCTTACTCCCTAAACAATAATGCCCAAATCCCACAACTTGGCCCTCAGAAGCCACCAAATTATGGCTTTAAAAAAAAAAAAAAGATTTTATTTATTTATTTGAGAGAGAGGTAGCGAGAGAAAGCGCAAGTGGGGAGGAGAGGCAGAGCAGGGAGCCCGATGTGGGGCTCGGTCCCAGGACCCTGGGATCATGACCTGAGCCGGAAGCAGATGCTTAATGGACTGAGCCCCCCAGGCGCCCCAAATTATGGCTTTTTATTGACTCTTCCAGCCTTACGTTTCTACTATCTTGATCTGTTCATCATGTCCAGCCCCTAAGTCTTGGTTCAAGCTGCTTTCTTTGCCTAGAATTTCATTTCCACTCTGCCAAGTCCAGAGAAAGAGGGGATTCCAGGCAGCAAAAGCATTATGTTCAAAATACAGAGGTAGGCTAGTGCTTAGAAGTGAAAAATGATTCCGTTGAAGGGGAGTTAATTTTAGTGACTTAAGCAATATTCATTGGTCACCATTTTAAAAAGAAAGCTACTACATCGATGGTCATTCTATTTTTCCTTCCTGTTCCAGGTATGTGGAGGGCAGTTCTGTTCCCGTACCAACTCACTACTACAGCATCATCACCAGCTGCCTGGATTTCACTCAGCCTGCCGACAAGTGTGACGGCCCCCTGTCCGTTTCCTCCTTCATCCTCCCTCACAGACCGGACAATGAGGAGAGCTGCAATGTGAGTTCAAAGACAAGAGTCCACTAAAATGAGTCATCTTTGTTTCTTAATTTAGATTCCCACTGGTAAACTCTTACACACTTATTGTAAGCCATTTGGACTATACAGTGTAACCAAGTAGAAAGAAGAAAAGACCCAAAGACAACTTTGCTTATCACCTGGGAACTTTGTGTTTGAATGGCTTTCAATTTTCAGTGTAAGGGTGTGGGGAGGAGGAGCATGGGGGTGTACATTTATTGTAGTTCTAATTATGGGTGTGATTTTGTCAAATGATCAGAGTCCCCAAATGTTTTTGCTTTTGCAAGAGACATACTTTGTAAAGGTAGGATGAAAGGAGCAAACGTTGTGATAATTGTTGAAACTAGGTAAGAATTCACAGGGGTTCTTTATATCAGTCTCTACTTTTGTGGATGTTTGAAAGTGTCTCTAATAAAAACTTCTTTTAAAGACACACAGGCATATATACTTTATAAATCAGATTTTTCATCTACTGCTAGTTATGAGAGCAGTTGTAACAGGTCACCCCATTCTCAAATACCACAGATGACTCATCCATGGACGCAAGAAGGCGTCATGAGAAAGCCCTGGGTGGGGATGGGAGCCATGCAGTGGGCTCCTGGCCCTGTACTCATTCTGCCTACACTTGGGGACAGATCACATCCCTTCCCCAGATCTCTTTAATGTGACAGAAAGGCTGTGCTCCAAGATTGATTTTAGAAGTAATAGTCCCCATGATTTTGCCTTATAGAATAGAAGGAGCAGGGATGTAATCTACTGGAGAGGGATTTAGTCACAAGTCCCACTTGGTTCCTAAATGGTGTAAGGCGCTCTGAGAGAAAGAGCAGTCTATTAAACGTACTTACGATTCCAGGGGTCTGCAATGGGCCAGAGCAAATAAAACAGGTGCAAAAATGGCTACAAAAGGCACAGAGCCCTAAGAATGAGCACTGGGTGTTATACGCAACTAATGAATCATTGAACACGACATCAAAAGCTAATGATGTACTATCTGCTGGCTAATCGAATTTAAAAAAAGTAGCTTCGCCAGAGGTTATCAGCTTCATGGACAAGGTAGCTGTTGGACTATGGCTTCAGCTGTGGGTGAAGATGGAGGCTGTGGATATGCCCAAAGCCAAGAAAGCAATACAGGAAAAAAAATGGAAATTTGAAATATGGCCAAGAAAGCTAATGAAGCTTGACCAGAATATTGGGAATGAGAGTAATAGTGGGACATAAGGTTTTAAAAGTTGCTTGGAATCAAATTTAAAATAAAAGTAGTAGTTATAGTAGCCGTAGTGGCAGAGGTAATAATTGCAACCCTTTTCTGAGTCCGTGTTGTGAGCCAAGAACCGCGCAGGTCCTCCACATATGATGATTATTTCTAATCATCTCTTTACTCCACCAGGCAGGCTTATATGGTCTTCCCCCCACTCCCATTGGGTTCACTGTTGTGAAAGCTCTAGGTAATAAAGGAAAAGTATGATACGTTGTTACCTGGTTAGTTAGTAGGAGAGCAGAACTTTAGATTCAAGGCTTCTGACTTCAAAAGCCCATCCTCCTTAAAGTTTATCAGATTTCCATAGCAGGACCTTGAGACCTTAGAAACTTTCCCAGTCACACCAGCATTAGGTATCTACGGAAAACGCCAACGCCTAAGAGCAGCATTTTGGGCTCTGCTTCAGGGAGATAAATTTAAGTTGGAAGGGGTCAAGCATGGTGCTCAAAGTGCTTTGGCAAGATTCACGGGATTGAGGTCACAGAACCGGAAGTGAGGTTGTGGTCTTGGAAATTTAAAAAAGAAAGTGGAAGGCAGCAGTATTATACTGAAGGATCAGTAAGATCTTGTCAATAATTTGATCGGAGGTGGAGAAGCAGGGGGGACTGCAAGTAAAAGGCAAGCTGACGTCAGCTTATTGGCTTGACCTCCCCCATTTTGTTTACTCATAACCACGAGAGTAGCCAGTGGTGTACCAGGGGGGTTTAAGGCCTCTGCAAAGCATGATATACTTTCTTTGGACTTCAGTTTTACTAAAAACTAATGGGGAGGTGAAATTTTTTGCAAAAAAAAAAAAAAAAAAAAAAATTAAACCATATATTATAGAGTGAAATTGCAAATTGCCATGCATTTTTAAGATAGAAGACTACAGGGACATTCCAGATGATAGTAGGCCACTTAAGGTACACCTAGATTCCTGGGAAGTATATGTTCAAGTGTGTCTGTCGTCAAGGGACTTTGGTGATGGGACACTCAATTCAAAGGCGTTCTTCAGCCTCCCAAATTGTAGAACTGACCAATGAAATCCACAGATGTCCTCACAGGTCTTCCTCTCCTTTCTCGCTCCTGACTCTGCTTAGAACTTAGAGAAATTTATTGCAGAGTTTATGGCAAGCATATGTCTTATTCTTATGCTGCCTGCACAGACACCTGTCCTTGCTTTGAAGGTCACCTTAAAACTGCTGGGGCTTGAATTCACAAACTTACTTAGGAGAAAGTCAGAAAGAAAAGGCGGGTGAAGAGTAAATGTCCATAGCAAGAAAGACAATAAGCAAGTTGACGGGTGGGCTTTTGCATTTATCTTCTAAATTATTTATTTTTAAAGTGTTTCCTTCCCTTCCCTAGGTGCGCATGAGCTTTTATTTGAATGTTATTAGTTTTGCATTTTACACCAGAGTCTCCTCTAGCAAATATTTCTGTAGACTGCCAGCTTGCATCAGGCAGAAGATATTTTCTTCCTGTGTTGCATGGCCAGGATTTCCTAATGACTAGTGTTTGGCGAGATTTTTGCATGTGAGAACCAGAAGAAAATGCCCTTCAATTGAAATTGGCAAATTACTTTCCAAGGAAAGAAATAACAAAAGACAATTTCTTTTTTCTATGGATTCTTATAATCCCAGCTGGCCACTATTTAAATTAGGAAAAACCTTTTCACCCCTTTGTCTGTATATTTGGATGACTGCATTTACAAAAGAAAAACTAGGCCACTGAAAAATCAAATGAAGAGTTGAATATGAAAATTCTCCCAAAATATAGCTTCATGCTCACTCTGCTTACTCTGAGGGGGTCCTGATCCATTTGGAGACCTCCTACTTCGTTAATTATATGGTCACAGTGAGGATTGGTCAGTCCCGTTGTGGGCAGAGTTATATTTAGATCTGTCTCTTCCTGTGAATCGCAGAGAACTTGGTTAGCTTGGGTTAGGAGGGTGGGGCATGCAGGGTTAAACTCCTTACTTCCCCAGCCTGCAAAGCAATTTCTTCCTATTTCTTCATTTTGCCCGGGATAGCCAGGCATCAGTTTCCTGAACCAACACCCTCGTGGTACATATTTAGCATTGGCAAAAGCTGCTCTAGCTCCCTGTCCAGGTCTGTGTGGGTTGGAGCTTTCCGAGAAAACCCACTGCAGGTTCTCAGGCTTTGGTGGGGAGTTCATTGAGACCATGGGTGGTGAAGGAGTTGGGCGAGGGCATTTCTGAACATACTCAGCCCTCAGACACACAGCCACCCTTCAACTTGTAGAATGGCTCTTGGGAGCCATTGAAATTCTGGGGGCAAAGGCCCTCCTGCCTCAGGTCTACTAATGAATGTAGCCATTTCCCCCAGAATTCTCAGGGCTCTCAGATCTTATTCTTTCTTTCAAAAGTGAAAGAAGATATGTTTAAAATGTAAAGAACTACTCCTCCTGAATGACTTTCTACTTTCATCTTAGATATGAATAAATTATTTAGTGTGGGACATCTGGACGTCTTTCATTGGAATTTGTGCCAATGGGGCCATCTTGGCAAGTAGCTAAGACAGAAAGAGATTTCCTTCCTTTTTTCCACGACGTTGTTTCCTTACTTTATCTTTTGTCCGCCCCACCCCCCTTTTTTCTTCTCTTCTTCCTACTGTCCGGGGAGCTGCTGAAGTAAGCATTATTTTCCTTGTGAACCAATGAAGAAAGCCTAGAGAGGTTAAGTAGCTTGGCCAAGGTCTCCTATCTAGGAAGTCATAAAGCCACAATTCCAGCCTAGGCCTCTTGGGCTCCAAAGTGCCAGGTGTAGCTACTGAGCAGCTTTAAGTGGAACTCATCATTCAAATATCAATTCATTGCAATTTGATGGACGACGTACTTGATATCGTGGGTTCTTCCAAAAGACCAGGAATGCACCCATGAGAGTTTGTGCATTAGGCATCAGCTCTTCACTTCCCTTAGACGTCAGAAGAGCATTTCAAATTACTCGTGCTCTGTGCTCCCCGGTGTAGTTCAACGGCAGTGGGAAAGAGAGACATTGCTGAATTCTCCAGGACCTTTGGTTTTTGTAATTTTGATTTATGTTCTGAAAACCTATTGAGTCAAATGCCCTTTCACACCACATGTCTCATTTATTTGGTACAGCTAATTGCTGTTGAAAATGTTTACAGCCAAGGGCAGGTATTTGTGGCACGTTCCCAACAGGAATGTGGTAGAGCAGCCCAGGAAGCCAGGAAGGAATACGACACACTGGCTCTGGGTGCAGGAGTATGGAGGGCTCATTTGTGGACTTGGAGAATCTCCTCTGGAAGAGTCTGGCTCTGATTGTATTCTGTTTCCACTGCAGAGCTCAGAGGACGAGTCGCAGTGGGTGGAAGAACTCATAAAGATGCACACAGCTCGGGTGCGGGACATCGAACAGCTCACCAGTCTGGATTTCTTCCGAAAGACGAGCCGCAGCTATCCAGAAATTCTAACACTAAAGACATACCTGCATACGTACGAGAGTGAGATCTAACTATCTGATCATCTGCAGTACAGTCTTATCAACTGGTGTATATTTTTATATTGTTTTTGTATTTATTAATTTGAAACCAGGACATTAAAAAAAGTTAGTATTTTAATCCTGTACCAAATCTGACATATTATGCCTGAATGACTCCACTGTTTTTCTCTAATGCTTGATTTAGGTAGTCTCGTGTTCTGAGTAGAGCTTGTAATAAATACTGCAGCTTGCATTTTTAGTGGAAGCTTCTAAATGGTGCTGCAAATTTGATATTTGCATTGAGGAAATATTAATTTTTCCAATGCACTGTTGCCACATTTAGTCCTGTACTGTATCAAAATACTGATTTTGTAAAGTTGCATTCATTTACTGTTAATTATGACAGACATATTTAAAGCCTTATAGACCAATCTTAAATATAATAAATCACACATCCAGTTTTTTTCTGGTTTACTTGGCCTTCGTTTCACTTAGAGTATTTGTTTCTGGTATATTCATGCATGAAAGGTATACATTTTTTTGTATTGAGCCCTCTTCCTTGCTGAATAGAATACGTATAGTCAAAAGGACATCCATGATATTCAACCACAGTGGCCTGGATGAGATAGTTTGGGTACACACCTCTGAGAAATCAGGAGGGCAGAGGACAAGGAGAACCAGAAGATCTCCTGAATACTCTCTCTCTCACCAATCTCCTTTAAAAATACTTTGACTTTTGGAGGAGTAGGTTCTCTTGATAAGTTGGTTCAAAGCTCTAAATATTCAACTCAACTGAGACTTTCTTCAGCATGTATTTGGTATGAGGTCAACTTATGAACTACGGAGGATATAAAGAGAAATAAGACAGTGGGATGGGGTATAGCTATAAAGGTGTAATTCACCCATTCAGGTAGAAAATAACAAACGCCAAGTGAAAATTGTTAGTAATAATACAATATGACGGGGGCCTGAAGGGGAGGTGGGGGTGACTGTAGATGGCCACAGCTTTAAGTAATGAGACACAGAGTGAGGAAGTCACTCAGAGATTTTCAGTCCTTCTGCTTGTGTCTTGGAGAAAGGATGACATTAGTGTCCTCATATCTCTAACAGTTGCTAATCCGCCTTTAAAAAAAAAGGACAGCATATTGCTTTGTTTTATGTTAATTTTTACATAATGCCCCTTTTATGGTCAGTGAAATGGGTGTTTAATTTCTATAAAGTTTCCTTTAAAAATAAATTTGTTTAAGAAGGAAAACATTGTGTCAAATAAAAAACACATTACAACAGAAATAGGAGAGATTTTACCAGGATATGGGAAACATGACGACGGTGGTAAGAGAAAAAAGTGATGATTGGACACCCGCTGTCAGAATTCCTGGGAGGAAGTGAACACGATGATACTAAAGATTGCTGTATTTCCTGAGCGCCCGCTGTGTTCTAGGCACATCTCTGACCCTTCATATGCCTTGTCTCTAAACACTGAAAAATGAGTTCAGGGAAGATTTTATGGAAAGGAGACAAATGAGGATAGCAGTGGGGAAGAATGCTCGCGTTGGGCTTTGTAGTTTGGGCTAGGGTGAAAATACCGTAGAAGTGAATTGGAGTATGACTCATTATTCACTTGAAAGTCAATAACGAAGTATTGATCACTTGCTACATGCTGGGACCTATACTTGCTATTGGGGATAACACTGTAAAAGATAGACGTGGTTCCAGACGTTGTGGTTGCGATATGTGCTATGAAGGAATTAAACAGGTGCAGAGGGACAAGGGGGTAGAAAGAGAAGAGCCTTGCAGATGACATTACAGCCAAGACTTGGAAGATGAGGAGAGCAGGGGCCAAATGGAAAAGCGTGGCCAAGGCCTGGGGGTGGGAAAGATCTAGGAGTGTGTGAGGATCTGAAAGACAGGTGTACCTGAGCCCAGCGGCGAGGTGGATAGGGACCAGGTGAGCAGATCCTTTGAGGCCCACTGAGGCATTTGGATTCGGTTCTAAGTGCAATGGACAATAAAGAAGTGTCAAGCAGAGGTGTGACAGAATCTGATTTATGATTTCAGTGTATTGAATAGATATGCAACAATTACATGGTATGCTCTAAACGTAATTCCACAGAAAACATACCTGATACCTATTAAGTGCTATAGTGCTGTTTCCCAACAGTAACATTACAAGAGAAGGGTCAGTTCTGTTTTTCGTTAATAGTGGCAATAGTTGCAAGCTCTTGCTTAGCTAGATAGGTTTCTATATCACCTCACAGTGAACTCTTCTCAAAATAGGTTATACGCAAGGCTTTTGGGGTGAGCAGTTGCAAATTTAGTCGAGTCCTGCTGCTCTATTTTTATCCTTAGGTCACATCTTTCTTTCTCATAAATAAACTTCATCCCCAGAGAGAACATCAACAACTCTGTGTTTCAGGTGAGTGGCTTTGCCGACAAACACATGTCATTAATTGTGGGGTTATTTACAAGAGTCCCTGAATGGACAGGGGCTCTATTAAAATGAGGCCTGAAAGACTATTTTAAGTTGGGGATATTTGTTATTTTTTTATATTGAGACCTTAGTCCATTCATGCCTTCATTGAGCAAGTTGCCAACGGCTTGCTAGCATGGTGGTCCTGTGCTAGCGGATGAATTCCGAAACTGCCTCTCTAAAATGAGCTCATTGTAAATAGTGTAAACCAGGAAAACAGCCACATAGTTTCCCAAGAGCAAAAACATTCGGAATTGTTTTTAGGAGAGTCGACTTTAAAAAAAAAAAAAAAAAATCTCTGAACAAAAGTAAGGTTTGGGGCCAATTGGGTTTGTAGAACTGCCCAAGAGCCACAACCCCCAAATCCCGTGCCCATTATTCCTTGTGGCCGTTGGGAAGCGGATGGCCACAGTGAGGTCCAGATGATTCCTCCTGTTTGGATTTCTTTCCCTCCAACTGTCTCTCACTATGTCTTTGCTGAGTCAGGACCGGGCTGCCTTGTGGGTGGGAAGTGGTAAAGGCAATGGGGATTCTCCCATGGCTTTGAGTAGAGGGACGGTATGGGACAGTGAGGAACCAGATTTAGATGTTTGAGTTTGTAGGCTGGGGTAAATAGAGCATTGCTGGAGGCCCCACCAAGAGAGGCGGGAGTTCCTGTTTGGGCTGCATTTCTAGGAAGCCCATGGCCTTGACCCCTCTTGGCAGGGATGTTCAGTTTGGGCTGGAATATGAAAATGGAAATGATGTCCTTGACCTATGAAGTTTTGCACTCTGGCCATTGGGAGCAGGCAAAACTCCAGTACTTGTGTGACACTGGGCCCTGTTTCCTCTAATTCCTTCAGATGGCTCCTTCCCTACCTTTAGGTATTTCCTCCCACAAAGCCTCAAGTGCTGATCAGTGTTCCATTGGGTGACTGAACGCTTGAGGCCTTCAGCAGCATTCTGGAAAAGGAAGACCACCAGCATTTCAGGCTGGAGGCAAGGGAACAGGCCCTATCAGGCTACGGTTAAAAGCTGGAGATGTGCCAGGGTGCCTGGGTGGTGCAGTCAGTTAAGCATCTGACTCGTGATTTCAGCTTAGGTCATGATCTCTGAGTTGAGAGGTCGAGCCTCGAGTGGGGTCTCTGCGCTGGTTGAGGAGACTGCTTGAGATTTTCTCCTTCTCCCTCTGCCCTTTCCCCCACTTGCACTCTCTCTCTCAAATAAATAAATAAAGTCTTTTTCTTTTTTTTTTTTTTTAAAGCTGGAGATTTGCAGTTACATGGTATTGGGCAACAGCAACTCTAAATTTTTTCATCTGCAAAACAGTGATAATAATACCTACTTCTCAGAGTTGGTGTAAGAATTATGGCAGGAAATCTCGTTGAAACATAATTTGGTAAATTTTTCCCTTCCTTTTTTTCTCCATTCCCCACCAAGGAAGGCATACCCTTTTAAAGTATTTTCTTGGCTTTGGATCTTTTTGCAGAGTAGGGGTGGGAAGCAGAAGCAGTCTGAAATGAATGGATTTCCTGTCTTTTGTGAAACAGAAATCCACTGAAGAGGTGAAAAGAAATAGCCTTTAGAGTGCCGAGAGAGAGAGAGAGAGAGAGAGAGAGAGAGAGAGAGAGAGAGAGAGAGGACAGAGAGAGAGAGAGAGAAGAGTGGGGGGACCTTTCCTTGGATTCAGAATTGGAGAGAAGTCTGTGGGTCTGAGCATGTGGTCACATTCCAGAATGTGCTATGTGATCTTTTTGGGGAATTGGGACCCTAGGCCCTGGGGGTCCTGGCCAGAGCTTGGAAACAGGAGATCAACAAACCTCAAGGGACCTAGACACATGCACAGTGGAGACATGCATGCCAACTGAACTCACATCATTTTTCATTTACTAGATTCTGGTATGGCCCTGGGGGGGATGACGGGAACCTCAAGAAAGACTGAATGAAAACATGACATAAGCCATGTAAGTTGGACCCATAGATTAGAAATGAAATTTATTTTAGGGAAATAAAGTTTTACTTCTTGTGCAGTGAGATATATACCAGCTACATTTGGAAAATGCTTAGCACCATGCTTGCTACCTGCCAGGTGTTCAATAAGTATTATTTGAATAAAATTGAGCTAGGAAAAAAGAAAAAGACATGGAAAGAGCAGCCTGAGAGGTAGGAAACAGTGGGTATTATGAAACCTAAGGATAAAAACTTTCAAAATGGAGGAAGTGGTCAGTGACATCAAATGCCAGAGAGAAGTTAGACGGGAATTTGAAAGCATCCATTGAATTTTGCAATAAGGTGGTCATCTTTGACCTTCCTGGAAGCACAGTGAAGTGGCCTGAAAAACAGCCAAATTGCCCTGGGTTGAGGAGAGAATGGGAGAGTATACCAGAGGCAGTGAGTAGACACTACTCTTTGAAGAAATAAGAAATAGGATAAATAGACAATAATGCAGGCTGGGGGGGGGGGTAGAGTTGAGGGAGGATTTGATTCTATTTAGGATGGGAAAAAGCTCATACAGGCTGTTGAGAAGATTTGATAATCCTGGAAAGGCACTAATGGGTAAAGCAGTTGCATTGCAAACACGTTTGAAATTGAAAGCAATTGATAGAGTTAGCAGTAATAGATTTGCCTTCAAATTGAGGAACTAATAGAATTACCTCTTGGGGTAAGTCTTAGCATAGAACATATTATGTACATCACACTTTGCAAAATGGTAGCCTGAAGGTTGGATACAGAGCACAGATTGCTTTGTTGTGCCCATGGGATATTTTAAAAAAATGAGTTAGATGCCAAATTTGAAAATCAACAAATTTCACATAAAAATCCAGCTTTTTAACTTCTTTTAAAACGTTAGAAGTTTTTTAGTTAGTCCTTGTAAGCTATTGTTTCTGTCAACAATCAGTGGAAGCCTATTTGGCTGCCCTTAGGGCAATCATTCTCTAGAACAGGGGTTGGCAAATAAATATTTTCCATAAAAGGTTTTGCCATCCAGTCTCTAATTACTCATTTCTGCCATTACAGAGCCAAAGGAGCTGGGGGCACTACATCAATGAAAGACCTTTTCTTTGTTCCACTAAACTTGACTGTGGACACTGAAATTTCAATTTCATTTCACTTTCATGCATCAAGAAATATTGTTCTTTGGGTTTTTTCCCAACCGTGAAAAATGTTCACTGTTCTTAGTGTTTTGGCCAGATACAAACAGGTGGCTGGCTGGATAGTTCCTAACTGCTGCTTTGGATCACCACCCATCCCATTGTTCTTTCCACTCTAGGTGGAGTACAAGTTCCATTTTTAATTGTGTTTTGCATTTGTTTTTCTCCAACTTGCCCTACTACATCAATTTACTTTGCTTGTCTTTAGGCATTTGACTTTGACCCCCATGTGGAGTGACCAGATGCCTTGGACTGAAGGATTGTCAGTACTAAAACCAGGAAAGTTTTGGGCAAACCATGAGGAGGTGGTTTACATTATTTTTACATTTCTATTAGTACTTTGCCTTTGGAAAGCCATTGCCATTTTAAATAGCTCGTTTAATTATCTTCAATAATCTTTCATCTCTTTCCTTCCATAGGGCTTTTTGTTTGCCATCTCGGTAGTAAGTTCAGCCAGTGTTGTACTTTAACCTCTTTATCTCTCCCATCTCCAAAGTGGCAGATCTTGTCTAGTTGATTATCTATTCAGAGCACTTCACATAGTGCCTTGCTTGGGTCTCTTATCATCAAGTGATAGATGAGTGACTGATGAACCTTATTCTCTCTTCACCCTCTGAGATAGTTAATGTCATTATGGGTGAAAAACTGGGCTGAGATGAAGATCTAATGGTAATCTAGAGGCCCACAACTCACTCACAACTTCTGGCTTCCTGAAATGAGAACTGCGTTTCTTCTCTGTGTTGGTGACATCCACTCTGGGCCATGAAAACACCTCAGCCAGAAACCTGAAGTTTTTTTGTCCTGTTCCCCCACTTTGCTGAAACCCGGTTTCCCACTTGGTCAAATGAGTCCAGCCACTTCGCTGTCCCCTTTCGCATAAACAGCTTGAATCAGCAACATGAGGAAAGACCCTATGGCTTTGAAATCAGATGTGGGTTCAAGTCTGGGCTCCACCATATGCTGGTTCTCAGACATGTTTCTCACATTGTGGCCAGCTCATTTGTAACATAGGGATGGTCATAGGTACCACTTTGGCTATTGTGAAAACTAGAGATAATGAATATACAGCACCTAGTATTATGTCTGATTCAATGAATCAGCAGCAAGATAAGCCTGAGGTTAAATCATGAATTTGAAAACTAGGGTTCTCATCTTATGCTGCCACTAATTTTTGGAATTATGTGCCTTGTCTCAAATGTAAAATGAGAGCAAGTTGGATGATCTCGCTAGTCTAATTCAATGATTAGAATTTTGTAACTTTGAATTTCTAAACTTTATATCCCACTCCACCCCTAATCTCTGGATCTTTGTCTACTCTATTATTTTTTAATTTATTTTGTCAGCTCAATTTAAATGTAGAATTCTTTATATAACCTTTACCAATAGTTTGTTCCAAAGTCAAGGTTATTTACTCCCATCTTTGTGTTCCCATCCCAATCTATCAAAGTAATAGTAAGAGATGACATTTATCTTGCCACTTTTTAGTGAGTTGTTTGCCACTGGTTCCTCCCTGGCTGGGGCTATTTGGATCATAATCTCCATTACTAGTGATGTACTATCGGTTGGCTAATTGAATTTAAATTTAAAAAAAATCTCCATTATGCATCAGTGTACTCCTACTGTCCACTAAGAACTTGATAAATGTCCCAGGAATGGATGAATGCCTAAGAACAAGGAGTTTTAAATGATTTTCATAGGGAGAGAAGAACATCAAATTACCTTACTTAACCAAATATGTATAACATAAATTGCTTTTAGATTTTTGCTGCCCAGGGCCATTGCCAATGGCTGGACATTTCGATACCCATCTCTCCTCACACTGCCCCCTTGACCTTTATTCCTTTTGTATTTCTTCTTTCCTAGTTGGCTACTTGGAGAGCCTTGACTCACCCAGCAGGATGGACTGGATTCTAGATCCCAGTGACATTTTGTCTTTGTAGTCAAGTTTTTGTTTTGCTTTAACTTTGAGACAAAATAAATTCAAGGGATTTTCAGCAGTGAGCTGGGCACCATAGCTCTTATATGTGATTTTTAAATTATATAGGTCCTTTACACATCTTCCCTGCCTGACTATGAGCAAGACATCTTGTCCCCCAGGGATTTTCTCTTAATAATCTCTGAAGTGAAAACTCTGGACCAGATTTTGTGATTCTTAATTTTCAAGCATGATCTCTAGCTTAGGTTGGCCTGGTTGAGAATATTGACTCGTCCACTTATTAGCAATGAGAACTTGCAACAGTCACTTAAGTTCACCAAGCCTCACTTTCCTCTCTGTAAAATGGGGTTAATAAAGCACCTACCTCAAGGGATCATTATGAGAATTCTATTAGATAACTGAGATAAAGCTGACATGAAGGTTAGCAGTGTCTATTGCACACACACACACACACACACACACACACACCCCAACTCAAACTATTACATAAGTCAGACTATTTAATTGACTCTTTTTGATCTTCTTTGAAGCTATCAGAATATAGAGATTATAAAAAAGACTCAATGAACTGTGAGGAAAATTTACAGTGTCTTTGGCTGCTGGGATCCACCCCTACTCCTTTGGGTAGCAGCACTCCAATCTCCTTCTAAGATACCACCTTCATTTATCCCTCTCTGAGTTCATGCAATTTGAGTGATATGGATCCACTCCAGTTGTATGGGCATGTTACTCAGGTCTGACCAATTGTGATTTGTTTTTTCCTGGGCACAGTGTGTGGTTCTGAATGGCATGTGACTTAATCAGGACCAATGAGACACAGTGGGGCTTTGGCTGGAACATCCAGAAAGGAGATTCTCTTTCCCACTAGACTTGAACCCAGGAAGATGTAAAGCTGGACCGGGATATTCTTTTTTCTTCCTGGAGAAAAGACCACTGCAGGTATGGTGTATTATAGTGGACACAGAATGAGGTAAAGAGAAACAACCAGGGTCCCCTGCCTCCCCCCTAAGGCAAGCATGTTAGGTATGCATTACCCACTAATCTTTTCAGTAACATGGGCCAACAAATGTCTTTTTTACTTCAGCTAGTTTGGGCTTGAATTTAACACATAACTGAAAGAGTTCAGACTCACACAGGAGTTGGTCATTTTGTCCTTCTCCAGATTAAGTTACATGAATCAATCCCAGACTCAGAAAACAGTCTTAGCAACACAGCGCCCTTTCACCTCTGTCATTAGCTGCTTCATCTCAGAGCTCTTGCTTCAACTTCTTTTTGCCACACTCCCACCTCCATTAACTGATCTCGTCTATGTCCTTCCTGGTCACAATCATACCCTCCTACTAGCTCCCTCCCAGTGCCTGGCTCCCTCATCAGTGCCTACTGGTCTTTGAGTAACTCTAATCTGGCCACCCACACCCTTCAAGTGCAGCAATGAAGAAACACATAACCAATACTAATCTAGCAAC
Source organism: Callorhinus ursinus (assembly GCF_003265705.2). Classification (NCBI taxonomy): domain Eukaryota; kingdom Metazoa; phylum Chordata; class Mammalia; order Carnivora; family Otariidae; genus Callorhinus; species Callorhinus ursinus. The sequence continues at coordinate 62,898,718 of NW_027397067.1, read as the reverse complement.
TAGTCCCATTGTATTCCTTTTGAGATTTCTCAGTTATAAGTATAAACTTTAGTGTCCAGATCCTGCGTGAGGCTGGTGAGAGACCTAGTTCATTTCTTTTTTGCAAACCCACAGACCAGCTCATTCAGCTGAACTAGATGAGAGGTGCTCCAGAGGCTTCCACTGTGAAGCTTGTAGATTCCTCACTTGTAGAGGTTGGAGGAAGGGGAGGCAAAGGAGAGTCAGAGTGTGGTGTGATCACAGTATAATTTTCCTCCCTCTGGGAGCAGTTCAAGGATATTCTACAAATGTCAGGGAACCAATGACTCATCAAATAGTTGAGTGTTGGTTTTGGAAAAGGGAGAGGAAGTCACTGCTTTGGAGCTTAGTGATGGATTTGCACTAAGGTGAGATCTCATCACACCAGTGGGACTGAAATATTGGCAGTAATCCCTTGCTCTTTTCTGGGGCTGGGAGAGGTGCCATGTCCCCCAGATCCAGGAATGGGGTGACGTACTTGCAGTCAGAAAATACTGAGTGTAAGCCTTCCAAAGGTAACACCTCCTGGGCCTCCAAGGACCAAGTTGCTGTCTGTGAAGTGAAGCTCCAATTCCCTTAAGACAAAAAGGGGACCAGCCCACCTTCTGTCCCACGACACTGGCAAAGAGGAAGGTGAGGAGAGCATCTGTCACTTGGTTCATCTGGGCAAATGTGAGCTGCAGATGAAAAGCAGCTGTAAGAGAGAATCTTGCTAGACATTTCTACCCTTGGCCCATATCTCTGCTCCACTTGCTGAGTTTGGGAAGTGAGAAAGCACAATTATTGACACAGAAGCATGAGAGAGGGACACAAGCCTAAGAAAGGGAAAAACGACAATAGATTGGGCTATTCAGCAAAGCCCACAGTTCCTTATGTAACACTTGCTTCATGTGAACTCAGGCTACCCCGCATGTTACGGGTCACCTGTGTGGCTGATGTAACTGATGTGTTGAAGTGGAGAGATAGCTCATGGGGGGTGAAGTCACCTTCTATGGCCAGAAGACCAGGCGAAGTCACCTTCTATGACCAAAGACCAGAACTTCCTGACCACTTCTGCATCCTCCAGAAAGTCTACCCCTCTCCTGTTCAGTCTTTTCTTTTTTAAAATGATGAGGTGTGTGTAGATGCTTGCATATGTTTGGTAGTAGTGATGGGGGTTAAGAATGAAGTCCCATGGTCCTAGGGTTTGTTCCATCTCTTCTTAATAAGTCCTGGTGGTAGAAGTAGGGAAAGGAAGGGAGACAAGAGCCTGGCCCCAGTTGTTGGCTGCCTATGGTAGACACTCCCTTTAGAATGTGGCTTACAAGTGGCGACTGAGTCCTCAGCTTTTGGCCTTCATTGCAATTCTGGGATGTCGGGAAAAGGGCTACTCAGTAGAGCAGAGAGCTTCAGTGGCAGTCCTCAGACTTGCTCTTCTCCACTTCCCACTGTCTTGATCACCTGCCGTTGTCCCACATTGATATGGCAAAATCCTAACCTTACCTTCTGCTTTTCCAGGTCTGTGTCTGAGCAGTGTGGTGATCCTGGAGAAAGCCACATGACAGGGACATAGTGGAGTCACAACATTCATGATCGTTCCTCATATGAGCTCTCCATCTGGCCCATCAGTTCTCTTAACGACCTTCTACAATGACTACCATCACTCTGCCCCAACATTTGACCATGTTTCAAGCCCCTTTGCTCTGAGCTTTTGATTTCTTCTCCTACTTTCAGTGGCAGGTGAAACCATCAGATTGAAGTTCCAATATGGTACAGCAAATCTGTAACTGCTCAATGGCAGAACCCATCTTTACTTCTAATTATGTGATTGGGGTGTTCCTCCTCCTAAGGTCAAACCCTCCCCTTGTGCTTCAGATTCTGCATTCTTCTGTCTTTACAGAGACCTTACACTGTCAATGAGTCCCCACAATGAGATCTTTTCATAAATAGTTAAACATACTTAACTCTCTTCAACCTGCAAAAAAAAATTAAATTAAATTAAAATTCCTTTTATATTATACATGTCTTCTCTTATAGCTTCTTCTTACTATTTTTCTTCCAATAGTCTAATCCTTTCCAATTTTCAGAGCCAAATTTCTCAAAAAAAAAAAATCTGTCTACACTTGGCGCCTCCATTTCCACTGTACCCTGCACCTCGCTTCTGCCCTCTCACTCCTCCAACGTAGCTTACTAAGTCCACTAATGATCTTCATGCTACTTAATTCAATGGCCACTTTTTAGTTCACGTTTTCTTGACCTCTCAGCAGTGTTTGATACCACGGCCTGTCTCCTACGCCATCACTCCGAAATGCCACACCTTCTTGGATTGCCTCTTCCATCTTCGGCTGAGTCTTCTTTCTCTTTGTAGCATGTTGCTTTTTTTTTTTTTTTTTTTTTTTTTACGATTTTACTTATTTATTTGAGAGAGAGAGAGAGAGCATGAGTCGGGTAGGGAGGGGCAGAGGGAGAGGGAGAAGCAGACTCCCCACTGAGCAGGGAGCCCGAGACAGGATTCGATCTCAGAACTCTGAGATCATGACCTGAGCCGAAGGCAGACGCTTAACTGACTGAGCGCCCCAGGTGCCCTGCACGTTGCTTTTCTAACCTGCCACTAAATATTAAGGTTTCTCAAGGTTTGACCTGAGGCGCCCTTCTCTTTTTTTTTCTTCCTCTTTTTTCTCTCAGGAATCTCATTGATTATGTGACTGCCTTTAGCACGGAACCAGGGACAACCTCCCACATAGTCTCTAGTCCAGATCTTACCTCAGAGCCTTACACTTGTATATAAAAATTTCTTTTTTTAAATAGATTTTATTTACTTATTTATTTGAGAGAGAGGGAGAGAGAGAGAGAGAGAGCGCGCGCACAAGTGGCGTGGGAGGGGCAGAGGGAGAAGGAGAAGCAGACTCCCTGCTGAACAGGGAGTCTGGACTCATGACCTGAGCTAAAGGCAGGTGCTTAAACAACAGAGCCACTCAGGTGCCCCTATATCCAAATTTCTATTCAATATCACCACCCACGTGTTTCAAGGCCACCTTAGACTCATGGTATCCAAGACAATGTGTAAACTCTCCCTAAGCTCATATAGCAAAATAGTGTTTGCTATTTCAAAGAATGACAGAAACTTGAGTCAATTTTGCCATTATCTTTGATCTACTCTACCATCACTAAACCTGTCAATTTTAGCCCCCTTTCTTTTTCCTTCTGGCACTTTGTCTGCCTTCATCCTTTTCTTGTTTAACCCTTGCTGCTTCCCAGAGTTTTTGTAAGAGCTTCCTATTTGATCTCCCCGCATGTGTTGTGGTCCTTTTCTAACCCACAATTCATGCAACAACAGAAGTGATCTTTCCAAATGCAAATTTAATTATGGGTACCAGTCTTCTCCTTCCTCTTCCCCGTGTCAACTATCTACGTAAAAGTCTTTAATAGTCCATTGCTCTTTGCCAAAAAAACAGACCTTTAATATGACCAACGGAATCATTTTTTTGTACTGGTCCCTGTAGCTCCATCTCCCACCGTTTCTTTCCTCACTTTGTGTGCTTCTGTCACACAGGCCCTTCTTGTGTTTCTTGATTAGGTTGGGTCCCACACGGACACAGGGATTTTGCACATGCCGTTCCCTATTCCTGGAATAAACTTCCTTTCCTCTTCTGCCTAGTTCAGTCACATTTACTCTTAAGCTCGCAAGATAATCATGTCCTCAAGCATTTCATGACCTCACAATATAGATCAGAGTCTTTTCTTATGTGGTAGTATAGTGTCGCAGCATTCATCTTTGCTTGGGATAGCACATTCATTTGGGCTTCATATCTGTCTGTCTGACTAGACCGTAATGGAGAGCAGTGATTTGTTCAGCATTGTATCCCCAGTATCCAGCACACTATCTCAAACTTGTTAAGCACACTACCAATATTTGTAGAATGAATGAACCAAAAGTCCTATTAGGCCCCATTGTCTTCATGGGGAGGCTTACAGAATAAGTGATAGAGTTATGTACATTAACATGGGTGTATCTGACTCTAGAACCCAAGAAATACCTGGTATACAAAAGCTTGTGCAGTTACTAGGAAAACAACTTATTCACAGTGCCCTGTGTGTGTGTGTGTGTGTGTGTGTGTGTATGTTTATTGTTGTTTTTGTTTTAATATAGGGAATCAGAATACAAAATAACTTTAAAGGCTCAAATCATCTTAATTATCTCATGGACTTTAATTAGGAGGAAAACTTAGATAATGTAGAGCTTTTTATTAAACAGAGATCATGAAATTTTGCCATAGCTTAAGGAGGCTTAGATGTAGGTTGACCATAGGTCCTGATTTACACTTGTTGTGTGGGTGTAATTATTAACAGTGTGATTGTTCATCATGCCCTCTTTAACTCTCTTTAACATTGAACCACACGTGATTTGAACATCCTGTTTATAGGCAAGGCAACAGGGCCAGTTTAAAGAGGTTTAGAGTTAGGAGCCTTCGATATTAGTTCTAGCTCTGCCTTTAGATTTGATGGTGGCAAAATATTTTAGTAAGTTTGAAAGATGAGTTTCTTACTAGCCTGTACTTGGTGATTTTTGTGGGATCTTCAGGCTAAATTATTAAAGGTAGGTTGGGTTTTCAACATGGGTAGAAGGGCCCACTAAACTTTGGGGACATATGAGCAAGGCCATAGAGATATCAAATATGCATAAATAATTTAGGATCACAGGGAACTTGGTAGGAGAGGGCAGAAATAGATTGGAGAATGTAAATTAGACCATATCTTTTTACTGTCTAATTAGAAGAGAATACATAATGAATGAAGTAAGATGGTTGAAACACACACTTTCGATAATTCTGTAGGATAGACATGGATCTGAGGTATGTAAGAAAAGTGTATGAGAAATGTACTTGAAACAGATATAGTAAAAGGTGATGGGAGGGCCAAAGTTGGGCACTAACAGCAGTAAAGAAAAGGGACTTGGGAAGCAGAACCACCTTTAGGTAGAAATGAATGTTTGGTGACTTGGGAATAATTGGATTGGGGAATGATTTATTCAACAAATATTTTTAATACCTGTTTTGTGCCAGATATTATGTGGTGTCCTGTGGTACCAAGATGAAAAGACTTGATTATTGATTTCAAGGAAGTATGCAAATTAACAGTTGTAATGGATCCAACATAAATATTGGAATGGGCTTACGTTCAAAGAGCTGTTAAATCATAAAGAAGGAACTTTTAAGTCTTCCTAGGTGAATGGGGATAAGGATCATAGAGGAGGTATTTGACTTGAGACTGAAAGAATGAGCACGGGAGGTGGTTGGGATGAAAGCAAATCAATGCCAGGGTCTTAATCATCTTTATATTCCTAGAACCCTTACGGTGTCTAGAAAATGCTGGGCTCTAGGAGGAGGTGGCTACAAAGGGAGGTAGGAGATGATGAAGCAATGAAGGAGAGGAAGGAAATGATGACAATTCAGAGGTTGAACTTAAAGCCTGCTGTGGTATCTTCCACATCCTGAATGGCACTGTGCTAGCCCGAAAGAGCTGGATCTGCTTTTGAAGTTTGCTAGCCTGCAATTAGGAGAGCTTAGCCATCAGGGGACTCTGACTCAATAAGCAGAATTGCAAATTTCTATTCTAATGACGTTCAGAAACCTTAAAAGATTTGATTATATTTTGGTCTAAGGGACAGGCCACAGATTTAAAGGAGTCAGAAGTCTTCATATTTTCTGGAATCTTTCTGCTCATCTTTAATTGAAAGGATATTTACTTTTAAATTCAGTTTTCAGGTCAATCCAATTATGCTTCTCCGTAACACATGCTCTCATTTCACCTTGGCAGATTGGTTTCATTAGAAATAATCCACGGTGGGGGTAATGTTAACATAATATTGCTTCTAAACTAGGCACAGTTTGATGAAAGATTTGGATATACTTGGTGGGTTGCCGTTCCAATTTCAGACGTTTTGCTGGCATTCCCTGAAAGTCAGCCAAGAGCAGGGGATGACAGCTAAATGGGCTTTTCATACTCTGAGTGTGGCGGTGGAGGTTTAGCCTTGTGACTCTCTCTAAAAGCCTTGGGGAACTGATGATCAAGAGGCCCCAAACCCCTCTGAGAAATGTTATTTCAAATGAGTACTTGCCAATTCCAAATTCACCAGTTAAAATTTGAAGATGAATTAGGTCACCTCTCACATTTATACATTGTTTAATCCAATTTGCAACGTAATGTCACATGCATTATCCTATTTGATCTTCATAGTAACTCTGGGTTGTAGTCAAGAATGGCCTTGCTTTTTCCATTTTATGGGTTTTACAGATGAGGACTAGGTTTAAAGAGAGTAACTTGTTTGTCCATATTTGCGCAGATAATTAAATGTTTATGAGGTCTGGGAATCAACTTGGTCTGCTCATTCCCAGTCTAGTGCTTATTATACTTAACCATGAGGACTTACATGGTGAAACTTTACAATATACTCATTTAACAAATGACAGTTCAGTCTTTGCAGCAGATAATGTCCATATGACAGATTCAGGCAGGCAGGCATAATGAGGATAGAAAAGGCATGAAAGACAATGACTTGGCTCTTCAAGGTTTGAACTTTGGTGTATCTTCCTGTCAGCACAATGGTGGCCTTACCGATCCATTAGCCCAAATGTGTATCACCTTATCATACATATACCAGGCTTCTCCTCCCAAGACAGAGAGGGCTCTATAAAGAATAAGACGTGACTGTGATGGAAATCTTTTATGGGTAGAAGTTTCATTTAACAAAGATGATCTGCCTTACCAGCTTAATGGTATAAATGAAGCTCCTTCTTTAATTTTTTTTGATATTCAAATTAATTGCATCTCAAGTTGCTTTAGCAGAATGGTATTTCTGGTCTAGATTCCTGTACCTGCTGCAGTGATTTTTCAAGAGAGAACAATCTGACCCCCTCATTGTTATCTGCTGCTAAAGAATTTACAATTGTTATAGCTCTTTGGTTTATTCTCATGGGAAGACATTATTTTCACAGTTGTTCATAGTGGCTCTTGGATCAGGAAGAATTCAACATTAGCAAAAATTAGTGCTCTTCTTATGAACAGTAGACCTTGGCTTTGAACCTAAATCTTAAGTCCAGGCTCCATCTTTCTTCACTGTGAACCCCCTCTTGAAGGCTTTGGTGGACTTAGGTTGACATCATTGTAATCTATCAAATTGGGTTTAATGTTGAACATTGGAATGGAAGTTGATGAAGCCTCTACCACCTATGTATCTAAAAGTTCCTTAACCTCTGTGCAAACTTTCTCATCTAATCACAGCAATGTCTTTGATTCAACAGAGTATCAGGAGGGGAAGTGTTTTGGCAAATACCCCCCAAATAATTCCATTTAATAATGTCTACTCACCTTATCTTTATATATTTTAGAGAGGCATTTTAAATGATTCTTCCTGGAATCAAGAAGTCAAGAAGATATGCCCTCAGATTTTTTTACATAGCAAAAACTAAGAACAAATTAATGTTTGCCTGCCAAGGCAACTTGATATAACAGTGTCGCAGACTACTGAAAAAGTTGAAAGCCTTAGGGTGACACAGGTATTTGAATAAGCCTTCTGTATGGGAACAGACATTTGTTCTGACAGTTGAATACTGAACGGATCTAAAAAAGAAATCTAAACAATTAGATAGGAAAAATGAATTTATGAACATCTGATTTACAAATACCTACTCAGGCTATATTTTACTCTATTGTCAGAGAAAGAGAGTAGAATGAATTGTCTTATGTTAGAATGCCTTAAAGGGAAAGAAATGGACAAAAATGAGGTGACAGGAAAGGCAACGGAGCTCTGAGTCCAAGAAGAGTACCAGGGTCGATCTGTGGCTGATGTGAAAATGTTGGGGCCAATGGACTGGTGAAAGAACGGCCATGAAGTTACAGGTTATTGGGACAGCTGCAGTGGAGTTGAGTAGCCAATGGCAGAAGGGTTCAAGTCCAGGGGCACTGCTGCCATCTCTGATGACAGAATTCTATGGCAGTGACGTCAGTGGTAGTGGTGATGGTGTTCTGATTGTTTTGTCTCATTTTATTTTCTTTGGAACATCATTTTCCAGCTTTCCTGTCATTTCTGTGAGCTACCAATTTTCTTCCAGTAAATTACTATTTTTGCTTAAGTTATTCAGTGTTACCTTCTGTCATTTATAAACAAGAACCCTGACCAGTGCAGATACTGGTATGAGTACATGCAGGTATATGTCAGGAAATTGTGAAAAATATGGGGCAATCTGAATCAATTAGAATTAAAAGCAGTCGAAGTTCAGTTCGAATTCAGGGATGACAATCTGGAAGTTCATGGCACACAGTTGGGAATCTGCCAATTAAGTTACTATCCCTGGTAATCTGGAATGAAATGTCCATTAAAGGCAAGAATTTGGTAGACTGAGTAGTTTAATGCCCTAGAATGGAATAAAGACCCACAGGAATTTGAGAACTAGGGGTTGGGGTGTGTATTATTTGGGATCTCAGCAGGAAAGAGATGGTACACTCAAGTGGGATTTTTGAGGAGAGTTTAACAGAGGGCTTATTTACAATATTGCGGGCAGGGCTAAGAAAAATCAACAAGGATCTTAGGGAATTGAACTACAAGATCCCTTACTGCCCCCTATGCCTGAAAGAGCAAGGTGCAATAACTAGAACCTAGAGATAACGATAGTTGCTGCTTTAGCTGTAAGGTTTTCTGATAGGAACTGAGGACTTTGGTAGAATTCAGCCACTGCTAACGCATAGTCTGGCAGGTTGGGGGTCAGGGAATAAACTGCCCCCTATCTTCATCTGATTTTCCTCTCATGCATTTCATCGTTCAGACCCAACCTGAGGCTGTAAAGTTAAGGTCACCTGATTGATACAGTACAGGATCACTTTTCTGGGACAAAGAGCCAGGAGGGAAAAAATGAAGTGTAGATCAGGATGGGCAAATGGAGACTAAACATCACAGGACAACTAATTCTAATGGCACTAGATAGCTTGGAAGAGATTGACCAATTCAAATTCCTACATTCTTGGCTCAAGGAACAACCTGAAAGAGAGGAATTTTCTATGAATAAAGAATGACCTTATCTCTTGGAGGCTTAGGACTGGGATAGGTCAGAAACCAATTTCATTCTATGGTTTGACAAATTACAATCAATTCACTTCAAAGTTTTATTAGACTACTCCTAAAACTGGGACAATGAAATAGGAAGAGACTCCTAGATTAGAATGGGAATATGTGGGAGAATTTGGTATATTGAAGTGAGTTTCATGTTTACTTGAAACAGCGTCTCCCTTTCCAAGCTTGCTGGAAGACTTTGTGACTAACTCCCTAACTCCTGCAAGGGAAAGCCAATTCTCCCTTTGTCCTCTTTCCACCAACCTCATTGACTTTCTGTCTGTGAAGTTTGCTCCTAGAATACATGGGATAGAAAAGTAAATTTTAAAAAAAAATTAAATCTGAGAGGAGAAATCTTTTACTCCAAAAAGTATTACAAGAATTTACTAATTTATGTGGACAGAAATCTAAGAATTATATGCAGGAATGTATTCTGAGGGTGTCCTATTAAGGATAGAAGAAGATGATTTTATTTCAGGCTGAATTTATTGATATTGGTCCCTTTCCTGGTTATTGTGGGCTCATTGTACAAGACAGAATATCTGGGAGTGGTTCTAATTGTTCACTTTGTTGACTGAAATCTGGGGCTACGTGAAAAAGATGCCAATTCCGTTGTAGAAATGGAATTCAGACTTCCAGAGATAGGAAGGTTGAAATAGATTAATTATGTATGACTCACCTACTCATTGCCTACCCATGGTCTTACAAAGGGCCCACATTGCAGCTTGACTCTTTTGTCTACTAAGCTTCATTCCTCACTTTTCCATAGGTGTTGATCCCAAGGGCTCTCCTAAATAAAGATCCTGAAAACTAAATGCCATCTCAGAATCTACTTCCCAAAGAACCCAACAGGTAGCACCAGTTATAGCCTCATCTCAGTTACAAAAATGAGAAATGTAACCTGAAACCAAATTACTTTCCTTAGTGTGCATGTGTGTGTGTGTGTGTGTGTGTACTTGTTTTCCCTTTTCTGCTCTCTCACTCTAGCCCATCTTTATATGTATGAACATATTGTGTATGTTGGGGGCTGGCTTTTAGTTTATTCCAGGTGGCAGAATATAAGGAAGAAGAATGGACATCATCTGAAGATCGTGGACCTGGAGCTGGCGATAGTACTAGATGAGGCGAGGCCATGTTTTGCCTCCTGTTAGGAGGTGGTAAGATTTTGGTTGTCCTTTGGTTGCCATTCTGTTAGAAGCGATGTTTTTGGATGTTGAGAAGGGGAAGAAGAATCTGGGAAGATGCTAGGCAAAGAGGAGAACTGTGATGAACATTAGTCATTTTGGCTGCCTGGAGTCTAAGAATGTCCTCCGTATTTTGGGGTAAATCCTGAGAGAGGTGGGAGGTGATTCTCTCTACAGAACTGAAAGGAGTGGACCATCCTCTCCTTAGCTCGGCCATCTAGTAGCCAAGACAGTGACCTGTGACCCATGTGTAGCCAATGGGATTTTCTAGCATCAAACTTTAAATGTTGAGGGTATGCTGCAAGTAGCATGGTCAGTTAACAATAGTTCCTGCAGACTGTGGCAAACTCACAAGTCCAGTGTCATTATAGCAAGAATTTGGTGGCTAAGGAACACTCCACCTAGAAGAGTGGCATTCTAGGCAGACTGTCTCTAGGCAGGACCTTGGCTAGGTTTCCTTTGGTTCCCAGTTGTCACATCTTCTTGACAGTTCTGTAAGGTACCCAGTGCTTTTGCAGTCAATCCCCTTTCTTCTTGAATTAGGCAGAATCTGTCTCTGTAATTTGCATTCCAAGCTCTAGCTGGTCAAACAAATACCCCACAACACTCATAAGTCCTAGGAGTACAGACACCTAATGGGGTTGAGTAGTTCAGGCACTTGAACTTTAGGGCAGATCAGTGCAAGGTAGCTGGAGATTGAGGGGAATGAGCACTTCTGCACCACTGAGACCCCCGTGTGAAAACACTTCCTTGTTCTTTGCCCTAAGAAGCCTGGGGCTTTGCAGTGAAGGAAATGACTCAGTGATAGGCTAGCAAATATAAATGACAGGGACCTACTGTTCTGTGGCCTTGACTCTGTTCCTTGTAGTCTTTATTCTCTGTTTTCCCTGTTTATATGTGACACTGGGACATTTTGTGTTGGCAGGAATACATCTCGGATACCCCCACTCCTTAAAAATGAACAAAATCTGATTTTATTTACAAGTGATTACCAGTGAACTGAGGAGCAACTGTATAATAGATTAGGACTGGTCACTAAGTGAGGGGCCCAGGGCCATCTGTCCTTTTCTGCCACAGCTCTAAAACTGGTAGACACAAAAAAATGTGTTGGATCCTCCAGTCAGGAACTTGAGATCTGTTGACTTTCTCCTCATCAAAGCAAGCCCCTAATTCACTCACTTAGATGCATTCTCAAATTTATAGGCCAGATTTATGAAAAACATAGCAATGGAAAGAAAAGACGTTGCTTGGCAGACCCCAACAGGCTGCAAAGGCAACCACAACTCTTAACACATTTCTTCTTAACTCTTATGACATCCTCATTGCAACAGGTGAGTAAACATCTCTTATATAAATGGCAGATGATGTTAGAGAGTGTTATGTTTGTTTCAGTTAATCCATAAAAGGGGAAAGTTTACTCATAGCAGGTAGGGAATAGGTTAATCCCTTAGGATCCGGGAAGGGGTTGAGAAAGGAAGTCTGAGCTGTAAAGACCATCCTAGGGACCAAAAATGAACAGAGCAGAGTTTCCTTTGTAGTTTAAAGTTGGGGAAACATTATATATATATATATATATAATATATGTACATATATTAAAACATTAATATTCCCTTCCGCTATGGACTGAATGTGTCCCCCTCTCCCCACACCCCCAAATTCAAATGTCCAAGCCCTAATTTCTGGTGGTATTTGGAGGTGGGACCTTTGGGAGGTAACTAGATCATAAGGGTGAAGCCCTCATGAATGAGATTAGTGCCCTTTTAAGAAGAGACATGAGAGAGCTCTTTCTCTCTCTCCACCATGTGGGACACAGCCAGAGGACGGCCATCTACCTAGTGGGGAAGGGCCCTCACCAGGAATCAAACTAGCCAGCCAGCACCTTGATCTTGGACATTATAGCCTCTAGAACTATGAGAAATAAATAATTGTTGATTAAGCTACCCAGTCCATGCTATTCTGCTAGAGCAGCCTGAGCAGACTAAGACTGAGACAGCTTTGGACTAAGAAGGCAGCAGGTTTCTCTTGGTAAGGTGGGAAGCCATTCATTAAAGGAATGTGATTATAGTAATGGCTTGGATCTCATATACAACTCAACTACCAGGAATTGAGAAAACCTACGGTCTTAGGAGAATTATAGATAGAACATCCATCATTTTACTTGTCAAAATTCATTGAGCACCAGCTATACAACAGTGACTGCACTCGATGCTGTATATACATTTTCTCATTTCATTCTCTCAGCCGTGCTCTGGGGTAGGTTTAACTGTGTTCATTTTACAGGTGAGGCTCAGAGATGATAAAGTCACTTGTCAAAGTCTCTTTTTTCTGTGTGACAGGGTATGTCAGAACCCAGTTTGTCTGATTCTGCAGGCCAGGCTGTTTTTACTAGAGATGGAGCAAAACATCCATGAAATGTCTGCCCACAAGATAGGCGTGTTTGTCTGTTCAGAGCTCATCCCTGCCCTTTTGAGGTTAACAACAACCGGAACCGGTGTTTTTTTTTTTTTTTTACCACATGTCCCTGGGTACCACTGTCAGATTCAGAACCCCAGGCTGCCCTGAAATTTGATCCTACCCAGTGTGGGATCTTTCATATTCTTCTGTTCTTTGGCCTCACGGTTTACATAAAGCACAACATCAATCCAGTTTACCCTGGAATGAGTTCTAAAAGAAAGCACATTACTTTACATGCATGGGCAAGAGGAGATCAGGGAGTTAGGTTTGAACAAACTTTGTTTGTGAGAGCGCTTTGTTTTGTCACAAGGGCCTTTGTCACGTGTGCTTTAAAAGAACCCAAACAACCAAACCACTGAGATGAAGAGTGGTTTTAAAGACATACGGTTTGAATCACCCCTGTTCCATAGAGTCACAGAAACAAGAGCTAAAAAGGACCTGCTTGGCCATCTTGCCCTTCCAGAGCTAGTACAGATGGCTCCCTGTGGATGAGACTGCTGTAGCTCCATGGGGTTCGATGAGCCAAGTGTTGGGGGACTCCTTGTTTCCCTCCTCCATGAGTCGGCCACCGAATAGTTTTTACTACTTGGAAATTTTCCCAACCCCAAGCCAAAGTTTTCCTTTGCTCCATTTCATTTAATAGTCCTCCTTTATGCTGCTGCAACTTTGACTCATTCTTTGGTCTCTAGCAGTTTCTACTCTTCCCAAAGGCTGGCAGTCTTGAGGAGTTTCCCCAGGGCCCTGGCTGTTTTGAATGCTCATCAGTGCTTCACCGTCTCCAAGCTTGGGAACCTCCAGCATGAAGCCTGGAGACTGACACGCAGGAGGGCTTGGAAGGTAGTGGGGAGGCTAGCTGAGTTTTCTCCAGGTCTTCTTTTCATAACTAGTATTTCTTATGAGTTGCTATTAACATATACTAGGGGCTCCTGGGTGGCTCAGTCGATTAAGCAGCTGCCTTCAGCTCAGGTCATGATCCCAGGGTCTTGGGATCAAGCCCCGCATCGGGCTCCTTGCTCAGCCGGAGACCCGCTTCTCCCTCTCCCTCTGCTGTTGCCTCTGCCTCTGCTCTCTCTCTCTCTGTCAAATAAATAAATAAATCTTTAAAGAAAATATATACATATATATATATATATCCTAAATGACAAGAGCGAAACATATCTCAGATGGATCTGCAGGTAGTCGAAGGTAGCTTGAAATTTCTTTGACATCACCTATTTTGTCTTAAATATTTATATATTTTTAGAAGATTTTATTTATTTATTTGAGAGAAAGAGAGAGAGAGCATGAGTGGGGGAGGGACAGAAGGAGAAGGAGAGGCAGACTCCCCTCTGAGCAGGGAGCCCGATGTGGACCTTGATCCCAGGACTCCAGGATCATGACAGAAGCCAAAGGCAGACCCTTAACCGAGCCACCCAGGTGCCCCTTAAATATTTATATCTTGAATGCACCCGTGTTTGTTTTAGTGAGAAAATATTTTAAACATTAACCAATTAAACTATTCAGCCTTCTACCATCCCCCCCAGCCCTGCAAAATCCTCAAGTAAAATTGTCATTGTAGGAATGTGCTTTATGCTAAGTCTGTGACCTCCAAAAACCTTAAACTTTATAAGAATATAAATTCCAGTTTGAGAAGCATGACTCTGAGAAGTACAAAGTGCTGTCAGAGTCAGGTGAGGAATGAAGGATCTGGAATAAAGGGAAGGATGAGAGAGCGTTCAGCTGTTAGAAAAGGAACATTCTCTGTCTTCGGGTAGACTAGATTTGCATCCTGAATCTGTGAGGGTCAGGACGGTTAGTTAACGCTTATGACATTCAGCTCGTGCATTGGGGAAAATGAGGATCGCAGACTTCTCTGTTAGATTTGAAAGGGGGAATATTTGCAAAAACACTTAGCACAGGTTTAGCATCATTGACAGTAAAAAAATGTTACTTGCTTTTTATTTGGGGGAGGGCTCTTGGAGGAGATGGAGATAAAGAGAAGAAAGCTATTCCAGGCTCTTTCTGAGTCATTTATCTTCCTAGTGTCGCCCCCCACCGCCCAGCCCCACTTATTTGCTGGAACACAAAACTTTCAACTCAAAGACTTAGCCCCTACTTGGCCTTGGCCAAATGTGGCCATATTTTAAGGGCCCTCCCCTTACCGTTGAAAAGAATTTGGAATTAGGGTTGTTGCCAGTGTTGTGCTGGGGTGGGTGGGTGGGCCTTGGGGGTCTGCCCACTCTCTGGGCTTCAGTTCTCCTCTCCACTCTCCACCTTCTGCCTGGCCCTTAGCCTCTTTTCCTGAGTGCATTTCTGTTACTTACTTCGTTGAGCTGAGAGTGAAGTTTTCTGTCTGCACTACATCTGTGCGGCTGGGCCTGGCATCTGCATAAACCTCATTAACTCCTTCTTGCCAAGACATGGCCTGGTGTATAGGGTTTCTGTCTCTGTTTTGTTTTGTTTCGTTTTGTTCTGTTTTATCAGCCCGTTATCTGTCTCCCTTTCATATGTAGGTAGGCCCTGACGTCTGCATGACTCATTTATCACTTCTTACAAGTGGGGAGCCAAGGTGAATAAGTCTTTGTTCTTTGCATATTTTTTTTCACATCAGTTCATTATCTGATCCCCTTCTGATTTTGATGATGCGCCTTCTCCTAAGTTGAGGTGGGAGGTAAGAACTTGCCTCCTGCTAAGGAAGCTGACAGGCCAGATGTTTCCCCATCCTCAGCCCTGGCAGCTAGAAGATGGGCACTTGCCTGTATTTGCTCAAAGAGATGCTTCTGCCTGAGTCCCTGAATCTGGAGGCAGTGATTCAGAGTAGCAGGGAGCAGCTCAGAATTTATTGCAGAGGCAGAAGTGGTGAACCTCATTGTGCATTGGCATCAGAAGTGGTCCCCAATTCCAGGCTACTTCCCTGGCAAAAACGTGGTTGAGATTTTAGACGCCCATCCCCTCTTTGCTATTCCTGCCCATTTTCTTTTAAAGATTTTATTTATTTATTTGACAGAGAGAGAGAGCATAAGCAGGGGGAGCTGCAGGCAGAGGGACAAGCAGACGTCCCACTGAGCAAGGAGCCTGATGCGGAACTTGATCCCAGGACCCTGGGATCATGATCTGAGCCGAAGGCAGATGCTTAACTGACTGACCCACCCAGGTGTCCCAGTATTTCTGTCCATTTTTGAGCTTGTTTCTTAGGGTGTCACATCAATTTTCTGAATGAATTCATGCCCTTCCATAAATCCTTTTATGATTTAGGTAACCAGAGTCCGTTTTGGTCATTTGCATCCAAGAACCCTGACCCAACAAACTCTTTTAATCCAGGCTGGCCAACCATAGTCATAATGCTGCCATCTGCTGGACCAGTTGTTTCCCTTTTGTACCTCTGGGGACACCATGACCTTTAGGGAGCAGAAACTGTACGGTTCGTGGGGTGAGCATGGTGATGTGTCTTCCCCAATTCTCCATCGTTGAAGGATTTGTTCCCTGAGATGCTGGGAGTACTGTTAGTAGATGACCTTCGGCTGTCAGCCCCTTTAATGACGGCCTCATTGGTAGACAGACACCTTGCCAAGTCCACATCCCAGGAAGGTTCCCATCCAAGGACTGGTGGATGTGGCCATCTCAGCCCAGATGGGGACAAGTCTGAAGGGTCATTCTAACAACAGGGCTCCTTGTGAAGCTTGCTGAGGCTGTCACTGGCTGTGCATTGCAGCTTGACCCGTCTCTCTGTCCAACCCTGCTTCTCCCAACCCTCTCCCTTTATCAGGTGTTGATCTTAAACTTCTTAAAAAGCACGGAAGGGAAAACTGAAGGGGGGAAATCGGAGGGGGAGATGAACCATGACAGACTATGGACTCTGAGAAACAAACTGAGGGTTCTAGAGGGGAGTGGGGTGGGGGGATGGGTTAGCCTGGTGATAGGTATTCAAGAGGGCATGTTCTGCGTGGAGCACTGGGTGTTATGCACAAACAATGAATCATGGAACACTACATCAAAAACTAATGATGTAATGTATGGTGATTAACATAACATAATAAAATTTAAAAAAAGAAAAAAAGAAAAAAAAAAACCTCCTGCATGCAGATCTCCAGCTCAGAGTCTGCTTCCTGGGAAACACTGTCTTTTGATAACTGAATTGAAGAACTGGGCTAGGTTAGAGTAAGCGCAGATATATACATGCTGAAAAAATGGAGTGATTCCTTTTATAAACAGAGAGGCTACCCTTCTCTTCCCTAAGATAGATGGCCACTCTTGTTCTGGATCCCATCTCTTCTCACCAACTCCTGCTTCTCCACAGACCTCTCTTCACCCTCTTCCTCAAGTTTCTTACATATCCCCAATCCTTAAATAGGGAAATACCTCGGGGCTTTGTCCCAGACTATCTTTTCTAGATGGTATCAACCACCAACGTGAATTGTTGGCTTCAAGGTCAGTTGATGAGTCTGTGTGTTATATCTGCAACATCTATAACAGTGCTTGGCACTTAGTAGCCACTCAATAAATACCCATTTTTTTTAAATTTTATTTTATTATGTTATATTAATCACCATACATTACATCATTAGTTTTTGACTTCAAGTTCATATCCTTTACATTTTTCTGTTGGGGAAAAGAAAGCTAACCTAGTAGCTGCGTGGAAAAGTTTTGAAAAGAAGATTTATGTTAAGCTTTTGAACTGACCTGTTTTTTTTTAAAGAGATTTTATTTATTTATTTATTTGAGAGAGAGCACATGCGCATGTGTGAGAGCAGGGGGAGAGGCAGAAGGGAAGGGAGAGGAAGGGGGAAAGAATCTCAAGCAGACTCTGTGCTGAGTGCAGAGCCCGATGCGAGGCTCTATCTCACGACCCTGAGATCATGACCTGACTGAAACCAAGTGTGCCGCTCAACCAACTGAGCCACCCAGGCACACCTTTTTTGCTTTTTTGGTGTAGTTTGGTGTAGTTTTGGTGTAGTTTCTTCGTTCATCTCTTCACCCCTTACTTTTATTCTTCATTCACATTACAGTGCACATAATCAGTGTGGCTAAAGTGCTATTTTCAAAGGAAAAGTATTATTTTGGCAGCTACTGGTAATAGAAATTGGAAGTGTACTGCATAATAATCATAAACATCTCAATGTTAGCTGTGTTTATTTTGTTTGGTTTTGCAAAGGAGAACGACCTCCACTCTCTCATTTGATCTCTACAATGCTATGAGGCCATTCTTATGATTTCCATTTCATAGTCGATGAAACTGACAGTCAGAGAACGTAACCTTTCCAACCCAAATTACACAGCCAGCAAACAGAGAATCAGGAGTCAAATTCGTGTGTTTCATTCTAAATTGCATGCTCTACTTTTTAAATATTGTGTTGCTGAAGCAAAAACCTAGAACTGCAGGCACCTTTGGGTTGCCAGGTAGGGGAGGACTGGTTAGGTCCTAGCGTAAACCACTGCTCAGTAAGATCTGTCCTCTTTACCAAATCTGAAACCAAGTTTCTTTCTGTGATGCCTCTTGGAAGACTAAGGCTTCTCAGTCCTATTGTCGGGCCGTCTAGCCTTTTCTGGAAAAACTCCTGGATGAAGTAGAAGCCTATCTTCATGGGGAGGGTACATCCAGTTCATAGGATTTAGGGACAACATTCGTCATGGGACTCAAAGTCATAACCGAGGTAGGAAAAGCAAAACGAAGTAACAGAGCATAGATGTGCCATCTGCACTGATTCAAATTTGACCATTTTAACCAACTCCCATGGGAGCAAAAAGCACCATAATGAAGTTTTTTCTTTAAAACTGTGGAAGGAGAGAAGAGTGAGTCCTTGAGAGAAGACGCAAGTCACACCCTGATAGTGTACGGGCCCCAGGCTCCGAACTGATTGATGTCACCCCAGGGCAGGCTCCTGCCCACAGAGCTCCTCACGCCAGAATACCGGCTGTGACCATGCTCTACTTTTCATTTGGAAACAAAGCTTCCTTTCCAGTTTTCCGAGCCTTTCTGTCTAACCACGTTCTTGGCGCACTGTTTGATCACAGCTCAGAGATTTTAACCTGCCCGAAAAATACTGTGGATGGATTTTCCAGGAATGCTAACCTAGACTTGAAAACAATGTTTGATCTTAAGTAATAGTTTCTTTTTTCTCTTTACTCACTGTCATGCACAAAATATACCTCAATAAGCTGCTGACTCGTGTGTGTGTGTGTGTGTGTGTGTGTGTGTGTGTGTGTGTGTGTATTTGGGCACTGGAAAAGCATTTTCAACTTATTGAGGGAGGAGGGAAGTGCCTGAAAGGTTTTACCCTGATCTGATTGTTCACATGTGGGATAGGCAAATTCATATTGATAATGTGGAAGAATTGGCAAAGGATGAGGTAAAAAATGTCAGTATAGGCTCCTTATGAGGAGGTCTGAGTAATATTTCTTAAACATCTGTACTCCCTGCTCCCTGTCACTCATCTGAAAGTCACTCTTACCCAGATTTTTAATCATCTTAGTGGAGCTGGAGATTTCTATTATATTTCCCCTTCCCTACTTTTTTTTTAAAGATTTTATTTATTTATGCATGAGAGACAGAGAGAGAGAGAGGGAGGCAGAGGCAGAGGGAGAAGCAGGCTCCCCAAGAAGTGTGGAGCCCAATGCGGGACTCGAGCCCAGGACCCCGGGATCATGACCTGAGCCGAAGGCAGACGCTTAACCATCTGAGCCACCCAGGTGCCCCCCTATTTTTTTTTTTAAAAAGATTCATTTATTTATTTGAGAGAGAGAGAGAACACGTGCATGTATGGGAAGGGTAAGGCAGAGAGAGAGAGAGGGTCTTAAGCAGACTCCCCACTGAGCATAGAGCCTAATGGAGCTCGATCTTACCACCCTGAGATCATGACCTGAGCCAAAACCAAGAGGTTGGATGCTTAACTGACTATACCACCCAGGCGCCCCTCCCCTACTTTTTTATAGCCAACATTTCTTGAGTGCTCACTACCTACTAGGCCCCGTGTTAAGTGATTTAGGGAGATCACTTTGCCAAAGTCGTGCAACCCCAGGAGGTGGGTATTATTATCTCTACCTACAGATGAGCATGTGAAGTATGCATGGGTTAAAAAAAACATGTCCCGTGTCCCAGAACTAGTAAGAAGTGAAGGCTGTATTCAAACCCAGAAGTGTCTGACTCCAGAGACTCCACTCATCGCATTAAACCAGTCTCCACCTAGAAGCTGCTGAAGGTGCTCACTTGCTGAGAAGTTGCCAACCCGTCTCCAGGTTCCTGCCTTCCAGCCATGGCCTCCAAGCCTTCTGGGAGAGCTTGGTCGGTGTGTGTGTGCTTTTCAGACCAAACATGGGGTGAAACTTAGTAACCTGGGAAGCCAAAGAGAAGATGAGTTTAACAAATACAGACTTTCCTTCCCACAGAACGGTATTGCTGGCTGAGGGCTGAAATGTTTATTACCAGTGGAGACAAGGACCTGCCCTGCTGAGGAGTTTTATGACATACCAAGGACTCTGTCTGTGGCCTTTCCTACTTCTGAGAAAAGCAGATGCCAAGAAACAGGACTTGAGTGAGTAAAATATAAAACTGGTGGAGAGGACATCCCAGCTGTTGTAGTGCCCTCTGAGGATGTCGGCCCTAAAAAAATCCATCATGGTCTTTATCCAGGTTTTGGTTCTTTTTCATTTCCTTCTTCAGTTCAGGTTTTGTTTCTTAATTGCTTCTTTTGAGTGGGACATGTTCTTTAAGGTGCTTTAGAAAAATGCCAGACTTTCGCAACATTATGGGGGGAAATACAACTTTGATGATGTTTTTAAAAGATATGGCCCATACAGATGGTATGGGTGTGTGGCGGCGGGGAGTAATTTTTAGGATGTTTTTGGTCGCACATAGCAGAAAAATAAACTCAAGTTGTTGTAATAATAAAGAAAATGTATTCATTTAAATAACTGTAAAGTCCAGTGTTAGTGTGTACTTTAGGCTAGGTTTGATCAGTGGCTCAATGATGGAACCAAGGCATCAGTTTCTTTTTCTTGTTCTGCTTTGCCTTCCAAGGGTTTAACAGCATTAAAAGTCCTCTTGTGGTTTAAACTGGCTGCTGGCAGCAATTCAAGCCAAATGTCTTCTTGTTTACATCTGGGAAAGAAGAAGGGAATCTTCTCTCTACCATCTAACTGAAGTCCTTTGCTTACCTATGATCAATTTAGACATGAGTACATTCATGAATCAACCATGGTTGCCACGTGAACGGGAAGAGGTTGACTCTACCAGCTCCAGGAGTGGGTCCAGACTAGCTTAAGTCGGTGAATATAATCCCCTCTTTGTTCCTGTAGTAATTGGTTCAGGATTGGATGTGTAGCTGGTGCCTAAGCCATGCTGGAAATGGCGTTCTTTGGCAATAGTGGTTGTTTCGTAGTAAAATGGGGGCAGGTCCAATGGAGGCTAAGCATGCAGCTGCACTGTCTGCTTCAGGAGGCAGGAGCAAAATATAGTCAACCCGTCAGCACTATTTATTTAATTTTTTGGTCATTGAGAGAAATACTTACATATGAGAAAACTAGTTACACTATTTTAAACAACTCTAATCCTATTTGCATGCCGATTCTGCCTTACTTAACTGAATAGATTACAAATTCTTAGTGCACCTTCCATGCATCATTGAGGCAGATAATGTAAGCTGGTAGAGTCGCTATTTCTGCTCAAAAAAGAGTTCAGGAACAGCTCTAGCTTTGGGGTTGTGTCTTGTTTTTCCTAAAAATTTTTCTTATTAAATTTCTCTACAGAGGTACACATATACATTAAATGACAAGAAAATGTTCATACCACATTCACTGCATAAGTGCAAAGTTACATAAAGCAAATGTTAAATTTTTTCTCTATCCCAATTACCCCAGAGATAATTGATATTAACACCTTAATATGTATTTTCTATGTTTTTTTCCCACAAAGAGCATAACCACATGTAGAGTTGTTTTTGGCTATGTTTTTTAATAAAAAAAAATGAAATACCATGCACATTACCAATAGCTTTTCTTCCTTGACAATACATCACTAATATATTTCCATGTCAATAGCTGTAGATATAACTTATTTTTATTTAGTAGATCCCGATTTGGAATATGTACTACAAAATTTATCCAACTATTGTGTTATTCTAGTCTATTATTCATGGGCATTCAAGTTATTTGCATTTATTTGCTACAGAAAACAATGCGATTTCACTTCATTTAATTCAGAATGGTATGTAAATTATATTTCAGTAAAGCTGTTATAAAATATGTGTGTGTGTATTTTATCAATGAATCTATTCTCAGAGCTTGATCTTGTGCTTGGCCCATGGTATCTACTAAATAAATGTTTGTTCACTTAATTTCCCTCTGTAACATGGATTTAGAACATTAACCAAAGTAATGAGTAACTCATGAGAAGTACATTCCAAGGCATTTACAGATCTTCAAATTCTTAACACCACTTTTATCAGTCAAGCTTTTAGAGGAAACAGATTCAAACAAGATGATTGAGGTGAGTTAAATGAATGGACTAATGATGAGGGTAAGAGTTGATTTAAGGGAAACCAACTCAGAAGAGTAAAGTAGCCCAGAGCCAGCAGGAACCCTAACCTGACCCCGAAGCCTGGAGACCGAGGAGTGGGAGCCAACACTGGAATCCAGAAAAGGGGCTACCCCTGGAGGAGAAGGCCGACTGCCTGGAACAGTGAAGTGGCTTCAACAGAGGAACCTGGCCCCTACCTACCCATGAACTGCCAGGAGAGAGTTCCAGGGGGATAACTGTCCCAACTTCATTCTTCTCCTGTCCTTTCCTCTCCTGCTCCTGCTTCCCATTGGCCAATACTAACTGGAGAGAAAGGAAACTCAAAGATGCCGTTTACAAAGGTCAGTCTTTTTGGCCCCTGAGCAGGATGGAATGGTATAGAGCATATAGCATATGGTAGCACATAGTGTACCTCTTAGAGTTCAGGAATTGAGCGAAAAATGTAAATGTTACTTTCA
Source organism: Callorhinus ursinus (assembly GCF_003265705.2). Taxonomy (NCBI): domain Eukaryota; kingdom Metazoa; phylum Chordata; class Mammalia; order Carnivora; family Otariidae; genus Callorhinus; species Callorhinus ursinus. Next base: position 62,876,029 of record NW_027397067.1, on the reverse strand, counting down.
GGTATAATTTTATACACATGGGACTAGAGTAGTTTGCAAAGCTTTTTTTTTTTTTTTTCTTTTAGCTCTTTATTTTTACTGTCAACATTTGCAATAAGAACAAATAAAAATATTACAAGCTCTTCAGTACGGGGTCATATCTGTGCTCCACAGTGACTTGCAAATGGATGATTGGCTGATTGCTTCTGGAATTCCTTTCTCATTAGCATCATTATACCCAGATGGGCTAGAAAACAAGTCATCCCAGAAAAGAACTCCATCCTAGCTTGGTGGAACTGATAATGAGTGACATTGTATGATTCAATTATTATCTCTGCAAACACACTCTGTAGCAGGATTTGTACCAGACACTGGCAAGAATATAAAGAGGAATTAGACACAGCCCTCAAGGAGCTCCTCGTCTCCCAGAAGAGAGAGGCAGGTAAGCAGATGTTTGCAGTGTACTGCGTAAATTGAGTGTATGGTCGGTAGAGTGTAGGGATTATGTGTTTGTGTTTGAAATACGGTTCCATCACCTACCACGTCTGTAGCCTTTAGCAAGTCACTTAACTGCATATGTGTAATAATAACTGTGACAGATTATAGTTTCTCAAAATGGCACAACAACAACTCCCATCCCACATGCAACATGACCTTGCCATCTAAGCCCCCCAACCAAGGGTGGAATTAAGTTTTCTGCCCCCTTGAATCTGAGAGTGTCCTGGGACAGCTTTGGCCAACAGAATATGGTAGGAGTAACACTGCCAGTTCTAGATATAGTCCACCTTCATCTGGTCTGGCAAATTTCACGTCTAGCCTTTTGGAACACTGTATGATTGCAGTCAGTGATGAACATGGAGTTCATGTTAACCATCTGGCTAACCTCAGTAGAGTTTAGATCTATAAAAAACCTAAGTTGGACAAGACTGATAATAGGATGCAAAAATATAGGAGTGTAAAAACAGAAGGATTTAGGGGTTTGATAGTTAGAGATAGTCACTTCTGCCATAATACCTCCCAGAGCAGCAAACAAATGTGCTGTCTTCTGAATACTTAGTGGAAAATGCAAAGTAAGTCTACATTTCTACTCGGACTCTGAGATAGATAATCAAGGGGGTTGCAATTTTTAATGGATTTGTTGCTCCTATTGCTAATTGACATTCCCACTATTTGTTACTTTGGAAAACTCAATCTCTCTGGACTTAGTTTCTTCATTGATAAAATTGGGATAATGTTAGAACCTATCTCATAGGATGACTGTGAAAATTAATAAAACACTGTGTGTGGTGGCTTAGCATAATGCTTGGCTGATAGAAATCAGTCAACAAAGCTTTGCCAATTGCTAGACTAAACATTTGTGTCTTCTCAATATTCAGATGTTGAAACCTAATCCTCAATGTATTTGGAGTGGGGCCTTTAGGAGGTGATTAAGTTATGAGGGTGGAGCTTTTATAAATGGGATAAGTGTCCTCAAAAAAGAGGCCACAGAGAGCTTCTTAGGTCCTTCTACACTGTGAGGAAGTAGCAAGAAGGACGTCTATGAACCAGGAAGCAGGGTCCCACCAGATACTGAATCTGCCAGTGTCTTGATCTTGGACTTCCCAGCTTCCAGAATTGTGAGAAATAAATTTCTGTTGTTTATGTTACCCAGTCCATGGTATTTTGTTCTGACAGCCTGAATGGACTCAGAAACCAATTAAGGTTTTATATATGTAATTATTGTTGATAGGCATTAAATCAGTGCTCAACTCCAGGGGAAGTCAGGTTAATTTTGTAAACTTCCAATTTAAAGGATTTCAGCATCAAATTATTCATTCAGGAGAGTTCCCACCTATTTTGGGGGACTGTGGGACTCCCATCTCTTTAATGCAGGAAGTTTCAGTTACCTCTGAGATGTGAGTTAGGAGAAAAAATGGCTCCTAGAGAATATTTTTGTCTTTGCCTACTCAGAGGTCTGCCAATGACTGAGTTGGGTCCTGAAATCTAGAGAGAAGATTGATTCGGGAACTCTCTAGAAAGTCAGTTCAGCTACCCCAACCACTTAAATAATCTTAGACTATTTATCTAACTCTTCTGAACTTCAGTTTACTTATTTGTAAAATGAGGCTATAATAGGTTTGGGAAGATTACTCAAGACCCCATACACAAAGCACCTAGTATACTGCCTGGTAGAAGATGGTCCATACACATTGGTTTCTGTTCTCCTTGTTCTCATTCCCAACTACCGTGAGGATGCTCTGTAAACATCTCACAACTGCTTGCCCCTTTCCCAGGCAAGGAAATCCACCTAGACCAGAAGGGTACATACCGCTAGAGCCAATGACTGATGGATATGGGAGTACAAAAGATTGACCTTGGCTTTAATGGGGGATTACTCTGAGATGCAATTTATGTTCCAGGGGGCCACGGTGGTTAAGGCCAAGACTACACCTTATCTCAACATTCTTTCTTCTTTCCTTGCTTCCTTAGAGGTTCTTCCCAAAGAGTGTTCCTTCTATAAATCACATTTATTGGCCACCTCAGTTCCTGCTTCTAGAGATCCTGACCTTAGATACTTAGCAAAGGGCCCAAGATAAAATAATTATCCTTAAAATCTTTTGACAACAATTCCCGCAGAAACTGCCTAAGTGTCTTTTTCTATCTTGAGTCAATTCAAAATTCCTCCATTCTGCCATGGCCCCAGGGAACTTGCTTGATTACCAGGGACCTTTCACCCAAAGGAAATCAGTCTCTTATTTGTTTAAAGGAATGACCTCTGCAGGGTTGATACCTCCGTGCCTCTCTGTGAATGCCATTTTCCTTCTATCCTTCCACAGTTTGATAGGAAAGTAGAGGTTATCTAAAACCCAGAAAGAATGTGTGAGACTTCTTGATGTGGATGAGCTTGTTTTTGAAATTGGTAGACTTCTAGAAGCAAATACTTTCAGACTACACTGGTTGACATATTTGCATAGATTTTTCTTTCTTTTTTCTTCGGTTTCTCGTAAGGCAAGTCCTGGAGGCTGGTAACTTGAAGAGGAATGAAGACTTTTGTGAGGAAACATTGAGTTTAAAAACTGTCCCATGTGGTTCAAAATGTGTTTTAGATATTCAGTAGGAAAAAGTGTGGACTTAATCACAATAGTGTGATTTGGAAGAAGTTTCTATCAGCAGAAAACCCAATGTATAGCTGGGGATTCTGAAGCATAACCTTAAATGTTGATGTGCAAAGATTGTTCTTACCAGGGAACTTCAGAGGAGAGAATAGGTTGGCTAAAAGAGGGTTGATGGTGGTGGGGAAATGGCATAGGATGGAGGGGTACGTAAAAGGGTTGAAACAGTCGCTATGGACATTTAATAAGGAATTGGCTATTGATGAGCACAAATATTATCATCAATCAGGCAACATCTAATACAGGTCTGGTGGTAGGAATTTTAGTAGAGACAAATTCATTCATCCCATCATGTATGTGTTCAACACTATTAAGTGTCTTCTACGTATGGTTACACAAAGACAAGTAAGACTTCTCTATGAAATGTCTGCACTCAAAGGTCAGCTATAAGAATGGAATCTAGCTTATTCTACTTACCATAATGTCCTCAATGTTCATCCATGTTATTGTATGTGGCAGGATTTCCTTCTTTTTTATGGCTGAATAACCGCCCCGCCCCAACACACACACATTTTCTTCATCCATTCATTCGTCAATGGATTTTAGGTTGTTTCCAAATTATGTGAGGTATCTAAAAATGGTCAGACTTATAGAGGCAGAAAGGAGAATGGTGGTCGCCAGGGGCTGGAGGCAGGGGGAAATGGAGAGTTTCTGTTCAACGGGTAAAAGTTTCAGGAATGCAAAATGAGTTAGTTGTAGAGATCTGCTGTACATCATTGTGTTTATGGATAACAATATTGTACTATAGACTCAAAAATGTAAGAGGGTAGATCCTCATATTATGTGTTCTTAGCACAATTTTCTTAAAAAAAAAAGAATGGAGCCCAGGAACATCTTGATTTTGGATATAACAAGAAAGACAAATGAAAATTTGAAGGAATAAGGATTCTAAGGTTCTAGGGAGAGGCCAGATTAGGAGATTAGTGAAGCCAGGAGAAGGTTAAAATATGGGAAAATAGGAAGAAGTGAGTGCCTATGGTCACACTGGGTACAGAGCAGGAAGAGCTCTCAAGATGGGACATTAGGGTCAGAGAGGGCAATTTCACAGTTTGCTACCCTTAAAATGGATAATTAAAGTTTAGGCAGCCCCTCCCTCTGGGCATATATGTTTTCTCCAACTTTTTCTTTCTCCCCCCCCATACATCCAAAATTTTGTATGAACTCATAAGTTCTACCACATCCCCGGATTGTTTTATCCCGGCCATTCTGGTTCTTCTTTTTTTTTTTTTTTTTAAAGCATACTTGTGAAAATAAGAAGAGACAGAGACAGGCCTGGAGGGGTGGAAGGAAATGGAAAAAAGTAATTCTTCAGACTCTCCTTTGTTGTGGTGAATCTGAGGGCTAGGTCAGGCAGAGAGTGAAACTCAAAAGAAAATATCAATGAAGCTAGGCCAACGTGCATATTAAAGAGCTAAGAGGGACACAGGAAGGAGGAAAAAATCTGGCAAAATGGCAGGAGGGAGGGAAAAAAAGGGAGAACTGTTCCTTTTTGGAACAGTTGTAGGTTGGGAGAACTAAAAAGAGGGAAGGGGACTTAAAAAAATTTGCCTTGCTTTGTTGACTACATTTTCTCTAAGAGATGAATGTAATTCACTCAAGTATATTAGTAATGTTTTTTATAACTGAACTGTTGCTTTGATGACCACATTTAGTTGAGACTGGACCATACTGAGATTCATTCAAGATACAGAAATTCTATCATTGGATATAACTTCAAATTGACGCATTAAGGATCAAATATTAATCATAATCATCTCCCAATTTGCATGTGCAAACAGGGGATAACTACTATTAACTGATTTGTCCATGTCACAATATCAGTAAGTGTTAAGTTCAAGAGTTAAATTCAAATGTGTTGGACTCCATAGGCTCTGAGTTTTCTGCCATTTAAAAATGAAATGACTCCAAAAGAGAATTTATTTCAAGAAATAATAGCCTTGAATGTGTGCAACTATAATGGAATAGCATGCAGTCACCAAAGTTAGAAGAAATGGACAAATATCAAGCAGGTATGTAGATGATGATGTCTTGGCAGATAATGGGGTAACAAAGAAATCATAAGCCAGATTCATAGAACATTTATCCAATTCTCATCACACTATCACCACATATTCAATAAATATTTACTCCTTAATGAAAATAAGTTAAAATTCTGGAGTTGGTAGATGTCCTTAGGGAGAAGAGAATGGTATGAAGATGGCATGAATTTACCAATGGGGGGATTGTTAGACAGTGGTGGGAGAGTAGTAGAAAGGACTTCCACTCTATGAAATAAACGGGGTGGATGGGTGGTCAGTGGGAGAAACCATTTATTTATTTATTTATTTAGTACAGGACTTGAGATAATTTCTCTAAATCTTCCAAAATTTCTGTAATGATGTCATATTCTTTTTTGACTTTTATTTTATTTTATTTTTATTTCTTGAGAGAGAGAAAGAGAGAATGTTAAGCAGGCTCCAGACCCAGTGCTGGAGACCGGCACTGGGCTCAAGCTCACAACCCTGAGATCATGACCTGAGCAGGAATTCAAGAGTCAGATGCTTAACAGACTAAGCCATCCAGGCACCCCTGTTGTTTGACTTTTAAAATTATCTTTAAGATGATAGCTATCACATGGGTTCCAGAAGCCAAGTCTTAATTCTGTTATTTCTGAAGTGTACGACTCTTGACAAGTTACCTAACTTTTGGCAGTTTGGGTTTCTTGATCTGTAAAATAAAATTTATGATAGTATCACGCTATTAAGATCAGTATGTGGTATTATTTATTATCTCATTTAGATAAGCTATGTATAAAGGACTTTGTAAACTAAAAAACATTCTATGAATGCTAGTTTTACTAATAATGAGAGAACTTTTGTGGTCATATAGTATTATAAATATTTTTCCTATTTCATAATTCCCATACTTACTCTAATGCACAATAGTTTACCAAACTGATGTATCATAAGTAATTTAGGATGTGAAATTCAGTGATGTGAATTAGGTCACCCAGGGAGTGTTGGCACCAGGATATGAACATGGCTCTTCCTGACCTCAAAACTTATGCCATTAATACAATATTGCCTAAAAGAGGAAATAACTGTGCGGTTGTTACCCAAAATCTCTATCTCTGAGCCATAAGGAAAACAAAGAAGGAAAGGTAAATCTGCAAGGATAGGGCATAAATCTAAAATTGCCAATGTTCTCAGCTAGGGAAAGAAAGAGTTTGTGTGTGTTGGGTGTGAGAAAGAATAAAAAAATGTAAAAATAAGTTTTGCCTGGCCCAGCTGACCGAGGCACAAGGGACAAAGAGCAGTCCTCATTTTGGAATCAAGGCTTCAGTGCATTTGCCTTTCAAGGTTGAGCGAGCCGCCCCTTAGACAAATAAGGGGACGCTGCTGGCTTGTTCATGCCAGGGCTGGAGTACAGAGCCATGAGCTCACCTGGGCTGTATGGTCGGTCATGTGGAACCCCTTTGAAATAACATTTCTTCCCCTTCAACTGTTACTCTGTTATTCTTAGGAATTGGGTTTTTTTTTTTTTCCCTCCCAGAAAGCCACAGCCTTGGGTATTACTCTTCAATAATACAGACTAACTTGGCAATGGAATAAGATGGATTGCTGTTACAGATTCAATATGAAACAGTTATAAAAAAAACAAAACAAAACTTCAGCTCTTTGAGGAAACTGATTCGAACTTGGTCTGTTCTCCAAAGAGAAAGAAAAATGTCATCTCCTTGGAAAGTTAGATTTATTTTCCTTCTCCAGATTGTGTTTAGAAGCTGTGGGCCAACCTTTCATTCACCAAACACCCAGTGTTACTGGAGTGGGATGCCCAGAGCCACCGGAGCGGGAATGTGTTAACTTGCCACCTTTCTCTCTTACGGTCCTCCAACATGCCCCCAGCTCCACCCTCTTGCCCACTTGGCCAGCCTGTATGGAGGCACAGGCCCAGCCATGTTGGTCCCTTCCATGGGGCAGTGGTTCAAGCGATCAGCAGCATTTAGTTAGTGCCCATTGGATGCCGAGTGCTCTGTTGGGCTCACCGTGGCAAGTGGAAGAAAACTAAGGAAGATTATTAAGCTGCACTAAAGATAGAAAAAGACATAAAATGCCATCCTTGTTCTTAGGGAGCACACAGTCTGTTGGGGAGATTACACGGTCAGATGCCTACCCGGAGCCCAGACAGGTAAGGTCAGTGAGGGAAGAAAGTCATGTGGGGATTGTGGGATTTTGGAGAGCAATTCCTCTATGGAAAGGGGCATCCGAACTCACTTCCAGAGAGCAATTCTTCTATGGAAAGGGGCATCCAAACTCACCTCCGGAAAAACTTGCTATTCTGGAGGATGGAACAGCGTGGCCTGATGTTCTAAGAAAGACTAAAAATCCAATTTAAAAAAAAATTTATGGAAAATGTCCTGATTATTAATGTTGTCAACTAACGTGTTATTTTAAAGCATTGTTTGGCTAAAAATAAAATACATATATAGGCTGGATATCGTGTGAGAGAAATCATTTTGTGACCTCCGAGGGGAGATAGATAAGCAGGATGGTGATCCTTTGCTGTCCAGTCTGCTGCTCCCTTGCAGTGTATTCTATAAACTTTTTATCTCCTAAAAAAAAAAAAAGAATAGTGATCCTACACCAGTTGGATGGGTGTTATGAAAGGGAAGGTCCAGATGCTGTGTGAGCGGAGGCAGGCTCTCATCCCAGTACAGGAAGTCCAGCTAGGCTTTCAGAGGAGGGGGTGTGGGTGTGAACTGTCCCTGCAGTCCTGGCTGGTTAGAAGGAGGTGGAGTGGATTGTGAGTTCTTGGCTAAGGAGACTGCACATCCAAAGTCAGGGATGTGCATGAGGCAGGATTTGCTGGGGGATCTGGACATCATTTAGAGGAAATGAAGGCTGCCTACAAGTTAGGGAGTACTGAGGATTGAAGCTTGAGAACTAAGTCGGTGCCAGACCACAAAGGGCCTTGAACATCCCGCTCAGGATTTTGTGCTTTATCCAGCAGTGTTAGGATTTTTTTAGCAAGTTTAAGCAGGGGATTAGCATAATCAGATTTGTGGTTTAGAAAGACAATGCTGATGGAAAAAAGGGGAAAGTGGGTAAGTTCAGTGTTTCTTTAGAGGCTCTTTCAGGGATTTGAGAGAGACATGATGAATGATACCAGTGGCAACAGAAATACAGACGAAAGATTCAAATGATATTTAGCAGGTAGCCTCAGTGGGGCTGGATGAGAAAGGGGAGGGCTAGTGATGAGTTCAGAAAGAATTCTGGGTTCTTGGCTTGGGGGACGGAGTAGATGGCACCCTGATAGAAGGGAGGAGGTACAAGAGAGGTAGTTTTGTGTTTGAAGCTCAGGGGTTCAGTTTCAAGCAGGCTGAGAACAGGCAGAGATCCACACTGGCGGTGTTTTCTAGAGGACCGGGCTGGAGGAGTGAGCCCCAGGCGGGAGGTGTAGATTTGGATTCATGCAGGCAGGGGAGGGAAGACATGAGATCGCACAGAGGATAGAGGATGGAACCTGGTGAACACAGCAGCTGGGGATGGTAGGTCAAAGCAGAGGCATCTAAAGGAAGCGGCCATCGAGGTAGTAGGAGGACCAGGGCTGAGGACGCTCTGCTAACCCACTGCAGAGAGACTTAAGGAGGAAGCTCTACACGGAGCCAAAGGCTGTTGAAAGGCTAACATGTGGAGAATGATAAATATTTGTTTATTGGATTTAGCCTCAGGATGGTCATAGTTGATCTTGGCAATGGCAACTTTGGGGATGGTGGGGGAAGAAGCCGGCCGAACATTGGGGAGAGTGAATGGAAGTGAGGAAGTGGCACGGGTGGTCCTGAATCCCCTTTTAAAGGTAGTTTGGCTGTAAAGCGGATGAGAGATAAAGGGAGGGATTTTTAAACTTGGAAGAGGCTTAGAAATGCTGGTGTGTTGACAAAATGCTCATAGGAATGAGGGGCTCAGCTACTGAGGAGAGGAGGAAGACTGGCCCGGTGAGCGGCACAAGATGGGTGACCAGATGGTCCTGGAACGTGTGTCATCTCCTGTCTGCTGTCCATACCCCCCATTCCCACCCACCCCCGCCCCGTGCCTTTATCATCTTGCTTTATGCTTTTCTCTCAGCTCCTGCTTCTTGCCTGCTTTGTTCTTGTGACATATTTGCTGGCATCTTTAGACAGCTTCTCTGGTTGTGGGGTGTCTAGGAGTGGCTTATGGACGACCCAGGGTGGGCAGACACCACTCTTACGTTTCCATACACAGGACTGCTACTGAGGAAATACAAACAAAGTATCCATACAAAGTTGATTTGGGCGGCGCCCAGGGAGCTCTGTTGATTAAGTGTCTGACCCTTGATTTTGGCTCAGGTCATGATCTCAGGGTGGTGGGATGGAGCCCCATGCTAGGCTCTGCACTGAGGATGGAGCCTGCTTGAGATTCTCTCTCTCCCTCTCCTTCTGCCCCCCCCACTTGCACTCTCTCTAAAAAAAAACAAAACAAAGTTGATTTTGTATGCCTTTTAATAAAAGAATACTAATAAATAAGTCATAGGGATGAAAAGTACAGCTTAGGGAATAGAGTCAATAATATGTAATAATGTAATAATGTAATAATGTTGTGCAGTGACCGATGGCTACTACACTTAGCATGCACCGTAAAATGTATGGAATTGTTGAATCACTATATTGTACAATAGAAACTAATATAACAGTGTATGTCAACTATATTTCAATAAGAATAAAAAAAGAATACTAAGAATTTTCTATTATTCCCGGAAGCAAAAAGTCAATACATGCATTGGGTGGTCTGGTCTAGGCCCCTAATAAAACTTGGCAAGGGTAGCAGTAAATGTGTCCCTTGGCTATTATTACTTTAATTGAATTGCAAATTGAAATGTAAATTTTGTATCCCATTTTTCTAAGTGACCAGTGTTCCCTAAAGGAAGAAGAAAGCAGAGAAGCCCATGATTTGGTCCAGGATTGAGAGTCGAATCAACAATATCCATCACGATTTTTTATAGCTGGTGTTCACATAGCTCAGGAGCTCTGTTTAGGTTGATTTCATGCTAAAAATGTCAATGGCTGCAAATGCCAAAACCCCTCTCATCCCTCACCCCCTCAGTATCCAACTGTACTCAGGTTGGATACTGAAATCTGAATGAAACTTATCAAAGGGTGGCCCAGAAAGCATCCATGCAGAAAGATAGTGTTGTATTCTGATTGGGTGGAGGAGTCTATCCATGCATGTGGCAGAATAAGAAGGACATCCCAAGGTGGAGTGACCTATGGGGACTCCAGGTGAGAGGGGCACCCCTTCGATGAGGGCAGCCTAGTGTGGGAAGTCAGAAACCAAATGCGATGAAGAGGGCGTTTGCATGGGAATATAGCCCAGTGGGGAATGTTAATGCTTGAGTGGATGGAAGGCATCTATCTGAGGGAGGGGTTTCTGAGAAGATGGACGATTTGTTACATAAAATAGGATTAATCATGTCAGTAAATATATTAAAAAATATTGGGAGCAAGACTTCTCTCTGTCAGAAAAAGAAGTTACAAATATGGAAAGGAAGAATACCCAAATTAACCTGATGGTGTTGAACTAGACTTGGAAGTATAATCGTGAACTCATGGCATTCAATATATAGGTATATAGAAATACAATGGTTGTATGTGTGCGCATGTCTGTGTGTGTATCTGTTCTCCATATCTGTTCATTGAGAGGGCCTGGGAATAGGGACAGCCCTATAGCCGGAAGTGTACCTAGCACCCAAATCTTGGCTTCTCAATTTTGTTCTCCACTAAAAAGAACCAGGACTCCTCAGCAAAATGGTTGATTCCAAGTCTGGGGCAGGGAAAATGCAACATGAGCCTAGAACTACAACATCTTTTATAAGGAAGCAAGGGGTGCTGAAACAAGGATGGAGGCTTGTCAAAGAAAGGAGCAGCCAGTCTTAAGTGCTTCCTGCTGGGGACACAGGGATCCATACAAAGTTGATTTGGGGGGCACCCAAGGGGCTCAGTTGATTAAGCGTCCGACTCTTGATTTTGGCTTAGGTCATGATCTCAGGGTGGTGGGATGGTAATGTACACATTTTCATAAATAAGTGGTAATGGCTGAATTCAGGTGAAATAAGAAACTAGATTCCCTATAAATAAATAAATATATATGTATGTGTATATATATATATATATATATATAAATACATGAATAAATTGAAAGTTTGCTGAGGAATGGGACATTTACAGTTTTCAAACCACTTTCCCCCAAAACATTTATTAATTTCAAGGGAAAAGAATTACTTAACAGCAGAAGAGCCTGGAAGACACCATTCCAAATACGGGATAAAGGGAACACCATCACTAGGAGGACTAATGGAAATCATGTACCAGTTGATTAGATGCAATGAAAAAATCTCAACATCACATTTGTGATATCCCTGCCTAAAGTGGGTAACTTGAACCTAATTATTAGACAGACCCAAACTGAGGGATATTATACAAAGTAGCTTGCCTGTAATCTTCAAAAGAAGGAAGGTCATGAAAGCCAAGAAAAAAAGCAGAGAAGTTGAGTTCAAGAAAAAAGCAGAGAAAATTAAAATGGAAGGAGTCTCAAAGAGACTTGATAACTAATGCAATAAGTAATTCCTTTCAGTAGAGATGATCTTATTGGGACAAACGGTAAAGGTTAAGTGAGGGCAGAAGAGTGATGGCAGGAAGGTGTTAGTCACTCTTGATTTTGATGATTATGTTGTGGTCATATACATGTCCCTGTTTGTAAGATACACACCCTTGGGAGGCTGAAGCATCATACTTGCAACTGAATCTTAAATGGTTCATTAAAAAATTCTTTGTACTATATTTTCCATTTTTCTGTAAGTTTGTGATTGTCCCCAAATTAAAAAAAAACTATATATATATACAACTAAATATATACAAAACTATATATAAAAAACTATATATATATATATACACATATGTGTGTGTGTGTGTATATATATATATGTGTGTGTGTATATATATATATATATATGACTTTATTTTTTTAGAGTAGTTTTAAGTTCACAGTAAAATCGAGGAGATGGTACAGAGATTTCCCATACACCCCCTGACCCACATACACACAATTTCCCCCATTATACTCCCCACCAGAGCACTACATTTGTTACAATCAATGGACCTGGTGCCATACATTCCCTGGGTTTGGACAAATGTCTAATGATATGTAGTCGTCATTATGGTTTCATGAAGAGTACTTTCACTGCCCTAATAATCCTCTGTGTCCAGGGCCATTCATCTCTCTTCCCATTCCAACCTCTGGCAACGCTAACAGTTTTACTGTCTCCATAGTTTTGTCTTTTCCAGAATGTCATATAGTTGGAATCATACAGTATTTAGTCTTTTCAGATTGGATTCCCTCACTTGGTACGCACTTAAGTTTCCTCCATGTATTTTCATGGCTTGATAACCCATTTATTTTTTTTAAGATTTTATTTATTTTAGAGAGAGAGAGAGAGAGCATAAGCAGGGGGAGGGGCAGAGGGAGAGTGAAAATCTCAAGCAGACTCCCCACTGAGCTAATGCAGGGCTTGATCTCATGACCCTGAGATCATGACCTGAACCAAAATCAAGAGTAGGAAGCTTAACTGACTCAGTCACCCAGGTGCTCCAGCCAAATAATAGTGCTGAATAAGAGTCCCTTGTCTGGATGTACCATATCCATTCACTTTATCCATTCACAAACTAAAGGACATCTTGGTTGCTTCTGAGTTTGGCAATTATGAATAAAAGTGTCATAAACATCCACGTGTGGGTTTTTTGTGTGTATCAATTAGCGATAGATATATAAATCAAACCCATTTAAATCCAATCACTGGATTAGGAGGCATGAGAACCCTAGCCTTTTGCTTAGATTCATTGTACTCAATAGATTTCCAGGCAGGGCTACTAACATAATGTGGGTTCAACTTATGATATAAATATGCTCATTTTTTTTTTCAGATGAGAAAACTAAATCCCAGATAGTTTAAATAATGTGTTTTTTCCAGGGGCGCCTGGGTGGCTCAGTTGGTTAAGTGTCTGCCTTTCGCTCAGGTTATGATCTCAGGATCCTGGGATTGCCCTGTGTCGTCGGGCTCCCTCTCCCTCTGCCCTTCCCCCCCGCTTGTGCTCTCTCTCTCTCTCTCAAATAAATAAATACAATCTTGAAAAAAAGAATGTATTTTCTAGGTTTCTGGCCCCTCTGACACCTAAACCCAGGATCCTTTCTCCACGTCAGATTCATCTCTTCCCTTTTCAACGCCTATGATGCTAATGGCCTAAGCAAAAGCTCTCAAAGCCAAATTTTTCGATGTCTTCTCTTCATATTTTTTTTTCTCAGCTAGATTTTTCCCTGTCAGTGGCTTCGTGGACTTGCCAGCTCCCCGGGGGGATACTTGTTTGGGGTTGGAGGTGTGGATGATGGCGACACCAGGGTGTGCTTGGATTAACTCTTTGAATGTACTGCCCAGTCTCATTTCAGGTCAGTTCCATAGACTCTTTGGATAACGCAGCAGTATTTGGCCTCCGCCTCCAAACAAAGACAGGAAATGGCACAAACTTCAAAGTTAGTTCCTGCATGGTGCCAGTGCCATGAGTACTGATCATTTATTTGAGCTTCAATAATTGTAAATTAATCTCAAATAGACATGGAGGCCAGAACTAGCTGGAGGTGTGGGAACAGACTGCTTTTACCCTCGCTTCCTGAAAATTTAGAACATTTTCCATTCTCAGTGTTCAGAAGTTTAGGGTCAATTTGAAGGTCATAGCTATTTTCAAAACTTTAAACAGACCTGAGCTTATTCTTGGATCTTTTCCTTGATCAAGTTAATGTTATTTTATTTGTGTCCCATATATTTTATCAATATTTCTTTTTTAATTCATTTTCCATTCTACAATCTTTTTTTAGAAGCAACTTTATTGAAGTATAATTTACATATAATAAATGCACCTTTGAAAATACAGTTTCATGAGATTTTATAAATGTAGACATCCATATAAACATCACTCCAGTTAAGTTATGGATATTTCCACTAGCCCCAGAGATTTCCCTCTTAATCCTTTTGCTGTCATTTTCACTCAGTCTAGAGGCACTCACTGATAAGATTTCTATCACCATTACTTTTGCCCGTTCTTAAAGTTCATATAAATAGTCACACAGTGTGTCCTCTTAGGTCTAGCGCTTAGTGTGTTTTTGCATCTATCAGTAGTTCATTATTATTCTTTTCCATTGTTAATATAACATTTAATTATAAATCTTTTTAAAGATTTATTTATTTATTTTAGAGATAGAGAAAGAGGGAGAGCACATGGGGAGGGGCAGAGGGAGAGGGAGAGGGAGAGAATCTCAAGTAGACTCCCCACTGAGCATGGAGCCCCACATGGGGCTCGATCTCATGACCCTGAGATCATGACCTGAGCCAAAATCAAGAGTCAGATGTCCAACCAACTGAGCCACCCAGGTGCCCCAAATTTAATTGTAAATTTATGCATTGTATTCTTTAAAATTTTTATTTTGAAATAATCTAAGCTTACAGAGAAGTGGCAATAAGATTACAAAGAGTTCCTATAAACCCTATTAACATCAAGGAAATACATGTGTTTCTACTGACCCATGTATACACTTATATCTATATTTATTTTTGTATCTATCTATATATATGTACCTACTACAGGTAAATATATGGATCCTAATATAAACACACACATCAAAACAAACATGAGGTTGCACTGTATCTCTGACCCCAATCCAGTGGCGTTCCAATAGTGAGAAACCTGGCTCTCATTACCTACAACTTATTCATGAAATCATTCATTCCTAGCATACACATAAAGTACTTTTGGAATGGTTATCCATAGTCCCATGAAAAACAAACTGTCCAACTAGAGTACAATGTTTGCTTACAGTTTTTGCCTTTAACCTTATAGCATATAGTCAAAACACTTTTTTTTTTTTTTAACAGATGTGTCGTCGCAGCCCCAAATGCTTTTTTACAAAGTTATTTAGGCCAGCTCATTTCTCCCCCATCTGCTCCAGTTGGGTGATGTCCTTCGTCTGTAATAAAGTTAGATTTACTTGTTACACTCTGCATTTCATCTTGGTTTCTCTTCACTATCCTGGTTGAGTTTTTAAATTTTGTGTATGGTAAAATTCACTTTTTGTGAGGTATAATTTTACGAGTTTTTAAAAACACATAAAATCATGTATTTACCACCAATAACATGCAGAATAGTTCCATTATTTCTTAGTATTATCCCATTGAATAAATAGTTCATTATTTTTAGTAGTATGTATAAAGCTTCTATGAACATGTGTGTGCAGATTTTCATGTGAACCAGTTTTCACATCTCTAGGATAAATGAGCAGGAGTGAAATTACTAGGTTGTAGGATTGTTATGTCTTTAATATTTAAGATAAATTTCCACATGATTTTCCAGATTAACTGTACCATTTTACACTTCCACCCAGCAATGCCTGAGTGATCCAGTTTCTGCACATCGCCAGCATTTGGTGTTGTCGCTACTTTTTATGCGTCATTCCGAAAGAAGTGTAGCAATATCCCTCTGTGGTTTTAATTTACATTTCCCTTATGGCTAATGTTGAACATCTGCTTTTTTCCCAACTATTTGCTCTCTTGCGCGAAATGTCTTTTCATGTCTTTTGCCTAATTTCCAAGTGAATTGCTTGCTTTTTAATGTTGAGTTTTTCAAGTTTCCTTTTGTATTCTTGATAATACTTCTTGGGCAGATTTGTAGTTTGCTAATATTTTATCCCACAGTGTAGCTTGTCTTTTCAACCTCTTGTCAGGATCTTTTGTAAAGCAAATGTTTTTAATTTGGAAAAAATCCAGTTTACCAGTTTTTCCTTTTATGGGTCATGCTTTTAGTGTCAAGTCTAGCTTTTGATCCTAAAGATTTTCTGGTACAGTTTTCTAAAAGTTTCATCGTTTTACGTTTACATCTAAGTTTGTGATCCATTTTGTGTTAACTTTTTTTAAGGTGTGAGGTTTAGACCAAGGTTTCTCTTTTTTGTCTGTTAATGTCCACCTGGCCCAGCGCCATTATTAAAAAGGCTATCTTTCCTCCATTGAATTGCTTTTGCACTTTTGTGAAAAATTAGTTCTGTATAACCTACTCCTCTACCAGTACTACCTAGTCTTGATTACTGGAGCTATATAGTAAATAATATCTTGGTTTTCAAAATCATTTTAGCTATTCTATTTCCTTTGCCTTCCTATACAACTTTTTGAGTAATCCTGTTTATATCTACAAAAAAATCTTGCACAGATTTTGACAGCAATTACATTAAAACTTTATATCAATTTGGGGATAATTGACATCTGTATTATGTTGAGTCTTTCAATTCATTGTATGGTTTTCAGCATACAGATCCAGATATGTTTTGTTGGATTCACACCAAGCTTTACTTTATTTAAACAGTTTCTATCTAAGCTATTTTATATTCTGGGCCTGATAGTTCTGTGCTCCAAAGTCTTAGGAGATCTAAATTGTTGGTTGTTGCTGGCAGCTTTCATTCATGGTGGCTTATCTTCTGTGCTTGGTGACTTTTGATTATCATCTCATATATGGGCTGCTTTGAATTTGTAGGAATGAAGGGTGCTACCCTCCAGAGATGATTTATATTTGCTTCTGCTCAGCTGCAAAAGTTGATTCCCACTTGGCATCTTCCACAATCATTGGTAAGGGTAGGGTCCAAAATTTATCTCCATTCTTGGAACCCTCCTGTTCCAAAGCTAGTTTTCTGATTTACATTGAAAATATATCCTTAAGGCAACCTTAGCTTTTGTCTTTACTTACTTGTCCCTCAACTAGTTTGAGGTTATTTTATTATTATTATTCTTTAAAGGCAATCCTGGAAATTTCCTTTTCTTCATTCATTTTGAAAGCACATTTTTGTGCAGAATTGATTGTTTTTCCCCCCCAAAAAAAGGGCCTTAAACAATAGAAATTCCTGCATGTCTTTTTAAATTTCTAAGTTGCCTTTCCCCTCCCCTAAGCTTGGCCAACTCTAATGGATTCCAAACAGTTCTTTGCTGCCTTCTTTGCATATATATTCTTCTATTATATTACTCACCTCTTTAAAATGTACCTTTTTTACTAAAGGTAAATACTTAACCGCCTCTTACTTTTTTTGTACCTTTATTCTCCAGTACAGTGCCTTGCCCCTAATAAATGTTGGTTGAAATTTTTCTACCTTCCATATTTTCTATTGAAGTAGTCTGCACATAATTGGAGATTTGGAGATGTTTATTTAATGAAGAGTTTGCTAGAGTTAGAGAAAAATGGGAGTTGAATTTTCTTCTTTGGAAATATTCCAGATATGACTGTGGAAAGATTTCTGAGTGGCATGAAGAATGGAGGTAAGGGTTAGGAAATTTACGTGCTGATTTTCTTTGAAAAATCACAAACAGCTAAACAAATTGGGACCTAAAGGAACTTTTCATTATCAAAACGGATTTTTGCCCTAAAGTAAACCACTTGTAATTGTACAAAGTATATGTAACTATAATGCTCCCTGGTGGCCATTTTCAGCCAGAGCAAAGAAAAGAATTGTAATGTTCAACAAATAGATGTGCTGGGTATTCTGAAATGCAAAGACTATAATATTTTCTTTAATGTTTTAAGTTTTTAGTTAAATTCTAGTTAGTTAACAGATAATTATAATGTTTTTAAGTCAAAAGTGTTTATGCAAAAATCTAAAAAAGTTTTCCTTTCTCTATAAAACATTCCAATTGCTGCAGAAATAAAAATTATCCCCTTTTAAAAAACAACTTTACATACGAAAATCTTTCTTTCCCCACCAACATTTGGACTTTTGCTCTTTGACAGTTAGCAAGTTGAATTACTCATGACCCCTGCTTCCAAAAAGATCAGAATATTGTGAGGATACAGATATATAAATAAAAACTCTTACTGAGACAAATTCAATAATATGGGTTTGCACAAAACCCAAAGAGAGGAAAGAGAGTAGATTGAGGATGGTCTAAAGAGGAATTGATCTTTGATTTATGCTTTGAAGGGTAGGTATGCCACTATTAAATAGAGCAGTAGGAGAAGGGCATTCCAGACATGGTACAAAAACTTGGAGAGGCAAAAAAATACCACCTTCTCAGGCACTTTCTGGTAGTGGCTTGCACATGGGCTATATGTGGGGCTCTGGCAGAAAATACTGGAAAGAGATGAGTACAGGAGTCAACTAATGTAAAACCAGGCATAGTGTATGAAGGAATTTGACTTTATGTGTTAGAAATGGAAGATCACAGATAGATTTTTAATCTGGACAATGATTAGATTTTGGTTTTCGTGAAAGAGCTCTGGTACTGGTGTGGAGAAGGGGTTAGAGGGGCATTAGGGGAACAATTCTGTTGTAACAATCTACTAAAGAAATTATAAGGTGCCTATTCAGAATGTTGCAGTAGTGAAGGAGAGCAGGAGAATAATTCTAGAGAGACTTTGTTATACACTTGGACAGACTTGGTGACCAACTGGATGTAGGAGGTGGGAAGAATGGTGAAAGATGTTAACTGTCTGCACGGATAATATACTACTAACCCAGATAAAAAATATAAAGAGAGAAGCAGACTTGGGCAGAGGTCAATGATAATAAGGACAGTGAATTTATTTGGGAGTAAGTTCAGTATGAGACATCTACAACACATGTTGAGAGAGCTTTTACTAGGCATTTGGAAATATGAGTCTGGAGCTCGAGAGAGAGAGAGAGAAATCTAGAGTGGTGTTATATCTGTGAAGGAATTCCCCACCCTTTGAATGTGGTTGATTTAGGGATCACATCTAATGAGTGGGAAAGAGTGGAATTGATAGCTTGTGTCTTCATAGACTAGGTTATAAAAGGTGCTGTGGATTCCTGCTTGCTTTCTTCCTTGGATCACTTGTTCCAGGGGAAGCCAGTTGCCATGTTATGAGGACACTCAATTATAAAGAAATCCACATGGCAAAGAAGTATATTCTCTGGCCATCAGATAGCAAGGAACTGAACCTTTCTGCCAACAGCCATTAGTGAGATTGGAAGAGGATCTTTCAGTCCCAATCAAACCTTCAGATGGCTGCAGCCCTGTCCAAAATTTGGGCTGCAGACTCATAAAATAGCCTGCAGCTAAGCTATTCCTGAATTCTTGATCCACAGAAACTCTGCAATAATAAAAAATAGGCATGATTTTAAGCCACTAGGTTTGGAGATAATTAGTTATGCCTCATTAGATGACTAACACATGAGGCCATGCGCAGGTACAGGGGTCAGTATCCCTGGCTAGGTAGCTGCATCTCTGCTACAACTCTATTATTATAGAAGAGGAGAATAGATTTCAGTAGACAGCAAGTTGAATTGTCTTCTCCACCCTATGGTAATTAATTTGGATTATATTTAAAATACAATGGTAAACTGTTAAATGGACAGAGGAGTGGACTATTCACATGCTTTGTTATGAAAACAACAGAGCAGGGTTAGAGAAGAAATGGGAAGATGGGTCAGAAACCTTTTGAAGTAGTTTAGGCAAGAGTTGCTTCTGCTATGAGCCAGAGTGGAGGGAATGGGGAGACAGACTCAAACTGTATTTTGAAAGTAGTAAAGATGAGAGGGCTAAGGAAAAGATTAAAGTTTTTCACCATTCCCCAAAAGTGTCCAGGCAAAGGGAAGAGGCCAAAGGATGAAACCAAACAAGATGAAGACCTTCTGAAGCCGGTGTGTGAAATGAATGGAAAGGACACTGGGCCAGAGTAACTCTCAGATCTACCTACAGAGGCCTGTGATTGGCTTTGGTTTGGTTCATGAGTGTGCCTGTTGGGTGTGTTTAAGACAACCCAATGCAGCAGATGAAATGTAGACTGCATCCCCAGAACTATCTAACATCAGGAACTTATGTGAGGATGAAAGCTGCTATATTTTGATCATGCTTCCAACATTACATATGTTATCACATATAAAAATTCTCATGACAAACCTGTGAGAGAGGTCTATTAGATTTTCATTTTGCAGAAAAATAAACTGAGGATCAGAGAGAATAAGGGACTTGACCAAGCTCACAAAGCCAGAGTAGGATTTGAACACAGGTATATTTGACACCAAAGTCCTTCCTTTTAACCACTAAGTCCACTTCCCAGCCCTGCTCAGAACCCAGCACCTCTTTAACAGTTCCAACCTGACCAGTTTGGGAGCTTCCAGAGACAGCTCCCTTGGCTATTTTATTCATATTCTCAGGATGGTTGTTGACAATGGCAATGGAAAACCTATTTCAAGGAATTTCATGGACAAGTATTGACTCAAGGAAATCAGAGCCAGGTAAAAAGAATATTGAGGATTTTCAAATGGTGTCAGTAGCTAACAGATTGAATGTGGGGATACACAAACATTTATTTTGGAGGATTCTCAAAATACTCGAGGGAAAAATCTGGGCTGTGTATATGTGTGTGTGTGTGTGTGTGTGTGTGTGTGTGTGTGTGTGTGTGTGTGTGTAAAGGATTCTGCAGATGTAGTTCAAGGTCAAGAACAGAAACTTTGATTATGGATGTAAAGGTCCCTTCATTTGTATCTGCAGACAAGAAGGATCCAGTGACTTTGAGTTACAGCAGTGCTTGATCCAGGGAGTAATTTGTGCAGAACTGATAAGCCATCGATTTGAATAAACCTGAGTAGACTTGAATATAGAAGCTTAGAGTTAGAAGGACTCTTAGAGGTCATATACTTTAGCTCTCTGGCTTAAATAAGAACATCTTTCTTGGTAGGAAAGGCAATCATTTCCCTCATCCTGGCCTCGGAATGATTAAAAAAATTATATTCTATGTTTTCTTAAAAATGTAGCCTTCTTACAGACTGCAAATATTTTATGAACATTTCTCACACATTTCTCTGACATTAACTGGAATTTGAGATAAAAAAAACTCGGGTTATAGACCATGGCCTAGTATTTTGGAGGCATAATAATAATGATAATAATGTATCTTAACGATTATCATAGCATAATTTCATAATTTGATTATGAATTAATCATAATACTGTTTTCCATATCTTCTGAATTTGAAACATCATCTATTCTGTTGCTTTATAATAATAACGATGATGATAGTAATTGTTATTGTCATTATAAAGCAACAGAATTAGGCACTCCTTCAAATTCGAAATACCTTATGAAATGAATGGTATTTGTTGTTTGTACCTACAACTATCTCATTCACTGGTGAAGTAGGTATGATGATCTGCATTTTGTGTATACAGAGGCCCAAAGGGTTTAAGGAACTTGTTCAAACTTAACATAGATAATAATGGAAGAGGTAGTACCTGGATGCATGGCCTATTAACCTTGTCTTGCTATTACCGTTATCGGAGTATTACTTCAGTCCAGTTGTCCTTGGGAAACAGTGCTTTCCCACGTGCAGTTCATGGATTGCCTCGAATTGGGTTGACCATACCCACAACGCCATGGGTGGTGCCTTATTGAATCCAGCCAGTCCTAGCTGGGTAGCAACCACGCATCCTATTGGATTACCATGGTCCCCCACCCTAGGTCCACCTCCATCTTACTGCCCCCTCCTCACTTTCACCAGGGTGGGAAATTTTAGGCAAGGAGAGAAGTTCAACAAATTCTCACCACACTATCTATCCGTCTGCCTTAATCGATGCTTACTTTCTCTGCCTTGCCTCCTGTTATTACGGATAAAATGTCCATATACATATCTGAGGCCAGTTCTTCTGCTTGTGCCTTAGATGCCATAGCCCTAGTAATTCTCTTCTTTCCAACTCCTGATTCAGGGAATTCATTCATTGCCATCAGCACACAAAAATTCTATAATGCCTTCCATATTCAAAACAAAACGAAACAACCGTTTTACCCCATATCACCCTCTTTATTTCATTTTATTGCAAACTCCCTGAAATGTTGTCTGGAATCACTATCTCTGATTTATCTCCACCTATTCTCTATTGAACCCAGTCCATTCAGGCAATCACCCCATCACACCCATGAAACTACTCTTGTCAATATTTCCATAACTAAGGTGACTCACCGCTCAGTTTGTACAGACAGTCCTGGCCTCTGCCTGTTCTCCAGGAATAATTTTTCACTCTCAAAGTGCCTTGATTTGGATGATAAATTATATGTTCACTATTTGTGACCTCCACCCTGATAAATCCAGCTAAACACAGCACTGCTCAATGCTCATTACACTTAAACTAATAGCATGTCACACATCTTATCACATCTTTCTTTCTTCGCTTGTCTTCCAGGATCTCACATGGTTCTCTTCTTGTCTTTCTAGTAGCTTCTTCTTAGTGTCCTTAACTGGTTCCCCCCCATCTCCCCAGTTCGTGAGGGTTGCCGTGCCCTAGGGATCAATCCTTTGAGCCCTCTTCTTCTCTACCCATCTCTACTTATTCTCTTGTTAATCTTGGCTTTAAACACCATTTATGTATTAACTATACCTACCTTTAAATCTTTATCATAGAATTTTCCCCTGAGCTTCAGTCTCATATACTATCTGTTTAACTGATAGCATCCCAATCATAACATATCCAGAAGTGACCTTTTGACATATTCCCACACAAAAAAATTGCTCTAACCCCAATCTTCCCCATCATAAGCACGAACTACAGTTTGCAGGGACTGAACACCTTGATCTAATCTTTGAGCCTCATTTTCTCTCATATCTCACATCCAGTATGTCATCAGATCCTGCTCTAACCGCAAACCTTACACTCCTCTCCTCCTCCACTATTTCTGCATGTATCTCTCACCTGAATTACTGTGGTATCCTCATAATAGGCCTTTGCTTCCATAGGATATACTCTCAACAGAACAGCCAGAGCAATCCTTTACACAAACGTGTCATATCATATGTCACTTTTCTGTTCAAAATTCTTTAATATCATATCTCAGCATAAAACCCAAACTCCACGCAGTGACCTACAGACCTACTATTATCTTCCTTCTTTACCCCTCTGATGTGACTGCCTCCTTTCTCCCTCATTGCTCACTCTGCCCATAAGGGCACAAGGACATCCTTCTGTTCTGTCCCACCCCAAGGCCTCCACTCTGCTGTTTCCTCGGCTTGGATTCCCATCACACAGTTATCCTTGTGAGTCACTCCTTTGTCTTCTCACTGAAGCTTTTCCTTACCACCCTTTTTCCAATGGCAATTCCCTTCCTTCCTATATGAGTTTCTTAGAGCTACTGTACCAGAGTACCACAAAGTGTGTAGCTTAAAACAACAGAAATGTGTTCTTTCATAGTTCTGGAGTCTAGGTGTCTGAAATGCACTTGTCAGGAGGGCCTTGCTCCCTTGGAGACTCCGGGTAGAATCCTTTCCTGCCTCTTCTTCCTCACTCTGGTTGTGGCAGGCAATCTGTGGCATTCCTTGGCTGGTGGCAGCATCACTCCAGTATCTGCCTCTGTCATCACTGAGTGTCCTTCCAGTGCGTCTCTGTCTTCACATGGCATTTTCTTTCCTTATAAGGACTCCTGTCGTACTGGATTGGGGCTCACCCTAACGATCTCATCTTAACTTGCTTACATTTGCAATGAACCTATTTCCAAATAAGATCACATTCACAGGTACCAGGGGTTAAGACCTCAGTCTATGTTTCTGGGGACACGATTCATCCTACAACACTTCCTCCACACAATATTTCTTACCTGATTCTCCTTTGAAATTTTCTGTGTAGCACTTACTATCATTTCCCATACAAGACATTTTATTTTATAGATTATATTACTGACTGTAAATATAAGCTCTACAATGACAGGGATTTTTGACTGTCTTGTATCTTGCTGTTACCCTGGTATTTAGAATAGTGGCCAGAACATGGTACACAAACAATAAATAGTTGTACCAATGTTACTGATTAAATGTTGATGTTTCTTTTTGCAGTGATTTTTTCAAGTGTCTTGAAATTAAGGGGAGTGGAGAGGACATTTGCTTGTGCAGATTGAGAGAGGATAGAAATAAACGATCTTCCTTTGCAGGGGTTGGTAAACTATTGTCTTCAGGCCAAATCTGGTCTGCTGCCTGCCTTTGTAAATAAAATATAGTGTAATACAGATATGCTTATTTGTTTATATATTGTCTAAGGCTGCTTTTGTGCTACAATGGCAGAGTTGAGTAATTAGAACAGAGACCACATCCCCCACAAAGCCTACTATACTTACTGTTTCATCCTTTATAGAAAAAACAAGTGTTCCAACCTTTGTTCTTCTACTGTTTCCATAAGTTTAACCCTGGGGATTGTTGGCCATTAAAAGGGGATCAGATTTAAGAATTAATAAACATCCCTCAAGTGAAAATAAAAGGAAATGGGAGATGGTTTTCAGCAGCTCAGTTAATTTAGACCACTGGGTGTCTCTCTTCCCTAAACTTTACAAGTAAATGTGGAGCCAGACATCAGCCAACTGGGACCGTGACATAACAGACAAATATTGACAGTTGCTAAGGCAACTGGGATAAAGTATTGGCCAAAGGATAATATAGGCGCCAATTGTGTGTGCCATGTTTCTCACATAGGGGAGAGACAGAAAGAAAATGAATGAAAAATATATTTCAAGATCCCTCTTTGACTGTGGCTTAAGAACAACTCACAGCTGATGTTTATCTTAACTCCTTTTTCAGTTTTTCTGGAAATTAACACTTTGGGGACTTGGGGATCCTTAAGTCAGCTAGCATATGTCACAAGGGGGGAATCTGTTCGGGTATCAATTCTCTTTTCCAGTTATCCCTGGAATTTACTGTTTTACACTGTGTTCTCATGGCCAACTGTAAGGCCACATGTATTTTTTGGCTTGTTTGCTCTTTTCACAGAAGTGGTTTCTGTAACACCTCCTTTCAAAGATTTCTTGTTAGTCAACGTTGGAATAATTAGCCTGCCTTTTTTGCCTCCTGAACCATGGTCTGAGGGAGTGTTTAGCCTGTGGTTGAATTTGAGCTTTTGTCATTGATTAATCTTAAGCTTTTGTCATTATGCTAGTGCAAGGCTTCCTAACAGTGGCATTATTGACATTTTTGGATGAATAATTCCTTGGTGTGGGCTGTCTTGTGTATTGCAGGGTGTTGAGGAGCATCTTTGGCCTCTATCCACTAGATGCCAGTAGTAGCCCCCTAGTTATTAGGATCAAAAATGTCTTCAGATAATATCAAACATCCCCTGGGGGGCAAAATTATCCTCAGTTGAAAACATTGTGCTAATCAATGCTTAACCATATATAAATTTTTTCCCCCAGATTATTCTTAAAGCATTCTCAAGTAGAGCTTGAGTTTCAAAACACTAATGGGGGAAATTTTAGAGATTCTAGATTGTTCAAATTGTAAAAGAGAACTTCAGTTTTTCACAAAGTTAGGAAATTCAGAAATTAAAACATTGATGATAAAGCCCAGAGAGGTCACTATACAGGAACTGCTTTCATTCAATGAGAAACAAAATAAGATCTCCCATAGGAAATTTTGAGGCCTCTTTCTGTATGGAATATTTAGAAGTCATGCTATTGAGATCTCTTGCTTAGTGAGAAGTCATTTGGGATGGTGTCAGAACATGCCCCTGCTTTGCTCTCCCCACAGCCTTTCAAATGACTAGAGTTTGACTGGCTGAGTTTGGAGCAGCTGGGACTGATAATGGCATGGCATCTAGGAAAGTTGTACATCTGATATTTGTCTTCTGGAAAACCATCTGCCTGTCCACAGCCCCTGTGAACTGCCCGGTCTTTGAGTCCCTCCTTGAAGGCTGAGTAATCTCATTTCCCCACTGGACAGGAGGGGCTGGTTGAGGTCATTATGACGATTCATTAGCAGCATGTTGGGCTGTAACTCCCAAAGGAGCTTGAAATATTGATTTTATGCATGTCATGCTAACGATTGAGCAGTTGTAATCCTACTTTATATATTACTTCTTGCAGATGTAAAACAAGATGGCTTTGCCACCAGTGTAGCTGACATGCTCTAATTAATCTTTGTGGAAGGAGTTTGACATGTTTAAATGAGCTCATCCAAATAGCATCAGTTATCCTTCTCTGATATTGAGGATATGTTGGAACGAAGCATGATTGGGGAAGAATAGAAATCTCACCCTTCTTTGTTTCTTTTTCTTGGCTAGATCTGTCATCTGCAAAATGGGTTATGATTTCTACAGTCTATACGAGTGGTGTTGTAGAACATATTTTGCTATGCCTTATAATACAGAGAAATAGGCATCTTCCCAGTATGCCTATGTATGACCATGGGGTGACATCCATGTAATGAAGATTGTCTTTTCCAAGTTCTCTCATGGATACTATTTAAGAGCTTCCTAGAAAAGGCCATAAGCCACAAAACCAGCAGGATTCTTTACTATTCCTTTGGAAAAGTTAGGCAATTAAATCTTACATCATTTGTAGGAAACATGACTGATGGTTCAAATGAACTTATTATAAGTTATTTCTTTTGAGCTTACAAACTGCATATTTTTCTCTCAAATGCCAGCATCATTAACTAAAATGTGAGAGCACTGGAACTCTAAGGAATCTTAACAAGTAAAATGGGCAGAAAAATCAGTACCTCAGTGAGTAGTTATGAGAATTGAATGAGATAATGTGTGTAAGGATAATTCAGAATGAGAACCAATCTAATTAAAGTTGGAGCTATCTCATCAGGATTGAAGAGCATATATCAGACCTAAGAATCCAAGGCTCCTTCCTCAAGAATTCTATGGTCATTGTTTCCACAAAGGGTGAGGTCAAAGTCATGCTGAAAGGAAATATATCAGTTTTCATGTATCACAATAGACTTTTATTTTTTCTTTTTGGTTTGAACTTGTTTTGTTTTTGAGGAAAAATCAATCCTTGCCCTTGAGATACTGAACCTTCTTAGGTTAACTCCTGCAGATATCAGTTGAATCTCTTGAGGACAAAAGGTGAACATTCATTTTTTGCCTCATTCACAGAACTCTGATCCAGCTCTACCCTCGTAAGTCAAACAGGTCATGAGTAGAACTTCCATCAGCCTAGGCTAATTCCCCAGGCTCTTGAGTTTGTAAAAGTTAAGTAGCCCTAAAGGGACCTTATTGGGGAGAGGTGGAGTTATCTGAGAAATCATATTGGACTTTGGAGTAGAGGGCTTGAGAGAATGTTAATGTGAAAAAAATAAGGAATATTAAGGAAATATAAAGAATTCCTTTGGAGCTATCTTTCAAAGATTTCCTTTGTTAGTGAGGCACAAAGGAATGCCTAAGTTGGACAAAGTTAACCTCTCCTTTATTACCACTCTTCTTTTGAGACCTACTCTACCTCTCCCTTTTTATGTTTCCATCATAGCCTAGTAAATATTTGGTATAAGGAAGAAAGGTAAAGTGGCTTTCAGGGAAGAGCAGGTATTAGTTTCCCAGTCATCTTGTGGACACTTGTGGTAATATAATTGGGAGAACGCATTTTCCCTACCTTACCTTCACCTTACCATAGATTACCAAATGAAGCTGTTATAAGTATTGGCATGATGGAAGCAGGTCAGAGGCCCAGAATCTTGTAATAGCAGCAGGAAAGTTCCTTCCAGGCTGGAGAGAAAATAGAACTGAATTCTTTGAGTACCCTACATAGGTTAGCAATGAGTACCTTCTACAATAGAAAAGGAGGATCTTGCTGTATTTGAGTTTCATATGTGCTCAGTAAATGTTAGGTTAATTAATTCTCACATAATCATATAACATGTCTTCATGGAATTAAGTTTGGGGATTCCAAACATCAAAATCATAGGGCATTTTGCATATCACCTTCTTGAGAATGACCTTACCTACACTAATTGCTTAGTAAATATTGTCTTGTTAAACTGAATCAAAATAGAGAAGTATTATTTGGGACACTTCATCTTGTGTCGCATAAAGAATACTTGTAACAGGAGTTACACTCTAAAACATTTGATATGATCTTCTGCAAAGCACGGAAACATATACAAAACCAAGATAATTGTCTTGTCTGGTAGGGGTCATTGATTCTTTTAGCTAAATGACTCACATATATTGACCATTTTTGCATATGTTCAAAAATTTTAAAGCCTAGCTATAATGTTTCCTTTTCTATTTGCAGCACAGTTAAGGTACTTAAACTTTATAAGGAAAATGTCTACAAGATGACAAACGTTGACTTTTCCTCCTTATTGCTCCATTAATCATCCAGAGGGTTGGGAGTAGAATGCCAAATAGGCTTTTTCAAGTATCAAGCATCTGGATGATGAAAAATTTGAATTTATATTCAAATGTCTTGGAGTTGTATAGACAGTTAATGACCCCTAATAATAATTTACACCAAATGGGAATTTAGAATTTACAGATTACTTTTACAGACATTTCCCCCCTTGAGTTAAAGAGAGTAGTACCTTCTTTAAGCCACTATGGCCTTAATCCTGATAAAAATTGGGTGTCTCATGGTGAAGATGGACCTTTAAAACACAATGGTGTTAGAGCCTTTTGTTATTCAGGCATGGACAAAGAGAATCAACAATATCATTTAAGACTGTGCTGGTGTTAAGTCTAACAGTTCAAGTAAACTATCCAGTTCCTATGTCTTGCCTTGATGGGTAGGTTGGGGGATAGCAGGCCAATGTTGCTGTCCAGACTCAAAGAGACAGAAAGGGCAAATTTAGGGAGAGCATGTTTGGAGGACATACATCAGAAATTGGGCCAGGTTAAGGTTAGGGATAAGAATCAACAGGAACAGTCCAAACTAAGGCATATAACTAAAAGGAGACTTGCTGTGAACAAAGAAAGAGAGCATGGAGCAGTAGGTGTGGGCAGGTGTGAACCTTGGACAGATTTCTGAGATCATCACTGATGGAATTTTCCAGAATTTTAGCATCACTTTTACAAAGGTAAACTGTTTTATTTAAACTGTTTTGTTTGCTTATCTATTTGTTTGCTCATCAATTAGTACCTTTATCCACTCTAATCTCTCTATCTAATGATCCTTCCATCCTCTCATCAATTTATTCTTTTATTTTTAATAAAAATAAAATTTTAATAATGTATCCAACATTTATTGAGTACCCATCTTGTATAGAATTATTGTTTGATATTTCGTAGAGGAGTGAAGAGAGTTAAATACAGCCCACGAAGTGTTATCTATGACCCATGATAATTTCAGATTGAGCGTGAGGCTGCTCAGTGGACTCTATTATGGATGGATAAAGGCTTTTTCTTAGTTGTGCTTATGTAGAAATTTATCCTGTGTTTGCTTTCCACCTCTTAAGTTTAGGGATGATGCCAAGATGGCTCAATAAAAGCAATTTGATGGTTTAGCCTAGAAAAGAGGTCATCAGTGGGCACACAGCAAGTGTTACAACTCACTGTCATCCCAGTGGACCAATGGACTAGGGAGTGCTTGCACTTTCTAAAAATCTTTTGAAGAAAAGAAAACAAGAAACTAGTTAAGTTGGAGAGAGAGAAGGAGGGAGGCAAACATAAAAGCTTGGAAACAAAGCAACATCCTCTTACTATTCCTCTAGGTGGTTCCTCATGAGTTGTGATGTATCAACTCTCCCTTAAAATCAAATCACGAAACTAGCAGGGGAATCTGAAATAGCAAAGAACACCTAAATAGGCTCTTATTTTATAGAAGTCACAAATCATGAGTAGTTTAAAATTTGGCCAAGTGCCTGCAAGAGCTCTATATAACCAGTAAAATCACATTTGCCTCTGTGTTTATTGCCCCTGTACAACATGCTACATACACTTAGCTAGCCAGGGTGGGAGTGATGGCTTGTAGCAAAAGTCACGGGGTCTTGGTTGTTACTATATATTTCAGAGTGAGACTGCAGAGTTCAGGGAATACCCAACTCAAATAATGGCACTCCCCCCATCAGAATACAATAAAATATCTTCTCTGGACATTTTAAAGCGCTTCACTCATCAAAGAAGAGAAGGGCACAAAACTAAAAGAGTAGTGGAAAATAATGGTGTGCAGCTTATGAAATTTGAGGCCCTTATAAATCCACAGTTAACTTAGATAGGATTGAGGAAATGTGTAAATCGATACAAAGTCTTGGGAGAAAAACATGCCACTAAACAGCAGGGCTTTTAGAAAACAGTACTTGTACTTTACTTTTGTTCCAAGTTTCAGAGATCTGTATTGCTTTAAACCTCCTGGTGTGGTATGAAGTTCAGCTCTTTTTTTAAAGAATCTGAGTCCAACATTGTAAGAATGTATCTGCGATGACCAATCTAATATGACAAGAGGTATGTGGTCAGACCTTAGACAATCCCAAGCTTCAGTTAAGTAAAAGTATTAACTAATTAATTCATTTTTCTTGGATATGTAGTATAGGTTGATTTAAAAATGTCAGTGAAGCCCTACCAAATGGATGAATTGTTTTCAATATATTGAAGGAGTGGTAACTAGTGAGTAACTTGGGTTATAAATAAATTGTGTGAATGAAATCATCCATTTCAAAAGATGATCTGATTCAATGATTCTGTCTACAAAGCTTTGTTTTTATAGATGCACCTTGATACTTTATTTGAGCAGCCTGACAAAGCAAGTGGTCCCATAAAAAAAAAAAAGTCAGATTCATTGATTGGTTGGTATAGTTTCTTTTTACAGCTATTTATGAAATAAAACTGTTCTCTAACTGAAGTATAATTAAAGTACAATGTTATATTAGTTTCAGGTGTACATGTATTGATTCAACAATTCTTACATTACTCAGTGCTCATCGTCCTAAGTATAGTCACCATCTGTCACCATACAACATTATTACAATATTATTGACTGTATTCTGTATGTCACACTTTATATCTCCATGACATTTATTTTATTACTGGTAGTTTGTACTTCTTAATCCCTATAATCTATTTCACTCATCCCCGCATCCACCTCCCCTCTGGCAACCACCAGTTTTTTCTCTGCATTTAACGGAGAGAACTGTTTGTTTCCGTTTATTTGTTGTATTTTTTAGATTCCACATATAAGTGAAATCATATGGTATTTGTCTTTCTCTGTCTGACTTTTTTCACTTAGCATAATACCCTCTAGGTCCATCCGTGTTGTTGCAAATGGCAAGATCTCATTTTATTTTATGGCTGAGTAATACTCCATTGTATGTGTGTGTATACATATATATATATGTATATCACATCTTCTTTACCCATCCATCTGTCAGTGGACACTTGGGTCACTTCTGTATCTTGGCTATTATAAGTAATGCCGCAATAAACATAGGGGTGCATACATCTTTTCAAATTAGTGTTTTTGTTTTCTTTGGGTAAATACCCAGTAGCGGAATTACTGGATTATATGGTAATTCTATTTTTTAATTTTTTTGAGGAACGTCCATACTATTTTCCACAGTGTTTGCATCAGTGTGCATCACCAACAGTACACAAGGTTTCCTTTTTCTCTGCATCCTGGCCAACATTTGTTATCTCTTGTCTTTTTGAGTCTAGTCATTCTGGCAGATGTAAAGTGATAGCTCATTTTGGTTTTGATTTGCTTTTCTCTGATGACTAGTGATGTTGAGCATCTTTCCATATGTCTGTTGGCCATCTTTGTCTTTCTTTGAAAAATGTTATTCAGGTCTTCTACCCATTTTTTTTAATTGGATAATTTGTGGGGTTTTTTTGGTGTTAAGTTCTTTATATATTTTGGATATTAACCCTTTACCAGATATGTCATTTGTAAATATCTTTTCCCATTCAGTAGGTTGCCTTTTCATTTTGTTGATGGTTTCCTTTGCTATGCAGAAGATTTTCATTTTTGTGGAGTCCCAATAGTTTATATTTTTGCTTTTGTTTCCTTTGCCTGAGGAGACATATCTAGAAAAATGTTGCTAAAACCAATATCAAAGAGCTACTGCTTCTGTTTTCTTCTAGGGGTTTTCAGGTCTCCCATTTAGGTTTTTAATTCATTTTGAATTTATTTTTGTTGTATGGTATAAGAAAGTGGTTCATTTTCATTCTTTTACATGTAGTTGTCCAGTTTTTCCAACACTGTTTATTAAAAAGATTGTCTTTTCCCCATTGTATATTCTTGCCTTCTCTGTTGTAGATTAATTGTCCATATAAGTGTTGCTATATTTCTGGGCTTTCTATTCTGTTCCATTGATCTCTGTGTCTATTTTTGTGCCAGTATCATACTCTTTTGATTATATAACTTTGCATTATCTCTTGAAATCTGGGATTGTGATACCTCCAGCTTTGTTCTTCTTGCTCAAGATTACTTTGGCTATAAGGTTGGTAGGATGTAGTTTTGTAGCTGTTTTCTTGGTTGACTTTTTCATATCTCTACCACTTTGAGGGATGTTGTATAGATATAGTTTTAATTAATATTTGCATTGCTCATTTCATTACCAGTGACTAAAGAGACCAGAATAAATCTGAAGGCTATGGTTGTTATTTTCTAATCCAGAAACCAGAGTGCTTTTATTGCAAAGAGTTCAGCCTTCAGAATGCTCATTATAATAAAAGAGAAAAGAAGGAGGAAGGGCATTTCAGGCTCTTGGGGGCTGGTGGCAAGTCATGCTGCAGGTAGTCTGGCCTCCACAGCTGGGTGCCCCTGGGTTTGAGTCCTTATCTGTCTGATCTATAAAATAGGGCAATAGTACTCATCTTGTAGCACTGTTATGAAGAAATATTAGGTTGTAAAGATGATGTTTGTAAGTTGCATGGCACATAGTAGGTACTCTATAAGTCAATATGGTTGGGACCACAGAAGTTGGTGAATTCAATATCCTTATTTTGTGGACATAGAAATCCAGAAGCTACGCAAGTAGAACATGTTTTTTTTCCAAGTTCCGTGTTTTCCAGTATGTTCTGCTACTATGTTTTTGCCTTGGCTGAAGAGGAACGTGGTAAGGGAGGACTGAAGAGAAACTGGGAAAAATTTAGTGGATAGCATTTTGTGATGGGCCTTCAATGATAGATTAGATTTCAAAAGGTGAAGCTAATGGAAGAAGGACATCCAGTTAGATGATATAGCAACAGGAAGAGTCTGGACACAGTAAAACTTGAGCCCTTCTGCCAAAGGGAAAAAAGATCACATGATCCCTCTGAACAAACCATTGGACATAGGCTTGGAGGATAAATACTTCTCTTAATGAGGGCTTATAGAGAGACCTCTGAAACTCTTGCCTCTCTGTGTCATGAAAGCTTCCAGGTATGTGCTTAGTAGGCACGAGAGACTCCCTTTCCCATGGTTGCTGCAGAGAGAACTTTGTTAGTAGCTGACCTTCAGATGAGAAACTGGCTTCTAAAGAGGCTTCAGATGAGGAACTGGTTAATATAAGAACAGGGGTCTGAACTGCCCCAGGCTCAGTTTTGGGACATAACTTTCTCTGGATCCTTTCTGGACTTTGGGGGGCACCCAATATGGGACTGAGCTCTAGGGAGCCCATTGTCATGAAAATAGTCAAAATGGCAAGCAGAAGAGGAAAAGCTAGAAAGATTTGATAATTTAATATGAAAAACTGAGGTCTGAGGAAAAACTAACACAACCCCCCCAGACTATAAACTTCCCAAGGGCAAGCACTGTATTTGCCTTGTTCTCTGCTTCAGTTCCAACACATTACTTAGAAGGAGGTAGATGATCAATCCATATTTGTTGAATTGATTAATTACTCAATTTATTAACACATAAAAGAAGAAACTCTTGCCTTCATCCCAGTCGTTGGTGAAAAGCTCAGGACCACATTCCTGACAGTTCTTGGTCTCAGAATTGGTACCCAAATTCAATGGGTTTCTTTTGGCTAAGAACTGCATATGTCCCCCCTTCCTCCTGTCAGGGAAGTTCCTTAGGTGGTGATCAGTATCTGGAGCACAAATTCTCAGAGCTTAGTACTAGCTCTTCATCCATTTGACTCTTTTGAACATGGACTACCTACTTCCTCAACTGGATTATATGTAACTCCCAGAACATAGACAATAACACAGAGGGATTAAATGCGTAAATTCTGGATTATGAATGTGAGGGTTCAGATCCAGGCTTTGCCACATAATAGATTTATGATCCTGTGTAAGGTATTTATCCCCCCAAAGCTTTGTTTTCCTCATCTGTAATTTTGAGATGTAAGAGTACCCAACTCATAGGATTTTTATAAGGACTAAAGTAAATGTGCTAATCTATGTAAAGCACTTTGCTTATTGCCTGGTACTTAATAATCTTGTAAATATTATTTCTCTTTTTCCTCTACTTTGTCCCTTTAAAAAAATCTTCTTTTTAAATTGTGTATATTCTAAAACCAACATTTAAAATATTTCATATTTATGAAAGTAAGATAAATCTCACAACTGATGGTGTGTCCTAGGTAAATTGGCATAATTTTTATTTCTTTTTGCTACATAAATTAATAATACATCTTATAATTGATGGCATCTAAAATGAGATAAAATTGGAAATTATTGTCATTACTGATTGACTACTACGTCAAGTATGCAAGGTATGAAACTTCAGTGTAGACATTGCACATCATTCTGAGGCATCAATTTTACTTGAAGATTTGGGTGGGAAATGTTGAATGTGCTAACCATTTAGAAATCTTAAATGCCATTTATTTATATTTAACAAACATGGATATAGTAAAGAGAAGTCAAGATTTAGTTGATTTTTAATTGAAAAATGTGGCGTGCCACAGAAACTTTGACCTGAAATGCTGGATTTCTGCTGTAGGTGTTCATTACGCTTATCTGCTTGAAGCAATGTGACAGAAAAGTATGAGAAGCACAATGAGAAGCAGTTGGTGAGAAAATCAGACAAGGTCTCTGCCCTCATGGAGCTTAGAGTCTAGTGGGGGATGGACTTGAAAACTAATAACAGAGATGGGGTGTTTTAGCTGCTGTGATAGTAATTGTTACAAGAAGCAGTTGAGCACGAAGCAGTTGAGCACGAAGGTCAGTTCTGTTGGTAGGAAAAAAATGCCAGTCAAGAAGTCTTCTCAGAAAAGATGAACTTAAAAGTAGATTCTTGAACAACGATACGGAGTTTGGGGAGATGACAGGGCCCACCCAATAGGATCTGTGTAGTCTTTGTCCTTTTCTTCTGGGGGCTGAGATGCTCTGCAAAGTATCAGGGAAGATTCTCCCTGCTGAAATTTAGAAATTTTTAGAGGAACTAGAACATGCATTTACTGGCATCTCCCCTGCCAAGGTCCTCCAAGGATCCTGTGGGTGGCCTTGCTTCAGCAGGACAAATCTGGGTCCATTTGGAGCATACTGATCCTTATTTAACCCACACAAAGAACTTTGTAACCTCTTCCAGACATCTGAACCTCTGCTAGGTTCAGAAGCCTGCTTCTCAGATTTTGCTAATAAAATATAAGTCCAAGCAACATTCTCTTCTTGGATTATAAAACATTTATTTTCAGGCTCCTTCCAGTAGAACCAGTGGTCAATTCATTCTGTGAAATTCTGCCATTTGAATGGAACTATATCTTCTTTTGTAGAGCTCCCTGGGCTGAAATTCAGACCTTCAATTTCTTGTCCTAAGGAGAGATACACATCCTTTAGGAAGAATGGTACAACAGTGACATCCTTACCCTTTGCACCTCCTGATTATCCCCAGAACAGCTGGCTTAATGTAACAGTAATTCACAGTCCTCAGCTGCATGGCTGCAGAGAATTCGTCATTATTCAGAGTTCAGCAAGTGCCAGTAGTGTTATTGAAGTGGTAATTGAATTTGGTGAACCCTCTGTGGTCCAGACAGCATAGCACTGCCGGCGAGAACCATGCGGTGCGGTTAAGATGAATACGTTTCCAACAATAATGAATCTTCAAACTAAGCTTGATAGCACACAGCCAAAAGGACATACTGTTTTGATAATTTGATTTATGATATTGAGCATTTTGGATTGAAACCCGTGCAGAAGCATGACAATGTGTACCTACAGGAAGATCCTGGAAAAAATAATCCAGTACTGCCTAGAAATCTCTGTCGAAAGCTCTATTGAAAATCTCATCAAGCACAGATATGTATGTGACAAATTATCTCCTTGTGTAAAGACGTCCTTGCCACATTCTTGAACTGAATCCTTGTGGGATGGAAGAAAAATCCCCAAATAATTTTCAATGAAGTGTGCCTTATCACTAAAAAGCAATTAAGTGCTTTCAAAATTTCACATTCACAGAATGATCTCAACAACCTCACTACTTTGCAATGCTGCTTCTAAAAGAGAACATTTATAGTTTGGGAAAATAGCACAAAAATGAAAACTGCTGGAATTGTTTTGGTTGCTGAAAATATACTTAGCCTCATGGCTGTGGTGCTGAAGAAAGGAGCGAGCTTTGGCTCTGAGTTCAGTCAGACCCTGAGTTTGAACCCCAGCTCCTTCATTTACTGTGTCCTTAATAGGCAATTAACTCCCTTTATACTCTCCAGACTTCCCTGTAAAAATGAGGTCAGTAATGTCTACCTCTGACTAGGACAAGCAGAGAATAAGGGGCAGAGCTTGGCTCTACTGGATCTTATTATTATAATAGCTGTCATTTGCTGGCCTACTATGTGTCTGGCACAGTCAAGTGCTTATGAACACATATTATCTTAACAACAATGTGTGGTTGATACTTAGGGTAACCAATCTGACCCAGTTTTCCTGGGTCTGTCCGATCTTACAAACAAAAGTCCTGTGTCCCAGTAATCCTTACCGTTTGGGACAAATGAAGATGGTTGGTCACTCTATTAATATTTATGGTCTCCTCTTACAGGTGTAGAAACTGAGACTCAGAGAGTATGCGCAAATTGTTCAATATCCCACAGCTGGGAAAGAGTAGGCCTGGTATTCAAACCCAGGCTTGAATAACTCCAAAACCTGTACTCATTCTGCAGCCCTCAATCCTGCTCAGTAAATGTTGCTTTCCTTGCCATATTCCTAGAACATTCTGGACTTAATGGATATTTATAGATCAGGTCACATTTTTTCAAATGTCTCAAACTAAATTATAAATTTAGTTATAATTTCAGGACTGCATGCATGCATGTGTGTGTTTGTGTGGGTCTGAGAGTGGAGGATTGCTCTCCAAGTGACAGTGATAATGAAAATGATCGTTTAAAAGCCTAACATTTATTTCAAAGAACATTCTGTCTGTTGTCCATCCATTCATTTCATCCATTCACTCATTTATTTATCCATCTGTTCAATGGGTTTATAGTGAAGTCTTACTGTGTGCCAGATACTAGGGCAGATACAAAGAAGATTAAGATGCTGGCCTCGAGATGCTCAATGTCATGGAATTTAAAGAATGGATTATAAAATACTGTGACACTATGAA
Organism: Callorhinus ursinus; assembly: GCF_003265705.2. Taxonomy (NCBI): domain Eukaryota; kingdom Metazoa; phylum Chordata; class Mammalia; order Carnivora; family Otariidae; genus Callorhinus; species Callorhinus ursinus. The sequence goes on along the minus strand of NW_027397067.1, from coordinate 62,838,659 downwards.
GCAAGCCCTCCAACATTCCCACCTCCCCTTGCACACTCAAGCCATGCAGATCTTCTCTACTGAAGTTCTAAGCTTATTCCTGACACTAGGTTTTTTGTATTAGCTCTTACTTCTGCCCAGAAGATTCTTTCTCCTAATCTTGGTCATTCAGATCTAGAATGAAATGTGACCTCTTCAGAAAGAGCTTCCTTGACCACCTCCAGCTAAACTGGCCACCAAGAAATTCTCTATTAGATTGCCCTGTTTGGTGATCTTCATGGGGTTTATTTATCACTATTTGATATTCATTTTCATTGATCGTTTACTTGCTTTTTGCCTGCTTTTGCCAACAGAGAGAATGTAAAGTCCAGGAAGGAGAGGTAACTTGTTTATTTTATTGTTTGTTTTATTTTCCCAGAACTTAAAACAATGCTAGGCACCCAGAAATAGTTAGTAAGTGGTTTTTGAATCAACAAAATGAATGAATCAGCAAGTATTTTGGATGCTGGAAGGGGCAGCCCACTCAACATGAATGAGCAGAGGTGTGAGGGGAACTTTGCTTGAAGGGATATCTGAATTTAGCCTTACCCTTTAATCCCCCTGCTTTAAAAGGTAGGATGTTCTCAGTTGGAAAAAAAAAAAAGAAAGAAAGAAAAGAAAAACGTAAAGAAATCACAAGCAACAACAAGAAGGCCCAACTTGGCATAACACTATAATACTTTATTGTATATTGTCTCCTAGTTCTCTTTACATTTGTGTTCGCAGATAATTTTGAACAAAAACAAATCACTTTTTTCACAATTCTATACTTTTTGTGGGAGGTAAGTATTTTCTTACATTTTCATTTTAAAGATAACTTTGGTTATCTTTAAATGGCTGTACTGGGATTATCTAGCCAAATCTACATCATTGGAACTTTGGATATTCCCATTTTGCCATTGTGGACAGTATTGGACTGAACATCCTTGAAGAGAGATTGTCTTTGCATGGATTCATGTGATTGCTTAAATTAGAAACAAAAGGACTTTGATTTGAGTTCTAGATCCACCAGTTTCTTTCAACCGTTTGTTTAAAATTTTTTAAGCTTCCTCATGTGTAAAATGGGGAGGAGTGCTTACTTCACAGGGCCATTGGGCAAATTAAATGCTGTTAATGAGGGTAATGTGCTCAGCACAAATAAGTGGGCAATTGGTGTTAGCTGTCCTTAGTAACGTCCTTTGATTAAACTCTAGAAATCAAACTGGCTTTCCAATTTATCTTAAGGGACAAATAGAAACTTGCTAAATATATGGGTCAGGCAGGAGGCTGTAGGTAGGGGAAGTAAAGTTGGGGATAAGGTTTTTTTTTTTTTTTTTTTTGTTTGTTTGTTTGTTTAACTATGGAAGAACTCTAGACCCACTGCATCAGCCAGAAACTTTAACATAAAAGTTATATTAACTTTGACCCTCACACTGCCCGGATAGCAGTCCTGTTCACTGCTGGGCTCTGCATTGCCTCTGGAAATATGCTTTTCTAGGCACATAGTAAGAGTAGGTTGACCAAGATAATGCTGTTGGTTTAAGCTGGGTAATTGGGAGGATGGAGAGCAATTTGAAGCCAGAGAGGCAAGTTTTGCTTGGCCCACATTCAATTTTTAATACATAGATGTGTCTAGCAGGTTGTCCAGAAAAACATATCAGGGCTTGAGATGTTGGCTTGAGTAAACAGTGTGGAGACTATCTGAGGCCTTGGCAATAGAGATCACCTAACTCAGAACTATCTTTTGTTTCCCTTCCGATAAGAAATTGTAAGCTCATCTAAAAATATCTGCTTTGCTTTCAATAGATGCTGTCGCTTAGTGTCTGATTTAATTTGTAAGTTTTAATTTTATTTATATTTCCTTTTTTATATGGAAGTATAATTAACATATAGGGTTATATTAATTTCAGGTGTACAATATAATGAGACAGCAATTCTATACATTACTCAGTGCTCATCACTAGAAGTGTATTCTTAATCCCCTCTGTCTATTTCACCCACTCCCACTGAAAACCACCAGTTTGTTCTCTAGTTTCTTTTGTTTCTCTTTTTTTCTTTGTTGAGTCTGGTTTCTTTTGTTTGTCTTTTTTTCTTTGTTTTGTTTCTTAAATTCCCCATATGAGTGAAACCATATGGCATTTGTCTTTCTCTGTCTGACTTATTTCACTTACCATTATACCCTCTAGATCCATCCATTATTTATATTTTCAGTAAGCAACTCATAAGCACATAAGTAATGGCAGTCACACATTGATAAAATCATATTTATTTAGTGATGTCTGACAAATAGAGAAAGTAAAAAGAATATTTTAAAAAATGTATAACTTATATATAAATACTTTAAAAGAGAAAAGCTGAACACACATGGTAACATTAAAAGAATGTAATCATTTAAGTTTGCAACCTATCTTGTAGCCTGACAAATTAGATACACATATGTATATACATATATCTTGTTTGTGAGTTTGCATAATTAGGGCCCAAGGATAAGTTTTGGGCATGTCTACAATAATTCTGAACTTCCATAAAATTTGTGGTATTTTACCACCACAGTCTTGTTGATTTTATTCTTCTTTCTCAAAATCTATGACCAGCACACTTGAAAGTCATCAAAGGTTGTAATCTGGTGCTTTGGGCCCCAGTTTACTCATCAGTAAGATGAAGAAAATCTCTGCTGATATGTTCTGCTTCTTCTGAACGAAAAAGTAGTGAGCCCCAGTAGCCTCCAGCATATAGAAATGTATGAGGGCTGAGAGGCCAGGTCATCTCTGTATTAGCAGGAGTTTTCTGTTTAGCTTCTTTCTTTGGAAGGGAGTCAACTTGTCTGCAACGGAGCAAGTTTATCACACCAGTCCACTTAACTAACAAACATTCCATTCCTGTAGATACAGCTCGTTTCCTAGTGTGCAACGCAACAGAAGACTAGTAGTCTCTGGATTTCACACTGAAAAGCTACACATTTCCTCAGATCTTGAACTTGGAAGTTCAGAGTTTAGCCACCCAAAAAGAGAGTTCAACAGAGACCCCTCAAGTCAAACCTCAATATAGGGCAAAATATTTGTATGACAACATGTTCAGTATGATATTGAACTTCACTGTGACATTCATGACAGTGACATTTTCTTGATATTGCACTAGTGTATAACAAAATAAGATGAGTGTAATGTGATAGTCTACACAGTAAAACATGTATCTGATTCTTTAAATTTATACAAATTTTCATTTGTAGTCAATCATCCCTAAGTACTATCCTGAGCTCACCTTGATTTCAAGTTTACAGTTAATCGTATCTTTCCTTAAAAAAAAAAAAGACAGATATAACTGACCTCATATGACCACAGAAAATACATAGGACTCAGGGGTAAAATAATAATTCTTCCTAATTTTTCTTATATTCATTTGATGTTGGGTAGCTACAGTTTGCCTCTGTAGGTATGCTTTTCAAGGATTATATTTTACATTTCCCCTCTGCTGGTGTTTGGCTTTAACTCTTGGAGGAAGGCCTCATGGTTATGAGGACAGTTGCTGTGACAGGTGCAGGTCCCAATGACCATCACTGGTTTCTTGATGATCTGTCCTGGGGAGCACTGGAACTCCACCTGGATGGTTTTGGTGTTGTGGGGGGTACAGCATCGGCCATCACTACAGACCCCACAGAACCTGGGCTTGTAGGTGTGCAGGCTGGTGCAGTTCTTGAACTGCAGGTGGATGGCTTTGAGTGACTTCGTGGTGCGGAGACATTTCTTTCCTTTCTAAGAAAGATGAAAAGGAGAGATTCGTGGAATAGCTACTGTTCCTCTGAGGGACCATCAGGGATATGGAATAAATTGCTAGCTGCCTACCCCCAACCTACCCCCTATCCATTGTTCTTTCTTCTTTGCTAACATGACATTATTGTGTTTGGGCAATTTGGTCAGCTACTAGTATTTGCTTCCCCAGAATATCTGGGAGCTTGGGATGGCTTTGTGATCAAGTTCTGGCCAATGATACATAGGCCAAGGGATTCTGGGAAGCCCTTTGCCCTTCAGATAGGTACAGCTCTTTATTGCTTCCTGCATTCATTGTCTTCCCGCGTAGAATGTGGAAACCATGCCTAATGGTACACAACCATCTTTTGACCTCGTGGCGATAAGCATGAGGGTGAAAGTGTATATAAATAAAGCTATTTTTTCAAGGCACTGGAACAGGCTTTGATGTTGTTTTAGCTTATGCATTCTTAGGCATTATAAAAAGAAAGGGAATATACCTGGCAGCATTGCATACTCCTAATGCTTCAAATACTTTTCAGACATTAATTCACTTAACATTATTAACAACATTCACTCCTACTAGGATCAATTATTCATGTAAGGAACAACTGTGCAAGCTTCACAGATGAGTAAATAGAGTCTCAAAGGCCTAAAGTCTCCAGAAACATCTAGTGATTGAATGTCTGACACAAGCCCATGTCTTCTATTATACTATAACCTCAGGAACATCTAAAACAACAGGATTTAAGGTTATTTTCCATGAAAGCGGGGTAAGTGGAGAATTTATTCAATATGCCATTAGTAATGGTTGATGAGGTACCTTCATATTGATAATTCAGCACAACACTGACTCTATGTTTATTTCCCACTTAGATTTCTTCACCTACTAATTTGCCATAATTCCCTTCTGCTTTTCACTTTCCTAGGCACAGCCCACAGCTGTGGAGTGATGAGGCTTGGGATTCTCTTAAATCAGTGGCTCTCAAACTTTACATCAGAATCTTCTAGAAGGTCTGCTAAAACACAGATTGTTGGGCCTTACACCCAGAGTTTCTGATTCAGTAGGTTTGATGTGGGCCCCAAACATTTACATTTCTAACAGGTCCTTAGATGCTGCTGCTGCTCTGGGGAGCCACACTTAGAGAAGCACTGGCTCATATTTAAGCATCTTTTGGTGTTAGGAAGTAATGATTATTATGCTAGTATTTCCCCAGATTCCAAATAAATTTTGGAACCTTTATGAAATATATATATGTCTTAAATATAATATCTCCCAATATAAAACTGGGTGCAAGTTACACAAACAAATATAAAAATTTTGACAAAAGAAACAATAGAAAAAGCAAAGTTTTAGAGGCATGACATGGAAAAGCCTTATTTAATAAGGTAGTGTGTCCTTGACAATAGTAAAGGCCCTCTTTTTCTTCCTTTTTCATATTTAACGAGTAGCCTATATTCTTGTCAATGTCCTCAAAGAGGTACAAGGTCAGCAACATCTGTGTGTGTGTATGTGAGAGAGAGAGAGAGAGAGAGAGAGAGAAGTAGAGAAAGACAGACAGGAGACAGGAACAGAGACCCAGGGAGAGAGAAACAGAGAGAGGCAGCTTTGTGGGTAGACCTCCATAACTGTGCCACATGCATGTTGGAATTCCCCTAAGTGTGGGGAGGTGCAGCTTCTAGCATATAATTTTAGGGATGTTTCTATGTGTTCTTTCAAAATTGGTGGAAGAAACATAAATCAGGATGGAGCCCCAAAAGTCATATAGCCATGTAGTCATATAACTAATACGACTGCTGGAGACTTATTCTAGCAATAAATAGAAATGATGCCTAATGCTAACAGAGTCATCTCTGCCCAGCCACTTTGTAAATTCATTCTATTTAATCCTCATGACAACTTTGAGGTAGGTACTTTCAATGGCCTCATTATAGGGGGGAAGGAATTGAGGCTTAGAGGTTAAGAAAATTCATCCAGATCCCACAGCTGGTTCATGTGGGAAGCCAGGATTTAGGTTGTCTGGCTCCAGAGTTGCACCCTTAAGCATTAGGTGATATTGCCTCGGTGTAGAGGTATGTAAATCTTTCATTGTTAGACACTATTTTGGCCTTAGGTTTGTACAAATTTCCATATAATGGTTCAATTTGAGTAGTGCATTTGTCTGATCTAGGGCTCTGGTAACAAGGCCTGTGATGTCATCAGGAACCAATCAGAGCTTCTGATCCACATGCCTTATAGTCAGTGTTAACACACTGAGTTGATTCATTTCCAGCAAAAAAAGGAAAGAAATGTGCTATTTTATTTGGCACATATTGCCTTTTGCCTTATGCTGGCAAATGTACTATTCCCACTAGACTTTTTAAAATACTGAAAATAATTCCCAGACATCCATTCATTTATTCATCAACAATTGTTTATCAAGCACACAATATGGGCCAGGTAGGATTTTGGGGACTGAGGGTTGAGTGAGGAAGATACAATTTCTATCCCGTGCTTACTACAGATCGAGCCTAAGAGGTGAAAAAAAACTGAGGTCAGAAGTGACCACTTTAAAATCAGCTGTGCTTGGCAACTGAGCAGCCAGTTTTTTTCCAGGAATGGAATGAGATTTGCTAGACCGTCTCAACTGGGGACACTATTACAGTTGGCCGGCTCCTCCCTCTACCTGTGGGCCTGCTGTGAGTTGCTTGGGATATTTCAGTACATGAAAGAGAAAAAAAAAAAAGAAGAAGAAGAAGGTAAACTCTCTCATTGCAGGAAGCTCTCTGCCTTTTCTCTGGGGTTCACTCCCCAGCTAGAGCTGACCTCTGAGTCAACTAGTATCACAGTGACTTTCTAGAGCCCAGATGCCCATGAAGCAAAGCTACCTGCTCTGGGATGGGAGGCTGCCCCCAGGCTCCTACCTTATCTGCTGGTTGCTTGTGTTCTTGTTCACAGGGCCGCACCATGCAGAGGCGAGTCTGCTTCACCATTTCACACTGTGGATTCCTATTGGTGACCCGGGTGGAAAAACCCATACCACAGCTCTTGGAACATGCGCTCCACTCTGTGGTCTGTTCAATGCAGTTGCTGCTGGAGTCAGAGACCGCAACTCCTAGCGTGGCTTCTGTCCTGTAGGCTATGGGACGGACCATTAAAGGTGGCCATATTGGGTAAAACATGGGAATTGCCGAATGATCCTTTCAACCATCACTGGAAAGAGGGTCTCGTTCAATTCTGTACCCACTAAACTCAGGTGCTCTCAGAACTGGATCTCTGTATTTATAAACCTTAAAGAGGAGGCACAATGCCAGCACATTCTAGGCCTTCAAGAAAGATTTGTGGAATGACTGTCCAACTTGTCCTGAAGAAGCTTAGGAGAACCAGTCTTTAAGAAGCCTAGCAGTTTGAAGAATGTAGAACAGGATAGCATCAACAACCATTCCATAAGCTGTACTGTTTTCAACATGTGATTTTATAGGGAAAAGGGATCATGATGAAATTTTAATTGGATGAGCCATTAGAACCTACCGACTCAAAATAGTGACAAAAGCTATACTTTGTTCTAGGGAGGTGAAACCGGCTACTTGGATTATTGGGATATAGACACTTGGACTTTGATTACAAAAAGTTCTGTCTCAACACTTCATATGTATGGCTTGGGGCACTTCTACATGGCAGTTCTCCTATCTGCAAGGCATGGCTGACATCTCCAATTTCTGACCTCAGAAAAGCTGGAAAGCTCAGCGTATGCCAGCATAAATAATCTGGCTGATTCATGGCTTCTAAAACATTCTCTACTGGCTCTTGAATTTTTTTTTCCCAAAAAACCATTTCCTTTAGAAGATAAAACACAAAGGAAAAGCAAAACAAAGATCCTTGACCCTTCTTACAGCATCTGGAAAGGTGGCATTTCTCTGTGACACCTGTCCAGGGAAAAGTAGCATTCTTCAGGAAGGCTGGTCTTGAGAGCACATGGGTAATACCCAGAATCTGGAAAAGACTGATTTTTTTTTTTTTACTTTTATCTCTGTGATGTTAATAAGGGTCAAGCGGTGGTGCGCTAAAATATAAACAGTAGTCAGGCAGTAAGACAAAATCAGTCCCCTTGCTCAAAAGAACCACTGAATGCAGCAGGTTCTCTTTGGGAGAAACTTTGGGAGAATACTTTGGCTTGGATCCACACACGTGATGTGTTTGTTCTCAGTGGGCAATCTGGAATCCACAACCGGATGGCCAGAAACAGAGGCCAGTTTCTCATGGCAAGTCCTAAAGACCACCCATGCTTCCTGTCTGCCTTTAACCTGTGTGGTGATCACATTCAGGTATCCGGAGTTTCTTACCTGGAAGGGCAAGGCCTCCCAACTGCCCCTTCTCATCTGAGTCACAGATCCACTTTTCACAGCACTCCCCAGGCACTTCAACTTTTCTGGGAGCTGGGCAGTCGGGCTGGGGCAGGAGCAGGTCCTCTCCACAGCGGGGCACACAGCCGATCTGCCCATCTCTGCAGGCACACTGGTATTTGCAGCTTGGCTGGAAGGTCTCCCCGCTTTGGTAAATGACCCCATCAAACACACAGTTGTCGCCTTCTACCGCTAGAGCATTGGGGAAGCAAGGCAGAGGGAAGGGCAGAGAGAAAAATCAAGAACAGAGTGTGGTGGAGAAGCTATACAAGCTACATGCAAATCCCACATCCCCCTTTTTCTCGTTGAAGTGATCTGTTTCTTCTCTCTCTCTCTCTCTCTCTCTCTCTGGCAGAGAGAGGTCCTCCTGGAGGCCTCTCAGAGCAAGAAGAAACCTTGAAGACCATCCAATCCTTCCATTTTATTTCACAGATGAGGCAGGGAGAGCGCCACTAAGAAGTGACTCTCCCACAGCTGTTGTTCCCATGATAAAGTCATTTTGCTAGAACCTTAGATTCTCCTACTCCAACAGCTTAGATAGAAAGAAAAAGGTGCACTTCTCCTTCTCCCAATAGGTTAACTGGTCAAATAGGGAAGGGTGCTAGGATTCCTTGGCGTTCCAGCACAATAAATAGTAACTTAGAGAAAAAAGTAAAAGGCTATTTGAAGCCCTCTTATCGGGGGAGGCGGGGGCAGCCTCCGACTCAATGGTACACCACGGGGGAAAAATGATCCTCCAATCAGTTTCACCAGCCTGAATTGGTTGGTTGTCTGCATTTTATTTTATTCACAGCCCAGACTGGGGTTACATAGTCGTCCAGGAGATCAAAGGCTGCTTTAGCTCAAATAGGATCATTACAGGTGTGAAAACAAATCTGCTGGGCGGCAGATGGGGGGGAACTGTGAGCTTGTAAGCCCAAGATTCCAGCACCCCCAAGCACCCCCTTGGACATGTCCAAAGGAAATGATATCACTGGCCCTAAACTCTGCTCTGTTCCCCGGCTAGGCTATCCAGATCCCACTGTAAGGAGGCAGGTGATGAGTGCTTCTCACCTTTGCGGGCAGGTTTCCTCTCCGGCTTCTAGCGCTCCCCAAAGCTGCAAGCACGCCCCCACCCCCCGACCATGCCTGGCGCACAGTAAGCGCTCCACAAACATCACCTGCTGTAACATCCCCGTTATTATTATTTGCACGTTCCCCTCAGGGAAGGGGAGAAGGCGAGGAAAGGGGCAGCAGGCGGGAGCAGAGGGCAGGCGGCGCAGGGGGCCGGGTTACCCATGCAGATGCCCGTTCCCGCGCTGGGGTCGGCTCTGCGGTCGCAGAAGAGGCCGCGGCTCTCCTCGCACGGCTCCAGCAGGGAGCAGCTCTCGCCGCGCTGGCGGGCGCACACCACACAGCAGGAGCAGTCGTCCAGCACGGCTCGCACCCCGGGGGCGCAGCTTGGCGGCGTCTTGGGACACCGGGCCGGACACTGGGCGGGACAGCGCTGGGTGGCCGCGACCTGGCGCGGGCGGGACAAGAAGGAGAAAGCTCTCAGCAGAGACTATCGAAGGCGGGGTGACCCGGGCCGCCGAGCAGGGGCCGCCCTGGACGGCAAAGTAACCAGAGGCACCTGACGGGTGCGCCACTCACCTGTCCCAGGACGTGGAGCAGCAGGAAGGCCAGGCCAATGCACCGCTTGGGCAGACTCTGCACACTCTGCATGGTCAGGCTTTTCCCTCCCGCTTGGACGAAACAAGACTGGGCGCTCCAGATCCGCCCCGCTCGCCCCGCAGCAGGTCGGGCCTCTGTTCCCCGGCGGCACCGGCTTAGGTTTTATAGCGCGCTCGCGGGACGCGCTCAAGCCGGTTGGCTGCAGGGCAGGGGAGCGGGGGGGGGGGGGCGGCTGGGTGGGGAATGGAACGAACCCCGGGGTTGCCATGGCAATTGGCCGTGGGTGCCGCTCTCCTTAGGGCGCGGCCCTGGGGCCTGTGTGTGCCTGTGTGTGGCGACTGGCTTTTCCCGGAGCGCCGGGAGGGGCAGGGTGGAGTCGCGCGGCCTGGACCCAGGGCTCGCTCGAGCGCGTGGGAAGGAAACGCCCGTTTCCTCCTGGAAGCTGCTTTGCCTTCCCCGAGGACCGGGACACCGGCACTCCCCACCGCGCTGCGCGCTGGCCGTTCCAAGCTGGGCTGCAAACGTGGGGCTCTCCTCAAGGGGTGCCTGCAGTTTGGGGCCATCTGCGGGGGGTTGGCGAGAGGCCCAGGGGTTGAGTCATAAGGGAAGCACATGCAAGTTTGTCACCGTTTAGGGCACTCTTTGAATGTGTTGCGGGGAGGGGAGGGGAGGGAGGGAAGCAGAAAGAAGAAAGAAAGTGGAGGGAAAAAGCAAGAAAAGAGAAGGCAAAAGCAAAGCCAAAAAAAAAAAAAAAAAAAAAAAAGCAAAGCATCGCAGCTTTAGGATGAGGGATGCTATTGGCCAAATGGCAAAACGTTCCCTTGATTCTGATCATTCCAAGTCCCCACTGATTCTTAACAGCCCCCCCTTCCGATTACGCAGGCTTGGAAGAAATAAAATTAAAACATAATAAAATAAAAAACATAAGAGACTGAGGTAAAATACAAGCTTTTTTTCCTGATAGAAAAAAGCCTTGAAACACCTGTTGTATCATGCCTAGGGTAAATCAGCACATGTTGAAATCCAAAAGCCTTTGAGAGTTGGTGAGGTAGGCTCAGCTCAGCCACTGTCCAAATCTCAGTGAATTAGGTAAGGAGCGAGGACGTATTTGCTTTACTTGGCTGACCCATCCAGCAAATCAAATCTTTCTCCCACCCGGCATCCACGTTTAAAAAATGGCTGCTTTGAAGCACTTGTCATCTCTCATGAGAATGAGAGCAGTTTTACTGCTCCAAAGATGATATTGCTTGATGGATTAAAAGAAAATTTCTCCCCTGCTTCAACTTTGCTGCTGCCTCTGGGATAACTATGCCCAGCAACTCTGAGGATAGCCACATTGGAAAGACACTTTATAAGAAAAATTATGCAGTCCTGTGATGTAACTCTAGACTTGAAAAAGAAACAAATTTCCTCTACATCATCCATCTCCAGCATGAAGGAAAGCAAAGGCAGCTTGTGGAAGGGGTCAGGCGTGTTCTTCATGCTGAAGTCATCCCAGGCCCCTTCAGGAGAGTTCTCTGAGCACCTTGAAACTGCTATTGCATATTCCCAAGCTGGCAATAATTCTGCTTTCTTTGAGGTAAACCAAACTCAGCAGTACTCGAAACTTGACAAGAAATTGAACAGTTAATCTGTGCCATGTCTAGGGCACTCATCCACTCTTCAAGTTGACAAGCTTCATGGGTCATCAGGCCTAGTGATTCTTCTACTCGGCTGCACATCAGAATCAACCAGGGTGTATTTTTTTAGAAATACAGATTCTTCGGCCCCACCCTTGGCCTACTCAGTTGGATTCTCTGGTGAGGGCTCTTGGTAGACAGCATTTTATTATATTTTGAAATGGGAGCTGGCTTTGGGAAACCTATATTTCTAGAACAACTGGAAGCATAGCTAATGGGGAAGCAAGAATCTTGGCCAGGTTTTCAAAGTATGAACAGCCAGAATAAGGAGAAACCAGCAGCACTGAGGCTGGGGCTGACTCTTCTTGGGAAGGGGGAAGATGAGAGGAGAAATGTGAATTCAAGATAAGGAGGAAAATGTCAAGAAGTCACAGTTACTGTGAGCCTCTTGATTGCAAGCAGTAGAAACCAAGCTGGAACTAGCCTCAGCAAGAGGACTTCTGGAGGGATGCTATGGTATTTCACAGCTAACTAATGGGAAAGGTGCTAGTGGGCCTAGAGGCCACTAGAATCAGGGCCTTGGAGCTACCAAGACTCCATCTCCCCATCTGTTTTCATTGCTCTTCTGGGTGTCAGTTTTACTCTGTCTCACCACAGACCAGCTTCTCCCATATAAAGGAAACGTCAAACTTAAGGTCTCCCTACCCTCTTACATTGTGACCTTATCACCACAGAAGGAATTTGGAAAGTTCCAGGAGAGGAGCTGGATGAGCTCACCCTAGGTTAATTGAAGGAGACAAGAAAGATGAGGAATGGGGATTAGCTAACACCACACAATTGGAATGGGGTGGAAGAAGAGTGTCCTAGGAAAGAAGGGGTGATTCTTTAAGAAGAAAACCTGTGTGATAGGCCAAACAGTACATATCCTCTCTACCACCTGCTGTAAATTCTCCTGGGTAAGGAGCTCCGCATTAAAACAATTGGAAATTGAAAGTGAAGCCATCTGATGATAATCAGGTCATGTTTGCTGCACTAGGACATCTTCTGTCAAATCCTCCATGCTGAGGTAGATTTTGTCCTCTCCACTGGCCTGGCACCAGTGGTGTTTTCCCATCTATCTCTGAACTCACTGAATAACAGTGATGTGACTGTGGGTGTGCTTGTCTCCCTCTCCTGACCAGGAACCCTTGAGAACAGTGAGCACGTCATAGTTTCCAAAACACTCCCAGGGACGGACAAGGGGTCAGTTGTTCTTGGACCTTCTGAGATACTGCAAACCTCGCTTTAAGTTTTGTCCCTTGTTACTGGTTGAGGTAAGAAAGAACTGGAGGTGTTGTTCCTCAGCCGCAGCTACCCGCCATCACCATGTGCTTCTGACATGCACCTTCTCTCAGTTTTTCTTGGTGCTATGAGTCGAAAGGATGGCATACAGGCTGGTGACTTCCTCCTGTTGAAAATAAACCCTGTGGGGCGCCTGGGTGGCTCAGTTGGTTAAGCGACTGCCTTCGGCTCAGGTCATGATCCTGGAGTCCCGGGATCGAGTCCCGCATCGGGCTCCCTGCTCAGCGGGGAGTCTGCTTCTCCCTCGGACCCTCCCCCCTCTCATGATCTCTCTCTCTAACTCATTCTCTCTCTCAAATAAATAAATAAAATCTTAAAAAAAAAAAAAGAAAAGAAACCCTGTGTCAGTGGAGATGTCTGAGGAAGTCAGGGGACATCATGTAGAAACTCTTCATGAGTTGCTGGTCTTGGCTGCCCACCAAGATGGCAGCTCCACTTGGTTATGAGGTGCAAGTACTTTGGTGGATTCACCTCTTCATTTCATTTCTTTTCTTTTCATTTCTTTTCTTTTCTTTTTTCTTTTCTTTTCTTTTCTTTTCTTTTCTTTTCTTTCTTTTCTTTTCTTTTCTTTCTCTCCTCCTTTTCCCTCACCCCAGATGTGACACCGGAGACTCATTGCTCCTTCTCTATCTCAGACTGGCTGTTAATTGATTTATATATATACATTTTAAAGATTTTATTTATTTTGAGAGAGAGAGAGAGCAAGCAGGGAGAGGGGTGGAGGGAGAGAGAGAATCTTTAAGCAGTCTCCATGCTGAGTGTGGAGCCTCATGTAGGCTCGATCTCATGACCCTGAGATCATGACCTGAGCTGAAATCAAGAGTTGGACATTTAACCAACTGAGCCATCCAGGCGCCCCTGATTTATATTCTTATTACTTATTAGTCAATGCTCCTACCCAGAGTACATGTTGAGAACGCCTTACATTTTATAAAGGTAAAATTTTATAAAAGTTTCCATTGTTGTTTTATTTTTTTCAGTTTTAAAAATGATTTTAAAAATATACTGGCACTGATTTCTGTAGCAGGCAAGAGAAATATAAAGCACATAACCCCATATTAAAAATGACACAAAGAAAAAGCAGTGACTATGATGTTATCACCTCCAGGACAACTCTATCCCTCTTCTCTCCTCAGTGATTACATTCTCTATAAACTCATAAACATCGATTGTGTCTTCATTCAGTCATTATTCAGTGAAGCCACATGTACTTAGCTCTGGGAATATGCCTCATAAATCCACCTCACAGCTCTTTAATGATTCGGTTGCTTTTTTCTAAATTTCCTTCATATGTCCCTTTCCTGGGGCCCCAGGGAATTGGTAGAACACAAGGTAATTCCCATTATATGTTATGCCGACCAGCTCTACAAGGTGTACAATTCTATGGCTAATATCAATCACACCCTCTTGCTTCTCTGACAGATCTCTTCTGTTCTTACTTTTCTGGAAACGACGAGAGAGGAGAAGTAGTGACAGGAGGTGAAATATTAAATGTATAATGTTTAGTGTTATCCCCTTTGGAAACATCTTCCTATCACCCACATTTTTAAAATTTATTTTTTAGTGCATTTCTTACAGAAAACAAAAATCCAGAAGATTAAGTAAAAAGAAATTCAAGCTAGAAATTGACTAGAAATGTGAGAAATAAGTTAATTTCTCCCACTGCTAAATGACCTCCTTATAGGGAAATGAGCTCTTTGGAACTGAAATAATTTTTAAAAAAGTTTTTGAAATGGAGGGTGCCTAGGTGGTACAGTTGGTTAAGCATCCAACTCTTGATCTCAGCTTAGCTTTTGATCTCAGGGTTGTGAGTTCAAGTCCTACATTGGGCTCCAAGCTGGGTGGGGAGCCTACTTAAGGAAAAAAAAAAAAGGTTTTGAACTGGAAGGAAGTCTCGCAAGCTTTAGGTACATGCCATACTCCTAGCCCCCAGGCACCAGCATTACCCATGCCCACCCCAGTTGAGGAAAGTGGTCCTGAGCAGTTCTTTCTATGTGACTTCTCTATGGCTTGTAACAGTCAGGTAGGTATAACCAGTTATGCTCCATGGACCAGAATCCTCTGGATCAGGAATTTGTGTCAGAGACAAAGGCACATGCATATGGACTGGACATCAGGTTAGCCAATAGCCTCTCAGGAGTGCTCCATATTGGATGACAGTGGACCCAACTCATAAATGCTGGTGGCCAGGTAAGCACAGAGAAGGGAAATAATATAACGTGAATATAGGCAAAATTCTAAATAACTTTAAATGATTGTTCCTGAAGAAAGAAAGATTCTTTTTTGGGCAAGTCCCTATTCCCAAATAATATTGCAGAGCCCAAAAAAGCTTGTATGGCCTCCCTACCCAATTTATGAATTCTCAGCAACAAATAATATAGACTTTTGGGGGTGTGACCCCAGAATTGTGTTGCACTTGACAATGGGAATATTCATAATGTCTAATTCATTAAGTGACAATTTTTTATACTTCATGGTATGAATAAAAAATGAATATAATGTTTTGTATTTTCAAGGATTTTATAACCTAGTAGGAAGATGAAGTAAAAAAATAACTCCCAAATAAGGCAGAATGTGATAGTTTCTGTCCATGAATATAGGCAAAGTAACATGGGAGCATAAAGGAAGATGAAATTAATTGCTGTGAGAACATGGGAGTAGTGGAGGTTGGGGAGTGAGTGTTGGGAAAACTAATCATTCCATGTTCATTGTTTGTCTTTTCACTAAGCCACCTTGCCCTGAAGACTAAATAACACTGAGTTGGATAATGCATGGGTCGGATTTTGAAACCTGGAGATGTGGGTTGAACAGAGACAATGGAAGAAAAGTATAAGGATAGGAAAATTCAGAACTTGTTCAGGAAATGAAGAGTGGTTTAATTTATCTGGAACAGAACAAGGTAATGAGCAAGGTAAAGTGGACCACAGCCACCAACCCTTGGAAGAATATAAATGCCAAACTGTAGAGTTTAGTTGTTTTTTTTTTTTAATCTATCTCTATATTATCTATCTATCTATCTATCTATCTATCTATCTATCTATCTATCATCTATCTATTAGCAAGGAACTGCATGACCAGGGCCATATTTAGGAACATTTTCTTCAAAAACTTAGGATTACAGAAGAAAGTGACTGGGGATAAGTAATGCAGTCACAGTATTTCTGCAGCAGCGTAAGGAGAGATAATGAGGACTGGAACTAGCAGAGTGGCACTGGGCATGGAAAGAGGAGGTTGGAGATAAAAGATGATTTGCTTTCCATGGAGCTCTGGGTGGCTGTGGAAGGCTGGGTATGATCCCAGGTTTTGGCCCTAGATGACTATGTAGCTGTGATAGCATTTTGGTGGAAGCTGAATAGCTTCTGTGATAAAACACCTCTCCCAACAGACTACCTGGGCTCAAATTCTTAGATCTTAGACGATTTACCTGGCTGGTTCTGTGCCTCAGTTTCTTTCTCTGTTTGTAAGATAAGAATGATAATAATTGTTCTTTCTTTCTAAGATTGTTGATAGTATAAATAAGATGATAGATGGAAAGTCCTGCAGCCTTCTCAATGGGGTTCTGTCAAAGAATGAAACCCTAACACCATGATGCATCCCTTTTAATGAATTGACTTCTCTTTTCTGGATCTTGAACAGTGTCAGCATGTAACACACACTATGCGGAACCACAGGGCATCTTAGGAAGAAGTTAGGAGAGACTTATTATGACTTTCAGGCATGGGTTAGATGATCTTGAGAACAATTCAAGGAACTTGAGTTCTGTTCTGACAGGAAGTAGAAGCAATTTCACAGTTGGTTATCCCAATAATCTTTATTACAAAGGCAGGATGAACAAAGCATGGATAGAATCGTTTTGGGAGAAGAAATGATAGTTGTTCAGGTTAGCTGGATTAGGGGAAACTTGGTCATTTTTGTGGTTGCAGAGTGTCTTTATTTTAATTTCTGTCACACATGATTATAGAGTGGTCTTGTCATGGAGAGTCCTTACCAAATGTTGATAATTCACAGCAGAGGAGACTCACAACCTAGTTGGTAACAACAGTTATAAGTAGTCAGGGCTGCTGTTTTTTTCTTTTTCTTATTGCTTCGTGTGAATAGGTTCGATTTTTTTCTTTGAAATGAGTAGAAATAGAATTATCAAAGCAAGGGTTTGAGTAATTTATGGTTTTGGATATAAATTTCCAATTTGCTTTCCAGGAGCGTGTATCAATGTACTCTTCTGCTAACAGTGTATAATAGCGGGCTAAATGTTGGATGGTTTCCAGAAAGCCAGTCCCTTGGGTGGTTGGGGTGATTTGTTCGAATGACCCAAACCTTTGGGGCACCGGGGTGGCTCAGTTGGTTAAGTATCCAACTCTTGATTTCAGCTCAGCTCATGATCTCGGTGTTGTGAGATCAAGCACCGTGTCAGGCTATGCACTCAGCATGGAGTCTGCTTAAGATTCTCTCTCCCTCTCTACCCCACCCCCTGCTTGCACTCACTGTTTCTTTTTCTAAATAAATAAATAAAATCTTAAAAAAAAAAAAAAAACAACAACGAATGACCCAAACCTTTGAGCTTTTAGTGGTTCTACTTAGCTCGTTCTCTTTCATTAGGTTTTACTGCTGAATTTGCTGGTCACATAAGGAAGAGTCATTCATATTCATTCCTTCCCACTATTCTTCCCTTCTTCCTCCAGACTCTTTGCTTCCTGTTGATTGAGATCAACAATACCAGCCAACTCTGGGAACCACTTTTTTCTTGTTACCCAATCCTGGCCATTTTGTTGTCCTCATATCACTAATCGGGAATTGCTATAGTTCGTTCCTTCACGTCATGTTTCCTTCAGGTTAAATGGACAGCCAGATGTCACTAACCAAAGTTCTGTCTTCCATTGTCTTTCTGGACTTTCCAGTGTCCTGCTAGATACTGCCAGTCTTCTTTCAGAAGAGTCTCCTCTTGCTGGTGCTAGCCCATGTATGCCAGGTTACCTGTAAACAAACTCGAAGTGACTCTGAAGTATTTTTGACCATGACACTCAGTGAGAAATACTGAAAATTTATATCACGAACAAAAATGCATAAATCTATGTTCACATATACACATACCAGTTTCTATAAATCATTTCACACCCATAACTGTATAATTAGAACTAAAGTTTCACACAAAAATTTCTTTACTACATGGCCTGTGTTTGGATATTTGCTATTCTAGTCTCTTCTATTTAGATAAAAAAAATTGTCATGATACTCTAAATTCATGTTTTAGCTTCTTGCTGATAAAGTAGTGTCTCCTTGGTTAGGGGAGGTGAATGGTAACATAAAAAATCTGTTCCTGCATTCCTACCTTTTTTCCATCTTAGAATTTCTTCCTTTTTTTTGGACCAAGAAATTTCAATTTGATTGGTACGGCTCAGCTCTGATTCCAGGTATTCATTACTCACCCTCAGCTACCTAAGCTAGAATACTGAATTCAGAATCTCTGGTAAATTCAACCATAACCGTAAATTCAGCTTCTGTCCTCCTTAATTGGATATTATCAGCATCCATTTTCATGAATACAATCCCATATTTTTTTTCCCAAAGCTTGGAAATTATTTTATCCTTCTTTTTGACACTTAAATGTTTTAATTTTAATTTAGTAAATGAGCATTGTTAAATTACAAGTGTATATATATATATATATATATATATATGATGGTAACAACTTTAATTCTCTGTATCAAGGAGCAGTTTACTTGGTGATAATATTTAAAATATATGACCATGACACAAAATAATGGATTTACTCTCAAATGGAATGGAGATGTCATTTTAAATGCTATTCCACATTATAACTCCAGTAGACAATGACAGGTGTAATGGTCTAAGGGGATATTATCAAGGGATGGTGTTTACATTGAAAATTTCCATCTTGAATACCACCAGAAGAAGAATTAGATGTATACTAGTCTTCTTCCTACCCATTGCAAGAATATTCTCAAGAGAAAGCTTATAGATGTATTTTTAATGTTGTGGTATTAATACTGTGAACCATAGCATGTTTCTGTTTGAAATTAGTCACCCATTTGCAATTATCTTATTAATTTTAAGTCTGTACCTCCTTCTGGACTCTGGGGAATGGGAGGTTAGGGCGGGAGGAGAACTGGACCACCTGGGCAAGGTTAGAGTCTCAGGGAAAGAGGAGGTCTACCTTTAAGGATGAGAGAAACCATTTTTATTAGAAAAGGAAGGAGGCTTTCTTTCAGTTGCTAAACTATTCTTCCAGGGATCTGTAGCCCCTAGCTCATAGGTCTTCCCATTTCAATTCCATTTATTAGCATCCAGCACTTTCCTTATCTCCAGGATACTGCTAAGGCTCTGATATTGACTTCACTGACATTTCTCCACTGTGAAAAATTTGGGTTTTGTTTTGTTTATCTCGGTCTTGCAGCTAAAACAGATGAGATTCTTTTAGCTTTGTTAAGAGGTTGTCCCTTCATCCTCTGCTATCCCGTCAGTACTACACAAAGTGGGAACTTTCCCCAAAGATGGATAGAAATGTTCAACATTAAAAGATAAATACCAACTGTCCATATACTATGAATAATTTTCTAGCTTGTCCTGTACCTTTAAGTATAATTTTCATCATTTTTGATGTATAGAGTTTTTAAATTTAAGCTAACAAATTCATAGATATTCCCTTTGTATTTTTTTTCATTCAAGTAGTTATTTTAATTATTATTTTTTTAATTTCCATCTTTCAACTGAAAATCTTATGGCTTTTTAAAGTTAATTTTTATGAAAATTTTACTTAGTCTAAAAGTGTTAACAAGTGCTATATAATTGTAAGGAACAGTAGTCTTCTGCCCCACCCTTACATTAATTTTCATTTTTTATAGTCAAACATTTAAAAATCTTTTAGCTGTATTCATCTTCAAATATTTGCCCGTGTATCTTCCCATATTATATCTCCATGTTAGCTTATACTGCTATTTTTTTGCTTTCTCAAATTTTCCTATCACCCACCGACTTTCCTCTTTGGAAGATGAGGGTTTAGCTTTCTTACATCACAATCACAATATATTCTGATGCTTCCTTCTTCTCCGTAGATTCTCTCTTTCTTCATTTTTCCTGTTGTCATAATTTCTGTAATAGTCTTTAAAATTTTTATTTTTTAATTTTTTAAAATAAATACTGTTTACTTTATCTAACTATTGTAATATGAGTTACAGGTGACAATGTACTATACCTACATTTCCTTTTTTTTTTTTCTTTTAGAGAGAGAGTGTGAATGGGGGGAGTGAGGGGCAGAGGGAGAGGGGAAGAATCTTAAGCAGACTCCCTCCAAGTTGAGTGGGAAACCTGACGTGGGGCTCGATCTTGACTTGGAGATCATGACCTCAGCAGAAATTAAGAGTTGCATGCTAACCGACTGAGGCACCCCGGTGGCTGCTACATTTCCTTTCTTGTAAAACTCTTTGTTTCTCCTGGAGTTACTGTTTCACCTTTTTATTTGCTTTTCTTTGTACTCATTAGTAATTAAGCTTCAAATTTTATGAAAAAATTCCTCATAACATGGCCAAGAACTTCAGATAAATTACCGGTTGCCTTTTCTTTTCTCTTGGCTACATCTTACCTGGGACTCTGCAACCTTTTATTCAAAATTGGGATGATACTTTCCAAATCTGCCTATTAGTTGTTGTACTGAGACCTCCTTACATCTGGGACCTCCTTTCTCTATATTGCTGTGCTGAATCTTCTATTTTTTAAATCTCAGGGATTACTTTACAATTTGGATAATAACATATTTAGGTTGAGCTATATTGATAATTATTAAGTAGTGGAATGAAATGATCTACAAATACAGTAGTCCCTTTGCCCATAGGGGATGTGTTTCCAGACCCCCAGTGAATATCTGAAACTGCTAATAGTTCTGAACCCTATATATATTGTGTTTTTCCTATACATGTTTTTCCCCCATGATAAAATTTAATTTATAAATTAGGCACAGTAAGAGATTAATGACAACAAATAACAGAATAGAACAATTGTAACAACACACTGAAATAAAAGTTATGTAAATGTGGAATTCTCTCTCTCTCTCTCTCTCTCAGAAGATCTTACTGTACTGTACTCACCCTTCTTCTTATGGTGATGTGCGATGGTAAAACGCTATGTAAAGAGATGAAGTGAGATGAATGATGTAAGCATTGTGACATAACATTAGGCTACTATTGACCTTCTGATGCTACATCAGCAGAAGGGTCATCTATTTTCATGATGTTTGACTATGGATAACTGAAACCATGGAAAGTGAAACCACGGATAAGTAGGGGGGACTATTGTAATCCAGCTCATGAGTTGACTGGGTAGAACAAGAGGGTGTGTAGGGAGACCAGTTAGAATACCATTGCAGCTACTGGGTATTTACCCCAAAGATACAAATGTAGGGACCCGAGGGGGTACGTGCACCCCAATGTTTATAGCAGCAATGTCCACAATAGCCAAACTGTGGAAAGAGCCAAGATGTCCATCGACAGATGAACGGATAAAGAAGA